>NW_020838005.1:8951061-8987513 GCF_003676395.1 Aethalodelphis obliquidens
ACATAGCACAGGGAGATCCGCTCAGTGCTTTGTGACCGCCTGGAGGGGTGGGATAGGGAGGGTGGGAGGGAGGGAGACGCAAGAGGGAAGAGATATGGGAACATATTTATACATATAACTGATTCACTTTGTTATAAAGCAGAAACTAACACACCATTGTAAAGCAATTATACTGTAATAAAGATGTTAAAAAAAAAAAAAACTGAAAGTAGAGCTACCATATGATCCTGCAATCCCACTACTGGGCATATACCCAGACAAAACTCTCATTTGAAAAGATACATGCACCCCTATGTTCACAGCAGCACTATTTATGACAGCCAACACATGGTAACAACCTAAATGTCCACTGACAGCTGAATGGATAAAAGAGAAGTGGTATATATATACAATGGAATACTACGCAGCCTTAAAAAAGAAAGGAATAATGCCATTTTCAGCAACATGGATGAACCTAGAGGTTATCATACTAAGAGAAGTAACTCAGAAGGAGAAAGACAAATACCATGTGATATCACTTATATGTGGAATCTAAAATATGACACAAATTAACTTATCTACAAAACAGAAACAGACTAACAGACATAGATAACAGAATTGTAGTTGCCAAGCGGGAGGGGTTGGGGGAGGGATGGACTGGGAGTTTGGGGTTAGCAGATGCAAACTATTACATATAGAATGGATAAATGACAAGGTCCTACTGTATAGCACAGGGAACCATATTCAATATCCTGAGATAAACCATAGTGGAGAAGAAAAGAAAAAAGAATGTATATATATGTATAACTGAATCACTTTACTGTACAGCAGAAATTAACACAACATTGTAAATCAACTATATTCAATAAAAAAACAAGAAAGATGGGACTTCCCTGGCGGTCCACTGGTTAAGACTCCATGCTTGCAATGCAGGGGGCATGGGTTCAATCTGTGGTCAGGGGAAATAAGATTCTACGTGCCACACAGTACGGCAAAAAAAAAAAAAAAATCAAATCAACAACCTAACTTTATAACTTAAGGAACTAGAAAAAGAAGAATAAACTAAACCCAAAGCTAGCAGGAGGAAGGAAATAATAAAGATTAGAATAGAGAGAAACAAAACAGAGAAGAGAAAAACAATAAAAAAAATCAATGAAACCAAAAGTTGGCTCTTCAAAAGGATCAACAAAATTGACAAACCTTTAGCTACTGGACTAAGAATAAAGGACAAAAGAATCAAATTACAAAAATCAGAAATAAAAGGGAGGACATTACTATTGATTCTAAAGAAAGAAAAAGGATGTAAGAGAGTACTATGAACAATTATATACCAACATGTTGCACAACATAGATAAAACGGACAAATTCCTAGAAACACGAAACCAACCAAGACTAAATCATGAAGAAATAGAAAATGTGTATAGACCTACAATTAGTAAGGAGATTGAATTTTAAAAATCTCCAGACAGAGAAAAGCCCTGGACCCAGTTGCTTCACTACCAAATACTACCAAACATTTGAAGAACTAATATCAATCCTTCTTTTAAACTTTTCCAAAAAATCAAAGAGGATGGAACACCTCTTAATTCATTCAATGAGGCCAGAATTACCCTTCCACCAAAGGCCAGATAAAGACACAACAATAAAACTACAAACAAATATCCCTCATGAACATCAATGCAAAAATCCTCAACAAAAGCTAGCAAATCAAATTCAACAACATATTAAAAGGATTATGCCCCATGCCCAAGTGGGATTAATTCCCAGAATGCAAGGATGGTTCAACATACAAAAATCAATGTAATACACTATATTAACAGAAAGAAAGAAAAAACATCACACACGATCACCTCAATTGATGTAGAAAATGATTCTGACGAACTTCAACGCCCTTTCATGGTAAAAACATTGAAAAAACTAGGAATAGAAGAAGAAAACTACCTCAACACAGTAAAAGCAATATACAAAAAACCCAGAGCAAACATCATACTCAATGGTGACAGATTGAAAACTTTTCCTCTAATATCAGGAACAAGACAAGGATGCCTGCTTTCACCACTTCCACTGTACATAGTACTGGAGTTCTACCCAGAGCAATTAGGTAAGAAAAAGAAATAAGAGGCATCCAAACTGAAAAAGAAGAAGTAAAATTATCTCTGTAGATGAAAATTATCTCACATATAGAAAACCCTAAAAGATTCCACACAAAGAAAACTATTAGAACTAATAAATGAATTCAGCAAAGCAGCAGGATACAAAGTCAATACATAAAAATTAGTTGTATTTGTATATACTAATAATGAGCAATCTAAAAAGGAAATTACAAAAACAATTCCATTTATAATATGGAAAAGAATAAAATACTTAGGAATTAACTTTACCAAGGAAGTGAAATACTTGTTCAGTGAAAAATATAAAACATTGCTGAAAGAAATTAAAGAGATAAATAAATGAAAATAGATCCCACATTCACTGATTGTGAGACCTGATATTGTTAAAATGTCAATATTACCCAAAACAATCTACAAATTAAATGGAATCCCTGTCAAAATCCCAATGACATTTTTTTTGCAGAAATAGAAAAATCCCATCCTAAAATTCATAGAGAGTCTCATGGGACCTTGAATAATTAAAACAATCTTGAAAAAGAAGAGCAAAACTGGAGTACTCACACTTCCTGATTTCAAAACTTACCACAAAGCTATAGAAATCAAAACACTGTTGTATTGGCATAAGGACAGACATAACAATAATAGAATAGAAAACCCAGAAATAGACCCTTGCATCTATTGTCAGCTGATTTTTGACAAGGATGCCAAGACGATTCAATGGGGAAAGAAGTCTTTTCAACAAATGGTGCTGCAAAAAACTGGATATCCACATGCAAAAGAATGAAGTTGGGTCCTTAACTAACACCACATATAAAAATTAACTCTACATAGATAAAAAACCTAAACGTAAGGCCTAAGGGGGGAAAAAACAACTCTTTGAAGAAAACCTGAGTCAAAGCTTCACAGCACTGGATCTGGCAATGATTTCTTGGATGTGACACCATATGGGACTTCATGAAAATTTTAAAATTCTGTGCATCAAAGACACTATCAACAGAGTAAAAAGGCAACCCCTAGAATGGGAGAAAATATTTGTAAATCATATATCTGATTAATATCAGAATTAATATCCAGAACATATAGAACATATAGGGAACTCTTAAAACTCAACAACACAAAAAACAAACAACCCAATCAAAAATGGGCAAAGGACTTGATATACAAGTTTCAAAGATATCCAAATGGCCAATAAGCACATGAAAAGTTGCTCAATATCACTAATTATTAGAGAAATTCAAATCAAAACTACAATGAGATACTACCTCACACCCATTAAGATGGCTACTCTCAAAAAAACAAAACAATATGTGTTGGCGAGGATGCAGAGAAATTGGAACCCTTGTGCACTGTTAGTGTGAATACGAAATGGTACACCTGCTGTGGAAAATAGTATGGAGGTACCTCAAAAAATTAAGAATAGAATTACCATATGATCCAGCGATTCTACTTCTGAGGTATATATCCCAAAGGAAGCAGGGTCTCAAAGAGATATTTGTACACCTATGTGCACAGCAGCATTATTGACAATAAATAAAATGTGGAAACAAGGGTCCATTGACAGATGAATGGAGAAGCAAAATGCAATACATACATACATGAAATATTACTCAGCCTTAAAAGCGAAGGAAATTCTACAATATACTACAGTGTGCATGAAACTTGAGGACAATATGCTAAAATAAGACAATCACAAAAAGACAAATACTGTGATTCCACTTATATGAGGTACTAAAAATAGTCAAATTCGTAGAGGCAAAAAGTACAATGGTGGTTCCCAGGGGCTAGGGGAAGAGGGATGAGGGAGTTATTGTTCAGTAGGAATAGAGTTTCAGGTTTTTTTTTTTTTAAGATTCTTTTCTTTTTTTTTTAAATTTTATTTATTTTTGGCTGCATTTTGGGTCTTTGTTGCTGCGCGTGGGCTTTCTCTAGTTGTGGCAAGCGGGGGCTACTCTTCCTTTTGGTGCACAGGCTTCTCATTGAGTACAGGCTTCTCTTGGTACAGAGTAGGGCTCTAGGCATGCATGCTTCAGTAGTTGTAGCTCACGGGCTCTAGAGTGCAGGCTCAGTAGTTGTGGCGCACGGGCTTAGTTGCTCCATGGCATGTGGGATCTTCCTGAACCAGGGATTGAACCCATGCCCCCTGCACTGGCAGGTGGATTCTTAACTACTGCACCACAAGGAAAGTCCCAGAGCTTCAGTTTTATGAAAAAAGTTATGGAGATTTGATGGTTGCACAATATTATGAATGTATTTATACCACTGAACTGTGCTCTCAAAAATGGGTAAGGTGGTAAATTATATATTATGTGCACTTTGCCAGATACACACACAATTGAAAAAAAACAATTCAGAGTAGCAAAACTAAAAACAAAAGAAAAAAACCCTTAGGCATTTATCGAGCCTCTTGTATGTCAATATGGCAACACAGCACAGCAGAAGGAGCAGTGGCTTTGGGGTCAGATAGGCCTGGTTTTAAATCCAGAAATCCAGCTCTACTGTATTATCACCTCACTTCTCCTGTATAAAACTGAGCAGAAGAGAGCACGTTTGTCTTCAGCTTCGAAGGTTTTCTATTACCTGGAGCAAGTTACTTAATGTCTCTAGTGTCAATCCCACCTATAACATAGGGAAAATAATACCAATCTCATAGATCAGCCATGAGAAATAAAGATAGTATGCCTACAGAGTAAGTAATCAGTAAATGTCAGTTCTCTTTCCCTTTAAAGAAAAGGGTATTAGGATGCCCTTAGGTGTATCTGTCAGACCAGTTCAACATCAGCACAGAGACAGATACAAGGCCTTGGTTATCTGTGGGCACTTCTTGCAAGAACTGCTGAGCTCTCATGATGCGAGACACTCAAAAATCAAATCTATTAAGCTGGCCTGCAGCTTGAGAGTGAGGGTATTCACTGGTTCACAATAAATAAAGAGGAAGAAGGAGTTACACAATGCATCTCTGTTCTAATTACTCAATCTCTACCCAACTGAAAATTTGCTTCATGAGAGATTAGCCACAGCCCCTGGAAGCAATAAACATCCTGCGTTGCAAACCCCATTTTGCCATCTCACAGAACCTTCATAAATCTCGGTTGCAGTAAATGCATCTCTTATCTATGAAGCGACTATTTTAAGAACATTTTTACAACAGTCACCATTATTAGTCCTTTGGCCAACCCTCCCAATTAGGGGAAGAAGAAATTAATACGCAATACTGATATTTCTATTTTGCATTTAAAGGGAAGATAGCTTGCTGTTTTCAAGGGATACAGGGCAATTTCTCGGATGTAAGGCTAATAGGTAATTCCCAGAGTTGGGTCATTCCTGCTCCCATCTCATTCTGGAAATGAGCAAAAACTATTGGTCACCAAAGTGGACAAATGCCCTCCAGCAAACAACCAGTGTGGAGTGTCCACCAAGGAGTGCACGGTGCCACCAACTTACTCCGTAGGAAAGTGAAGACTAAGCAAAAGTCCTTGAAGCGATGGTGCCTTTGTGAGAGTCAGGGATGAGGATGCCAGGGCAGGTCACAGAAGGACCGTCTCTCTGATGGGGAAGGGCCAAGCTCACAGCTATTGAGGGCACAGCTGACAGACAGAAGTGCCATTTTAGTTCTGCTCCTGTGGATGAGAACATGCACTCCTTTCAAGTTACTTGATCAAGGGGTGCAGGGGGACCCTCAGTACATCCTCATGTGGCCTAACCATGGCCCAGCTCTCCAAGTGAAGAGGGCAGGAAGGACCACAGGAAGCTGAAAGTTTGCAACTGGGTAAAACTACATGGTCACAGTGTGATCACAGGTAATGAAACTTGTTTCCTAAGGTTCAAGGCTACAAGACATGAGAAGTCATTGCAGAGAAGATAATTTAGAATTACCCTCTGCTAATTTTAAAGAAGCGGTAGGGAGGTGACTATGGGGGATGGTTTATGCTGAATTTAAAGAGAGGCACAGACCCTGGGCTGTGCGGGTGGAGCCTCACAAGACTGCATATGGAGCAGTGGCCAGAGATTCCGGGTTCTGGCACTCAGCTGTGCAGGTCCAAAGAGTGGATTTTGCCTGTCCTGGCGGGCATGTAGGTTGCAGGACTAACCTGTGTTAACTACACCTTCAAAAGATTGATATAGCAAACAAAACACAAATTCACTTATTTGTAACAAGTATATAATAAGCCTTTCCAGTGACCTCCAAACTTGTTTCCTCAATCCCGCCCGTTATCAAGGTAACTGGGAGACCAAATTCATAATCAGGATGTTACTTGTTGAATGCAGATTCAGAACAAAAGAGCAGAAACACTTAGGGGGTGTTTCATCAGGTATCGGAAAAGCCTTCTGAGTGGGATGTACTTTCCAGGTGATCTGAACACGAGTAACCACCAGGAAAAGTATTAGATAATCAGCAACAGATTCTGAGGCCGTATCGCCCCTTTTCTAAACAAATGCGGATTACCTGTCTACCTCATTAACCCCAGACAGGGTTTCTTTAGATGGAGCACAATACGATTCTCACTGCTTTGTGTATAGCCAGTCATTTTTCTGAGCCTATACCTGTCCCTGATATTCTCAGCATGTCATCACGGGCTCTCAGAGAGGGTTACGATGGGTCTCTTCACTTATGTCCTGATTCTTATTACCTCCCCGATGGAGTGATTTTCCAGTTCTGGGGGCACTTTCATGCGTGTGTGACAAGTTCCCTGAGCCTGTCTGGACGCAGGAGGATACCTCCCACTGCCTGGTTCAGCACCAATTATTCTGTTCATCTGTGGAATGTGCTTGTAACATGTTGTATTTATTTTGCCTGCACACATTCCTGCCTTCCTAGAGGAAGAGGTGAATAAATCACCCTGGCTTGCCTGCCAAGAAAGTAATTTTTTTCACCTTAGGTGGGCCGTCTGTTTCTCCGGACATAGCTCTGCTTTGACTAGAATTGAATACATCTTGTCCCAGGCATTTTGCCAGTTGTACCAAAAAAAAAAAAAAAAAAAAAAAAAAAAAAAAAAAAACTTTAGGCTCCAGGAAATGAAGCAACTAAAAGTGGTTTCCTTGTGATGTCAAGTCTTTTTTTCTTTTTGAAATGCAACTTACAGAATTAACCTAAAGGAAATTGTGCATCACTGTCCATAGGGGTGGTTTACAGAGTGGCAGGAGGCCCAGATAACAACCAACCACGAATTTCCGAAGAATCAATCCGATTGAGGCATGTCGGTACATCCAGCACTGGGCCTACAAATGGAGGGGACAACTGAGTACGTGCTTTGGACCCAAACAGAGGGCCCCTAAGCTAAGGGCTCTTCTCCTAGATGTTTTTTGTTTGTTTGTTTGTTTATTTATCTTATTTATTTTTGGCTGCACTGGGTCTTCGTTGCTGTGCACGGGCTTTCTCTAGTTGCAGCGAGCAGGGGCTACTCTTCGTTGAGGTGCACAGGCTTCTCATTGCGGTGGCTTCTCTTGTTGCGGAGCACGGGCTCTAGGCACGCGGACTTCAGTAGTTGTGGCTCGCAGGCTCTAGGCGCGCTGGCTCAGTAGCTGTGACACAGGGGCTTAGTTGCTCTGCAGCATGTGGGATCTTCCTGGACCAGGGCTCGAACCCATATCCCCTGCATTGGCAGGCGGATTCTCAACCACTGCGCCACCAGGGAAGCCTGGTGTTCACCCTGGATGAACATCCAGGTCACCTATGGAGTTTTCAGTATTCATGCCTTGGTCCCACTCAAATGGCTGCTTCTGATGCCCACGTGTGTTGAGCAAAATGTCCTTAACCCATTGGGGATTAAAGACCTCTTCTTAAGCTACCAAGCTATTGGGGAAAAAATAACCCAGAGTAGAAAGAGTGTCAAAATATTTAGGCTGCACAACAAAATTAATAATCAAGAAAATGAAATGACAACCCACAGAATGGGAAAAAACATTTGCAAATCATACACCTGATAGGGGGTTAATATCTAAAATATATAGAGAACTCATACAACTCAACAGCAAAAAAACCCCAAATAATCCAATTATTATAGTTCCTTAAAAATGGAACTACCATACGATCCAGCAATTCCACTTCTGGGTATATAACCAAAGGGAACGAAAACACTATGTTGAAGAAATATCTGTACCCCTATGTTCATAGCATCATTATTTACAATAGCCAAAACGTGGAAACAACTGAGGTGACCTCTGAAAGATGAAGGAATAAAGAAGTTTTGGTATATACGTACAATGGAATAATCAGCCATAAGAAAGAAGAAAATCCTGCCGTTTGCAAAATGTGGATAGAACTTGAAGGCATTGTGCTAAGTGAAATAAGTCAGACAGGGAAGGACAAGTACTGTATGATCTCACTTACATGTGGAATCTTGAAAAGAAAAACGGCATAGAAAAAGAGATCAGATTTGTGGTTACCAAAGTACCAAAGGCAGCAGGAGCAGGGGATGGAATAAGATTGGTCAAAGGTACAAACTTCCATTTATAAGATAAATAAGCCCTGGGGATGTGACGTACATCAGGGTGACGACAGTTAACACTGCTGTATGGTATATTTGAAAGTTAAGAGGGTAGATCCTAAGAGTTCTCATCACAAGAAGAAAAACTTCTAAAAAAAAAAAAACAAAGAAGAGAAACTTCTTTATCTATATGAGATGTAATGTTTACTAAACTTATTGTGATAAGCTTTTCACAATATATGTATGTCAAACCATTACGCTGAACACCTTAACTTTATACAGTGCTGTACGTCAATTATTTCTCATTAAAACTGGGGGAAAACGTACAGGCTTAATCCAGAAGATGGTGAGCTGTGTGGGCAACAGTCAGCTGCCGGGGTAGATGCTGGGGTTACTGTCTGGTATGGTTCCAGAGACTCAGGGTGCAGTGAGGAGCAAGTCACGAAGAGAATAAGGCAGCTCAGCCTGACAACTGTGGGCCCATCAGGCCAGTGGAGGGGGTCTTCTGCTTCAGCTCAGAGACAGAGCACCCAAAGGGCAACACTACCTGAGGGATGGTTCCAGGAATCAACAAATCAATGTGGGAGCCACTGTACGGAGGTGAGAGACAGAGGAGGAAATGGTAGGTACCGTGAGACAGAAGGGGAGGGAGCGTTTGCGGCCTAGCCCTAACACATGCATAAGACTTCGGGACTCTCTGAACCACTCAGAAGGGACGGGGCCAGGGTTGATATTCAGCCTGCATGCACTGGCATGGTGTTCCTGCAGGTTATCACACAGAACTACAGTCCTGAAGGCTGGTAAACAGCTGAGGTTAGACCACGCATCACCGAATGACATCATCCAGTGGCCACCGAGCAGGTGGCAATGGGACTTGGGACGGGTGCACCTGGACGCTGGTGCATGAGCCGAGCAGGCCAAGGGGGTAGCAGAGCAGACGCAGTCCCTGTCTGACCTCAGGAGGGGCCCAGGGGGGCAGAAGTGGAGGAACAGGCTGGCTGGGGCAGTGCTGTAGGTGAGGGTGGAAGCAAAGGCCCTCCAGGTACGGGCTCCATGAGATGCGCCAGCATCCAGAACATGAGGGACAGCCCGCCTGGTCACTCTCCCACTGCAGCCATGCCTGGCCCCAGGTCTAATGACCATCAAGTTCACAGGGAAGGCATCGGGAGAGCTCGTTTCCTCTGCAGAATCATAGCTTAGAGACGGGCAGCGTCCAGCTTCATGAGAGCTTATCAAACATAAGACCACCCAGTAATTTCTAAACATCAATAACGATTTAGAAATAATTAGAATGATTGGATGACCATTTTAATTTATACCACAGAGTTAGTAGCTTCAGGATGAGTTTAGTTTAGTTGAGAGAATAAAAACGGAATTTTTTTTTAAAGATTTTTTGATGTGGACCATTTTTAAAGTCTTTATTGAACTTGTAACAATATTGCTTGTTTTATGTTTTAGTTTTTGGGCCCCGAGGCATGTGGGATCTTAGCTCCTCAACCAAGGATCAAACCTGCAACCCCCTGCATTGAAAAGTGAAGTCTTAACCACTGGACCGCCAGGGAAGTCCCCAAAAGGGAATATTTTAGGTTTTTACTTATATAATGATTTATTTATATACATCTGTTTATAAAACTTACGTTGCCATACAGCTTGTTAAACACACTGCCCGTCATCCTTAGACGGGGCAACGCAGGGTTGGGGGGATAGTGATTCAGCTGGTAGAGCTTGAAATGGCTTCATTGCACCCCTGCCCCCGCCATGCCAGGTTGGTCTGACTTGGGTAGATATGGGTTTCAGCTGACTGACAAATCAAACATTATTTTCCATGTGTTGCTGAGGACTGAGCCCACCAAACCCAGTCAGGATTTCCCAGTCACTGCTGCTCTCACACTTCCTGAACCTTCACAAGGATCTGACCTGCAGTGCAAGGCACAAACTATGCAAAGGAAACAATGTGTTAGGTTTCTAGTAACTTTGCCAGGACAGAGAAGGCCAGAAGTTCAATGTTTAACACACAGTTATTGAACATTTAAACTGGGCCAGGCAGAGTCCAGGCACTGAGGATATATAGTAAAATGGACGAAAATCCCTATACCCAGTGCCAACGAGTGATTGCAGGGGGTTATTATTCAAAGGCCAAGGATGGATGGACAGAGCCAAGGAGAAGGCTGTGATCTCAGCTCAGCACCCTCTCCTCTGCCCTCCTTGGGTTGGAGTTATTAGAACATTGTGATTAGTGCCGCAGACCTGTGGGGCTAGTCTACCCTGAGACAGTCAAGCAATCATAAGGGCAGGTACCAGGAAAGAGCCCCTGCCCCAAACTGACTGCTCCTTTGTTATGATTTAGTATCTAAAATTCTGCCATTCGAGAAGCATTTTCCAACCAGTGTTCCTTGCAATCTAGTCCTTCAGGATTCTTAGTTTAAAAGAAATTTTTTTCAGTCGTTAAACAAGTTTGGCAAACACCTGAGCTCTTGGTGAGTCCCAATGAATGGTGTATTAATCTGTATGACCTCCACTGGTTTTGGATTCAAAACTTGGGCATCTCTCTTTATTTTTCCAAGTATTTGCTTAAGCCTCCATCCCTCTACATTGTAGGTAATTCAGTATCTCTCTCTTTAGGACTCTTCATTCCCCAAATTGTCCAGGAACCTGGGAACTTAGTCCAAAGGGAGTAGTCTTGTTTCAAAGTTCCAGGGGGAAGGAACTGATCAGTCTATAAAAAGTCCTAATTTTACAAAAACACCATGGTACTGGCACAAAAACACACATATGGATCAATGGAACAGAGTAGAGATCCCAGAAATAAACCCACACACCTATGGTCAGTTAATCTTAACAAAGGAGGCAAGAATATACACTGGAGAAAAGACAGTCTCTTCAGCAAGTGGCATTGGGAAAGCTGGACAGCCTCATGTAAATCAATGAAGTTAGAATGCTCCCCCAAACCATGCATAAAAATAAACTGACAATGGCTTAAAGACTTAAATATAAGACAGGATACCATAAAACTCCTAGAAAAGAACATAGGCAAAACATTCTCTGACATAAATCATACCAAATGTTTTCTAAGCTCAGTCTCCTAAGGCAATAGATATAAGCAAAAATAAACAAATGGGACCTAATCAAACTTACAAGCTTTTTCACAGTAAAGGAAACCATAAACAAAGTGAAAAGACAACCTACGGACTGGGAGAAAATATTTGCAAACAATGCAACCGACAAAGGATTAATTTCCAAAATATACAAAGAGCTCATATAACTTAACAATTAAAAAACAGACAACCCAATCAAAAAATGGGCAGAAGACCTAAATAGATTTTTCTCCAAAGAAGACATATGGATGGCCAATAGGCATATGAAAAGATGCTCAATATCTCGCAAATCAAAACTACAATGAGGTATCATCTCACACCAATCAGAATGGCTATCATAAAAAGTCTACAAATAATAAATGCTGGAGAGGGTGTAGTGAAAAGGGAACCCTCCTACACTGTTGGTGGGAATGTAAATTGGTGCAGCCACTATGGAGAACAGTATGGAGGTTCCTTAAAAAACTACAAAAAGAACTACCATATGTTCCAGCAATCCCCCTCCTGGGCATATATCCAAACAAAACTATAATTCAAAAAAAAATGCATCCCAATGTTCACTGCAGCACTATTTACAATAGCCAAGACATGGAAACAACCTAAATGTCCATTGACAGATGAATGGATAAAGAAGATGTAGTGTATGTATAATGGAATACCACTCAGTTATAAAAAAGAATGAAATAATGCCATTTGTAGCAACATGGATGGATCTGGAGATTATCATACTAAGTGAAGTAAGTCAGAAAGAGAAAGACAAATATCATATGGTATCACTTATATGTGGAATCTAAAATATGATACAAGTGAACTTATCTACAAAACAGAAGCAGACTCACAAACATAGAAAACAAACTTATGGTTACCAAAGTGTGGGGAGGGATAAATTAGGAGTTTTGGATTAGCAGATGCAAACTAGTACATATAGGATGGATAAACAGCAAGGTCCTACTGTACAGCACAGGGAACTATACTCAATATCCTGTGATAAACCATAATGGAAAAGAATATGAAAAAGAATGCATAAATATGTATAACTGAATCACTTTGCTGCACGGCAGAAATTAACACAACATTGTAAATCAACCATACTTCAATAAAATAGATTAAAAAAAAGAAAACAAAATTATGGTTACCAAGGTGGGGTATAAAGTAGGGATTTGGGACTAGCATATACAAACTACTATATATAAAATAGATAAACAACAAGGTCCTACTGTATAGCACAGGTAACTATATTCAATATCTTGTAATAAACCATAATGGAAAAGGATACGAAAAAGTGTATATATATATATCTATATATATCTATATATATATCTGAATCACTTTGCTGTACACCAGAAACTAACACAGCATTGTAAATCAACTGTACTTCAATTTAAAAAGTCTGATTTTAATCACTTCTACATAGTGTCCCTGTTGAAAACTGATTCTGACAGGCTCCAGTGAGTCCCTGTCCTGCCGTGAGGATGTCCTTTCTGCTTCAGAACCCTGTGCAGGCAGCAGGGTGGCCCTGAGGACACTGACTCCTAAGGCTTATTGGATTTATACTCACACAGTCAGCCACTGTTCCACAAACACGACCACTGTGCCAAGGTGCCCGGGTATAATTGGGTTTCTAAACACAGCTGCACACTGTTATCTAGAACACGCTGTTCCCCTACAGACCTCTAGGCTCTGGTGTTGAGCCTAAGCTCCTGACTCAGACTCCCTCTTTTTTCCTGGGGGAAGTTTAATGTTTATTCGCTACCAGGGACCCTCCATCAGGGCTATCTCAGCCCTTAGAAAGCTGAATCTCAGAAGGGAAGGGGACAGAGTGTCGATCCCTCTCCTCCTGGAGGATCCTTGGTAAGTTTAGTTTGGCACATCAGGGGCATACAGGGAAGAACAATCTCTGTAAATGTCCTTTCCCCAGAGACCTGTATATCAACTCACCTGTACTGGCATAATTGAGAGTATTCGGGGAACAAGGCAAGAAGATCTAGGGGCTCAATGTCTTCTTCCATCTTGCTGCTTCTCCAGCTAAAAAACAAAATAAAAGAAACAAACGTATTTTTTTTGTGAAAGAGAGGTAGAAGATTTTTCCCTGTTATAATTTTGTATATTAAAGGGGCATAGTCTATCTATAAAAGCCCCCATCAAATGGATCATAAGGTATGCTCTGCTTCGGAGAGAATCAAACTCCCAAGAATCCTCTCATGAATTTCTTCCACTGAATTAAAGCCCTAACCACCACACCCCCCGAGCTTCTTGGGAAGCCAGTCCTCACCTCTGAGCAAGTCAGGCTCCTAGTGGAGAAATCTCTGAAACTTTTAGGTCAGGGAAGAAAATCCCAGCATTTGCCAACATAGTTTGGACTCATTAATTTTCTGACACTAAAAAGCCTCTAATTTCTATGGAGAAGAGAAACACACTGAACAAGTATGATAGTCTTAAGCCCCTCATTCTCACTGATGCTTGGCCTTCCCCATTTTCAGAAATATTTTACATTGAGTAACTTAAGACACAAAATAAAACATAGCATACACTGTTTCTTTTGAAAATTAATCTGTTTTTGGCCGCGTTGGGTCTTTTGTTGCTGCGCGTGGGCTTTTCTCTAGTTGCGGCGAGCGGGGGTTACTCTTCATTGTGGTGCACGGGCTTCTCATTGAGGTGGCTTCTCTTGTAGCAGAGCACAGGCTCTAGGCACACGGGCTTCAGTAGTTGTGGCATGTGGGCTCAGCAGTCGTGGCTCGCGGGCTCTAGAGTGCAGGCTCAGGCGTTGTGGCGCACGGGCTTAGTTGCTCCGCGGCATGTGGGATCTTTCTGGACCAGAGCTCGGACCTGTGTCCCCTGCATTGGCAGGGGAGTTCTTAACCACTGAGCCACCAGGGAAGCCCAGCATACACTGCTGAAGCTTTCCTGATGCAGGATATTTTACACTTCAGCCTTGCTGGTCCAATCAGCACAAGTCACTCGGATTCTGTGGGAAAATGCAGTGAAAGTTCTGTAAGGTGGTAACAATGTGGGGACAATTTTTGCTACTTCATCCTCAAAGGAGCCCTGTTTGGAATATTAGTGATAAACGCAAAGACTAACTTGCCAAGGACAGAAGACAGTGTTATAGAAAGGCTTTCTTTTGGTAGAATTGTTATCATGTTTTAGGCTAATTTTAGTGGCTATATTTGCCGCCCACTCTAGTGCATGCCCACATCCTATGAAACAGTAAGTGATGTTTTAATAGGATTATAATATATGTAAAAACATATCATGTATTTAGAGATGAAATATCCAGGGAAAATATTTCCATAGCTTACTATTTCTTGGCATTTCCTGTGTCCTATCTGATATGTATATACACAAAGGGAACTTCAACTTGCAAATGCTTCTATTTGGATTTCCAAATATGCAATTTTTAACATGTTTTATTAGTGACAGAGCAATAAAGGAACAACTTTGCAGCTAATTTAACACCTATAAATTTCCCTGCAGTGTAAAAGAAATGGCCTTGGCAGACCACATGTCTGCTCATATTTCAAAGAATATTAAATGTAAATACTTCTAAAATGCCCTATAGTTAGAGTTCTCTTATTCCATAAAACACTTACAGGTTCATTGTTTATACTTTTATAAAAAATGGTACCTGATTCTGAACAGACTTATTATGTGAAAATTATTTTTTAAATAGCTATATTTGAGAAGTCATATAAAAGCTAGATAATTACAAATCAATAATTACAATCAACCTGAAAAATGTTAAAAAGACATTGATCAAAAAAATTCGAAAACGTATATCAACATAAAACCTGCACATAAACCTTTATAGCACCTTTATAACTGTAAAAACTGTAAGCAACAAAGATGTCCTTCAACAGGTAAAAGGATGAACAAACTGTGGTATATCAGTATCATGGAAAATTATTCAGTGATAAAAAGAAATAAACTATTGAACTCTAAAAACACGTGAATGACTCAAACACTTATTGCTAAGTGAAAGAAGCCAGTCTATACAGGCTACATTCTATATGTTTCCAATTATATTATAGTCTGAAAAAGGTAAAACTATAGAAATGGTAAAAAGATCAATAACTGCCAGAGTTCCAGGTGGGGGAGGACAGATTAGGTGAAGTCCAGGAGATATTTTAGGGCAGTGAGACTATTCTGTATCATAATGTAATAGTGGATAGTTAACACTATGGATTTGTCAAAACCCATAGACCTTTACAGAACGAAGACTGATCCTTAATGCATGCATGATAAAAAAACTATAGTTAAGAGGTTGGGGTATCGCAGGATGGGATGCAGAATGTGATAGAACAATCTAACTGTATTACAAATGCACAAAACAACCTCACTGGAGCCTGGGGTAGAGGGAAAGGTGCTGACCTGAGCAACTTTGTAAATGGAGCCTATAAAACTGAGGGCAAAAGACACTGCACATAAGCACCGTGTCCTAGTTGATAAAATTATTTATTGCAGGATACGGGTTAACAATTCTGACACTGCTGTACACAAATGCTGGAACAGAACAACTAAATGAGTGGCAGATGGTGGGGACAGGAGAGGGAGGTTACCCATCAGCAAGGGGAGAAGGTCAGAACAGTTCATCTAGAAACAGATTAGAGTTGGAGACGTCAACATAAACTCATGTGTAGCTTGATATAAATATAATGGTTACATAGAGAAATACCTACAGATGTGTGCACATAGATTACTATATGCACCTATATTTCCCAGCTCCATCAGCAGAGAGGGCCCAGAAGTTATGACACTCCAGAGGCAGTGAGTCCATCTAGTGCCTGGGTCTGCGTTTCCAATCCATTCTCCAATAAAAGGAACCAGCATTCCTTGAGGACATGGTTGATTCTAGGACTGGGACAGGAAATATACAAGATGAGCTTGGAGCTTCTTGTAGTGTCAGAAAGTAAGAAAATGTTGGGGGAAAAAAACTAACACCTGATGACGGTTTATATCAAAAGGACACAGGAGAAAACTAAAAGGACTCCCAACAGCCAAGGCTGGAACAATTTGAGCAACAAAATAACATTTTTAAAGTACTATTGGAGGGAATTCCCTGACAGTCCAGTGCTTACGACTCCACTCTTTCACTGCCGAGGGCATGGGTTCAATCCCTGGTCGGGGAACTAAGATCCCGCAAGCCAAACAGCCAGCCAAAAAAAAAAAAGAAGGTACTATTGGATTATAATCCAAAGTATAAAATAAAATATCCATGAGTTCATACTGATATGAATAAATGAGGGAGAATAGACACATCTCATGTGCTGAAGAATTCCAAAAACTGTTCGCAGATACTCAAGGAGGTGGAGCATATCCTGACTCCTCGGGTGTGGGCTGAACAGGCTGACTTCCTTCCAAAGGATGTGGCATGCAGTGGGGAGAAGACAACCAACTTTGCAGTGGAGAAACCTGACACACACTGCCACAGCCAGGATCAAGGTCAACATCCACGGTTATGAGTCCGCTCCCAGTAAGTGCCCATGATATAATGTGATGAAGATGGAACTTCACCTCTGTGGCCTTCTTCCCCAAAACACACAACCCAAGTCTAATCACAAGATAAATACTAGACAAATCTCAATTGAGGGACGTTCTACAAAACACCTAACGAGTACTCCTCAAAAGTTGTCAAGGTCATCAAAATCAAGGCAAGTCTAAGAAATGGTCACAGCCCAGAGGACCTTAAGGAGACTTGACAGTAAACGTAATGTGGTGTCCAGAGCAAGGACATTAGGAAAAAAAAACAAGAAAAAATGAATAAGGCATGGGCTTTAGTTAATAACAATTTATCAATGCCAATTCATTAATTGCAACAAATATATCACATGAATGTAAGATGTTAAATAATAGAGATATAGGTATAGGTATATTGAAGTTTCTGTATTGTCAGCAACTATAAATCTAAAACTATTCTGAAATTTTAGTTTATTTTTAAAAATATATTGAGAGTCATATGCTCACAGAAAGTGGGAAATGGAAGGTACCATAAAAACCGTCAGTTAAACCTTTTATTGTGCAAGGGAGAAAACTAAGGATTTATAGTACGGTTTTGTAGCCTGCACTTTGAGAAAACAGTGGTGGCTTGCTGCTGAGCTGGTCCTCACTGACACTAAACATCAATCACAGTACACAGTAGACACTCAATAAATTATTACTGAATGCTGAATAACTCCCAACAACCTACCATCTACCCAAGTATCTTATCCTCTCACTCATTCATTTATTAACTCATTCATTCATTCAACAAATGTTTACTGAGTGTCTGGCACTATCATTTTACTCCTAGAATTATAACCACTTAGAAACTCTATCCAAAGGATGGACATTTGGGCAATTTTCCATATCTGACTTTGTAGGAAACTGTTTAGCTGATTCAAGTTTATAAGCATCCAAGGAAGAATGGTCTCAGGCCAGGTTAATAGAACATAGACTAAGGGGGTACAAGAAGGAAGGCTCTGAGTCCTAGAGGGGATGTGTGGTTCGTTTATACTCAGGTTGTGGGCTGCAGCCTTTTTGAGTCATACTGTTGTTTTAGACTCTCTCATCTCTCATTCCACTCCTTCTACTACTCACTGAGACAACGGGCTAACAGCCTATTGTTGTCTTCTTTCCAGTTTCAGCTCCACTACTTACCAGCTTGGTGATCTTGGCCAAGCTGCCTAATCTTTTGGGGCCTCAGTTCCCCTATCTGAAAAATTACCTCATGAAAGAATGTTGCTTGGGTCAAATAAGCCCACATTTCTAAAATGTTTGGCACACGGGCAATGACATTATTATTACTACTGTCAATACTGTTATTGTTATCATTACCGACCAACCAGAGGCTTGTACCTAGGAAGCTTCGACAGTCACTTGGGGTGTACAAAGAACACACGCTGGCACACTTAATCAATCTTTCCATCTTTCTCGGTTTGATAAGTAGGTTGTTTCCAACAAATCGCAAAATTATCGTTGTGATCTGGGCTATGATTCCATTCACTGTCAGTCCAATGCCTCTTTTAGACTGCCAGGAAACCAAAGGCCTTATTTTCAAGTTCCCTTCCTTCTTGGCCTCTTTTCCTGCCAAAATTTATTTTCATGTTAACATTTATTCTAAATATTCTATGGGTTCCTAAAACTGGACAGTTCTCCTAGATTCAGTTCTCTCTGGAGGTTCATTTTTTTCTGACTTTATTTCTATGATATTTAAAGGTCAGGTTCATCACAAGATAAAGACTGTAGTGTCTAAGAAATGTAATTATTTACCAGTAGGTTTAGCTCCAAGCCTCAGGATTTACTGACCTCTTTAAATTTGCTAAGTCACCAAACAATTCAAAGAAATTTCTCCGTTCTGCTTTCTTCTCACTCTCCAGAAGGAGTCAGGTTGTTGGCCACTGATTGCATTTGGTATTTAAAAGGCCAAGTCTTGGGACTTCCCTGGCTGTCCAGTGGTTAAGAATACGCTTTCCAATACAGAGGACGCGGGTTCAATCCCTGGTCGGGGAACTAAGATCCCACATGCTGGGGGGCAACTAAGCCCGCGTGCTGCAACTACTGAGCCCGTGCATCACAACTAGGGAACCCAAGTGCCGCAACTACAGAGCCCACGTGCTCTGGAGCCATGTGCCACAACTAGAGAGAAGCCTACGTGCCACAACAAAAGATCCCATGTGCCACAGCTAAGACCCAACATAGCCAATAAATAAATAAATATTTTAAAAAATAAAAATAATAAAAGGCCAAGCCTTATACTAGAAGATCAATACATCTAAAATAAAAACATGGGTTTAGGGATAACTTGTATTGTTACGGGGTGGAGGAGGTCAAGCTAACAAAAGTTTGTTTTTGGCATTCCACGTCTTAGCTAGGGATTATGTAGAGGTTAATATCAGTAGCAGATTCCTGTTGAAATGAGTTATCTGTTCTTTTAAAGTCTCTCAACAGCCACCAAAGAAAAGGAAGGTTAAACCTTTATCTATCTATTAGGCTTTTGTTCATAGGTGTCAATGATGCCAATAGAAAAATATTGTCTTGTTATGTCTAAGTGCATTTAAGCAATGGGTGTTCCTTCAGCCATACTTTAAAACATAAAATACTTTAAACGTTGATTGCTATTGTATCAAACTATTTCACTATTAGATTACTATCATTATTGTGAAACAAACTGAATAAAAAGTTAGTATGTTCAAAACAAAAAACAAACCAAAAAAATAAAGATCAGGTTTGTCAGGGTGCTCACGACCTCTACATGCCAATGCTGTGAACAAGTCCCAGGCCCCCAGTGTGACTTACTGTCCGTGTCCAGGTAAAGAAGGCCATGTGTTTGCTCTTCTGATGAAAAGTTTCTGAGCAAGAAGATCCCCGCCATGAGCCCCGTTACAGCCACGGCTGCCTGTCGGGCATCCTGCCAGTTCCCAAGTGCATCCTAATTCCAGTACGAGGGCCTCTGGGAAGCAGGTCCCTTACTACAGCTGCAGCAGCATCTGCTTGACATCGTAGGTGACAGCCCCTTGGTGATTAATAATGCTGTCTCCTCAAGGGCTTCACTGGAGGCTCCTTGGTGGAGTAAGTTTTAGTGTCACAGCAAAGGCAGAAAGCTAACTAAGTTTGGGTAACAGAGGTTACCTTCTTCAACCCAGTTGCAAAAACCACTCTCAGCACAAATGTTCCAGGTTCAGAGGAAATCTTAAGGGAAACTTTAAATAGTTTTAATCAAAAAGAATATTCTTGTACTGAGTTCAAAAATAAGTTAATAAAACAGGTTAACTTCTTCTTTTTAACGGATGGAAGATTTTAAAGACATTCTAAAAGGCGATTTTGTCTGTAGCTCATTATTATTGCAACAAACATACTGTGAATTAGTTTTCCATTAGCGTCATTATTTTGAAACTCCTTTTGTTAAGGATACTCACATATAACAGGTCCTCCTTCTCTCCTGGGAGGAGCCTGCGAAGGTTGAAACCGCTGCTGCTTCTCTCCACACCCTATCCTCAGCAACTCCAGGATTTAAGCCTGAAGGAAACAGGAGAAAGGGGTCAATTAGGGAACAGAGAAGCAGCAGATTCTAAATCAGGGCACATGCATGAGCTCTCAGGTGGAAGTCAGGGGAAGAGTTTATGTGTGTTCTCATTTTTTTCACAAGCTTAAGATGTCCAATGTGTACAATTATTTATACCTAAGACATCTCCTGAGACTTCTTCTGATTGGAAGGATTTTGTTGTTATCATTTGTTTGCTTGTTTTTTAGGAAATACTAATCAGCTCGCTTTTCAAATTTAATGCCCATACTTTTAACATAGCTGCTTAAGTTCTATATCATGAATTGGCTCTGTCATTAATTTGGGGGCTTACCCACCTCACATAAGAAGTTTACTCTGGGAAGCTCCAGAGCTTGTCTCAACGAGACAGATGGTCTCCAGAGCAACATAAACCAGGGCTCAACAAGAGGTCTCAGTAACAGGCCATCAGGAAAAAACAAATTAAAACAAAATGCCTTAAGTTTCCATATACAAGAAAACAAATACTGGTTTCAGATTTTTAAAAATTTGAGCCCCAAATTAAAAGTCTCAAGGGCGGGACTTCCCTGGTGGTCCAGTGGTTAAGACTCTACGTTCCCAGTGCAGGGGGCCTGGGCTCGATCCCTGGTAAGGGAACTAGTTCCACACATGCCGCAACTAAAGATCCCAGATGCTGCAACTAAAAGATCCCACATGCCACAACTAAAGATCCCACATGCCGCAACTGAAAGATCCCGCATGCCGCAACTAAGACCCAGCACAGTCAAATAAATAAATAAATATTGCGATATTAGGGGAAAAAAGTCTCAAGGGCAACCTCTCTAATTGCAGGCCTTGGTTTGCAACTCAACTGCTTCCCAAATGGGCAACTCTGTGCCATGGACATCAGGTTGAAGAGTTACAGATGTTTCTCGTTTAACAGTGTTCAATAATTCTCCCTAGAAATGATGGGAGTCCAGCCAGTGATAAGTAAATGTTTGAGACATAACAAAGGACTAGAAAGCCCAGATGCAAATGTGGTTTTGAGGGGAAATCTTTCCTGAGTGACTAGGAACATGATCTGGAGGCAAGGGACAGTAACACCTTGAAGCAGGCCTGCAAGAAACACAATGCCAGGCCTACTGTATGGATTTGGATATTGCTGACTATAAAAGGGAATCAACTATTTTGAACAACTATGGATTAAATACAAGGAAACAAAATGAGCAATGTAATCAGGGAAATAAAGAAGCATTAGATGAACAGGGAAATAAGAGGAAGACGAAAGTCAGTATGTGTTGGCACTGCACTTCTGGGCTAGGTCAGCACTGGGTAATCGAGATGGACAGCTCTTCAGATGGACTGAGACCTGAACAGTTTCCACTTTCTTCCTCATACTCACGTATTTCTACACATTTAAGTCGTACAAATAAATTAACCATCTCTGTGGCATAAGCTTTCTGTAGTAAGCATCACAGGGAACGTATCTATAAACATGCCAAGGGAATGTGCAGTCAACTGCACACACGTCTCACACCTGTTTCTTGGATCCCATGCCACTTGCTCCAGCCTCAGTGAAGTGGAGCTTGGAGATTCGAGCTCTCTCAGGCTGCTGACTGAGTCTGGTTTTGCAGGTCTTCACTTGGCTGTGTGCTCCTCCATCCCAGGGTGTGTACACATGGCTTCCCTAGAACAGCTGTCAGCAGGTCCTTCCACTCACCTCCCTTCTGGAAACGCCTTCCTTTGACTTCCATGCCAACCCTCCGAATTCTTCTACCACTCCCATTCTCTGCTCATCCCTTAACGCCAGCGGCCCCTGTGATTCTGACCTCAGCCCAGTTCTCTTCTCGCTCGGAGTCCATTCCCGGCACGTGGGGAAGCACGTGGGCACTAGACTCAGAACCTGCAGGCTGCAGGCTGCGTGTGTGTGATCCTGGGCAGGTTCCCTGACATCTCTGACGTGTCCCCTCTTATAAAGTGGGGCCAATACGCAGACCAACTTCATGGGGTCATAAGGAAGAGTGAATGAGTTCAGACGTGTGAATTGCCTGGCACCCAGAGTACAGGCTCAGCTTCTTTAACTGGGACAGCCATGGCTTCAACTATTATTTAGTTGAATAACTCGATCACTTACTTAGTTGATGGTTAGTTGACTAGCGGATAAACTCTGATTTTCTAGCTCGTATTTCTTTTCTGAGCTCCAAGTCCATTTAGCCAACCGCCTACTAAACATCCCCAGTTACACCCAGGGCTCCTTCAAGTAATTCCACGTTCACAGACTAACCACCCTCCTCTCTCCACTCCTGCTCCACCCGAAACTACTCTTCTTTTTTATTCTTTTTCCGAGATGAGTAACGGCATCATCCATCCAAAGGTCCAAACCTTCGAAAGTTAACAGAATCTCCCCTTTTCTCAACTACCCGTACCCTAAACATAAAGATCCAACTGCGGAGACTTCCCTGATGGTCCAGTGGTTAAGACTCTGCGCTTCCAATACAGGGGGCACAGGTTCAATCCCTGGTCGGGGAATGAAGATCCCACGTGCTGCGGGGCACAGACAAAAAGAAAAGAAAAGAAAATCCAACTAGTCACCACATCTTTTCAGTTTTGCTTCCTGACCATCTTATCTTCTGGGTTACCCTCCTCCCTGCCTCTAGACTCTTCCCTCCCACACCGTCCTCCTTTGACACTGCAGTCAGTGGGTTCAGCCTAGAAAGGATGGTTTTCATGATCTTTCCATTGACCTTCAGGATAAATCCACAGTTTTTAGCACAGCATGTGAGGTACTTCATCAACTTGCCTTTCTCTTCCTCTGTTTTATCTCCTCCCACCACCCCCCCCTCAGCCCCCATTCCAGCCGCAGGAAACCACTGTAATCCCCGAAGTTATCACCTCTCCTTCACCACCATGTCCTCGTTAATACAACCAAGATTACCCCCTGTTCTCCATCTAGATAATCTTGCTCTGTTATCATCTTTCTAACTCCTGGGACTCTGCTCCAGATGGAATTAAAACAACAACTAAAGGATAGTTAACAGATGCTACAACTCCAGTTCAGTTTGCTCAAAACAGTGAAATTCCTTTCTTGCCTTTATTTCTGAGGCACAGATTTCTTTCTTGGTCGTTTTATTTTTTGCTTTCCAGTGACGGATAATGACCCTTTGCGTGAGGAGCTGGTAAGATGGGATAGACCTTCTACCAAAATGTCAAAATAAGGGATCTAGATGGTGAGGAAAACTTGGTGAAAACTCACAAAGAAACTGTGAGAGGGGAGGAGGTGCAAAGCCAGCCTTTCCTGAATCACAGTAGCCGTTCTTCCTCCCACCTCCCTCCCTCTCCTCTGCTTTCTCTGTCCTTATCTCTCTGCTTTTTGTCCTTATCTGTCTGACACACACACACACACACACACACACACACACACACACACACACACTTCTCTTAAGGGAAGAAGAGCTCTGTGTTCTCTTTAAATCCCTCAGGTCCTACATTTTATTGCTCTAACAGTCCGCCTCCCTGAGGTTCCTGTCCAGACAAGCTATTTCAAACTTCGGTAGAGAAGCTGTTGGTTCACTCGCCTGGTTTGGAAGCGTCTGGGGGCAGGTCTCGCAGCCCTGTCTCCCACCCCCCCTCCTCTCCCCGGTCCTGGCTGGTGGGCGACAAGGCAGACAAAGGTTCGTTTGTAACCTCCTTCCAGCACCTCCTCTCTTCTCCTTTTGCCCAAACTCACCCAGTGAGTTGGAGCATTTCAGAAGATTCCTCTGTCAAGAAGACCAAAGGAAAGGAGAAGAAAAAGGGTATGGACTTTTTTTCCTTAAGAATCATTTTATGTCATTGATTCTACTGCAAACTACTGCTATAGACTAGAGCAGAAGTGTATTTGTGTCTTGAGTCAGAAGAGAAGGACAGAGAGGCAGAGAGAGTCTCTGAAAAGGTGATGTGTGCACTTTGAGAAAGATGATGCTTTCCCAGGTTAGAGGAAAAGAATCAGATTAAAGGAGAATAGAAAATGTACATTCCTTAACGGGAAAGGCATTTAATTGGGGACTTAAAAGGAGGCAGCTCCCTCACTGCTGCTCCTTGTTAAAGCCCCCGTCTGCCCTGAATCTGGCTCCAGCATTCCACCTCTCAGGACTACGCGAGGGTGATGAAGTACACAAGTTCCTTTTCAATGCAGTAGCTGTTATCTCTGTATTCCTACTTTATGTAAAGTTTAATGGCAATGTCTAAGAAAGTGAATGTTTTCTGCTTTTAAAAATCCTGATTCCTTCTAGAAAAATGGTTTCGATGACCTTAATTGCCAAGCAGAAATAGACACAGATGTAGAGGACAAATGTATGGATACCAAGGGGGAAAGGGGTGGGGTGGGAGGAGTTGGGAGATTGGGATTGACACATATATAACTATTGATACAATGTATAAAATAGACAACTGATGGGAATATACTGCATAGCACAGGGAACTCTACTTAATGCACTGTAATGTCCTAAATGGGAGGGAAACCCAAAAGGGAGGGGATATATGTATATGTATGGCTGATTCATTTTGCTGTGCAGTAGAAGCTAATACAACATTGTGAAGCAACTATACTCCAATAAAAATTTTTTAAAATCCTGATTCCTAAAAAGAAACTGGTATAAATGTGTGAGACAAAGAGGGAATTCACGGAATTCATCCTTGGTGTCCCCACCGTGGAACACAACACAGTGTCTGTACTGCTGCAATACAGGGAACTCTTTTTCCCTTTGGGGCTTATAAAAATTCCTCTTTAAAATTCCTTGACTTAGTTACATAGACTGTGTAAAGCTCTCCCAAACGCTGGTCCTTTTATCCAGTGATGATGATTTCTCATGGCCAGGGAAATAGTTAAAATGATGCAAGCCTGCATATTCATATCATTCTCTGAGGTGCTTGAAGGCAGACCACCTTCAGGGAGGATGTGGACTTTGTTTTACCACTGATGAAGGTCTCTTGGGTATTGGGGCTGATCGTGTCTATTTTAAAGATGTTTGGAAGGCTTATCTACCTTCTACTACCACTTCTTTTCCTTTAACCTACACTGTGAGAAGTTTCACTGCAGCCCTCAGTCATTCTAATACAAAACTCTTCTGGTACAGAGAGTGGGAATTTTAAAAATAATAGTTATTTTCATCCACCAGGAAAGATGAATGGAAAAACACCACGACTGGATGGCAGTTTTAATCTCTTCCAACTATAATTTTGATATTTTAAATGTCAAGTTCTGAGCTGGAATTCTCATTTGTTTGTGCAGCCTTTGCTTCCTTCTGGCTGTGTTATGAAAGGAATCTGAAAATGGGCTGCCCTTTCTAACTCATCAACTCTGTTTCATCCCACTGCTCTTAATTCCAGTTTCCAGAACTGGCATCAGCTGTCTGCATGAGCACTGCAGCATAAAGGCCTCAACGCTTTCACGACATAGCTGTGTTTTGGCCATTAAATGAGATACTTTTTCTTTTTAAGTCTCCACTTAACTCCAACCATTCAAAAGCCTGCTGGTGCCAAATACCCTCACATAACCAAAATTTGCAATGCCCTACCCATATGACGGTGACAATGATTTGTTGCTTAATTGGAAACATCTTGTTCATAGTTCTGTATCCTCTGCAGTGGTCTTTTAAAAATAATGCCACTATTGGGACATGAATGGTATCTTACAACATTAGTTAATTACATAAAATTGAATCCAAAAAAACCAGTTGGTAACTATCTAAAGATCTCTAGTTATTCCTTCAGATATTCAGTTTTTAGCCTTGTTTTCTGTTGTAATTTGGATGTACTTCAGGAGGAATTTTAAATGCATCTACTTCAACAGAAAGAGGGGAAAGAAATAGAGCAATTTGCTTCGAATTGGTCAAAGTCATTTCACTCTTGTTGGCACTTGAAAAATATATGGTCTTGATGGACTGCCAAGGATGCAGGTCGGTGTCTTTTAATGAAAAAACAAACCAATGTATCATGGTAACATACTGGTTCAGGCATTTCCCCACTTGCCAAATAATAGTTAAAGCTATTTATGTGCACTGAAGTAAAGGAAGAAGAGAAGACTTCAGTTCAGTTCAAACATGTAATTTATAAAGTGTTTAAAAAAAAAAAAAAAGACTACCAGGGAGTTCTTGCCTGGTGTGGAACTTTCCATCCCAGTACGTGACTGAGGTGGACAAGAGACATCATTCTGTACTCTGGCCTGGACACAGCCAGGAAAAGCGCATGGTGTGGCAACATACCCACTTACTTCTCCAGCAATTTACTTGTTCCTTCCTTCAGCAAATGCTTTCTGAATGCTTCCTGTGAGCCCAGCCTGGAAGCAGGCCCCTGAGAGATGCAGGAGGAGGGGGAGGTACCCTGCTTGCCTTCTCGGTGCTGGCATCTCTTCCTCCAGTCCCCGTACATGGGCTGGCCCTGGTCTCCATCCCTCCCCTCTTCTCTTCCCACCCTGCACTCACTACCCTGCGGTCCCACAGCTATAAATACTATCGATAAATATCCCGATGACTCTCGAATTCATACTTCTGGCCCTGACTTCCAGACTCACATTCAACTGCCTACTCAGAACCTTCATTTCATGTCTGATAGGCATCTCAGATTAATTTGTCCAAATTCCTCTTTAAATTTGTATTGGGGTATAGTTGCTTTACAATGTTGTGTTAGTTTCTACTGTACAGCAAAGTGAATCAGCTATACATATACATATATCCACTCTTTTTTGGATTTCCTTCCCATTTAGGTCACCACAAAGTACTGAGTAGAGTTCCCTGTGCTATACAGCAGGTTCTCATTAGTTATCTTCTTTATACATATCATCAACGCAAATCAGCCAAGAATGTTAAGGCCAAAAGGAAAAAAGTAAACTATATATGCAGCAATATATATATTTATTTTATTTCGTACCTGTGTGAGATGATATATGTACACTGAACTTACTGTGATAATAACTTCATGATGTATGTAAATCAAATCATTACGCTATATATCTTAAACTTCTACCGTGCCATTTGTCAATTATATCTCAATAAAACTGGAAGGAAAGAAAATTAACTTGTCCAAAAGTTTACCCTTAGATCCCCCCCGCTAGATCGACTCCTTGCAATTCATCCTCAGCTCATGTCAGTAAATGTCAGTACCATTCAGGTCAGAAACCTAAGAGTCATCCCGGATTCTTTCCCTCACCTCATTCTTCAATCAACTTCAACTTCTTTTTCCGACGTACCTCTCCCCCACCAGCACCCCCAAACATAAATGTTAGAGTTTCCCACTGTCCCTGGCCATCTCAATTTCTCCTTCTTAACACCCTCCCCAATGCACATCAAAAAGAAGCACACAAAATGTTAACAACAGCCCTCTCCATGTTGACACTCCAGTTGAATTTTATTCTATCTGTGCTTTTCTCTATTTTCCATGTTTAAACTATTACTTTTTTTAGAAAAATTACTGATATTTTTCTAAAAAAAAAATCCAACTAGGATTACAGCTCTCATTAGAACCATCCGATGTAAAGAAAGCATAAGACATTAATAGTCATGATGTGAGCTTAAGAACAAACTACACTTCAATGCAGGAAATATAATGGTAATACGAGGCCAAATTGTCTAAATGCATGACTTTGTCCAAAGGCCACAAGGAATAGACAAAATTAAGATAATTACCAAAAATAAGAACATGATTACATAGTAAAAAAAACTCTGAAGATCAAAGCTCTAAAAGATAAGAAATATGCCAAAGACCTAAAATAACAGAAAAATTCTATCGCATTAGGGCAAAAAGATTAAAAAGAGCTTACAGCTCCCTTCCAAACTCCTCCCCATACACCCCACCTTCTGATAGAGAGGAATCTGGTGAGAGGGGTTAGAGAAAAGCCAGGTGATGTTTGTTGTTGAATCTTCTGATAAAGGTACACATACACAGAAACACACACACACACACACACACACACACACACACACACACACACACACACACACACACACACACACACACACACACACACACACACACATATTTTTGTGGCCTCTCCCGTTGCGGAGCACAGGCTCCGGACGTGCAGGCTCAGCGGCCA
This sequence comes from Aethalodelphis obliquidens, assembly GCF_003676395.1. Classification (NCBI taxonomy): domain Eukaryota; kingdom Metazoa; phylum Chordata; class Mammalia; order Artiodactyla; family Delphinidae; genus Aethalodelphis; species Aethalodelphis obliquidens. The sequence continues at coordinate 8,979,714 of NW_020838005.1, forward strand.
TGGCTCACGGGCCCAGCCGCTCCGCGGCATGTGGGATCTTCCCAGACCGGGGCATGAACCCGTGACCCCTGCATCGGCAGGCGGACTCTCAACCACTACGCCACCAGGGAAGACCGAAACATATATTTTTAAGTCAGGTATGAGCTAGTAGGCCAGAATAAATGCTAGTTTTGACAAAAAGCAAGCAAACAAAAGAAATTGGGAAGTACATTTTAAAGTCAAACTATTTAGAAAAAATTAAATACAATTAAATTAAAACAGTAGTACCTGATGACATGCAAATTTAAGGATTTGGTAGCTCACTAACCTCTTCCAGGCATAAATAGTTCTCTGCAACTAGATATTGAGTTTAGTAATCTGAGAAACTCCTCCTTCCCTGGCTATAAGCATCTAAAGATTAGGATATATTATTTATTCTTTCACTAACGTGCCAGGTACTGTGTAGCGTACTTGGATACATATCAGACAAAACCCTGCCTTCCTGGAGCTTACATTCAAGTTTGGGGAGACACAATAAGAATATTTTATAATAATTTAGAGGTTTATAAATGCCATGTAAAACCAGGGCAAGTAAGGCAGACTGAGAATCTGAAAGAGGAGATAGAGTTTTATTTTTTTAATTTAAAAAAATTTTAAATTGAAGTATAGTTAATTTACAATGTTGTGTTAGTTTCTGGTGTACAGCACATATACATTCTTTTTCAGAGTCTTTTCCATTATAGGTTATTATAAGGTATTGAATATAATTTCTTGTGCTATATGGTAAGTCTTTGTTTTTTATCTATTTTATATATTGTAGTATATATCTGTTAATTCCAAACTCCTAATTTGTCCCTCCCCCTGACCTTTCCCCTTTGAAAATCATAAGTTTGCTTTCTGTGTCTGTTTCTGTTTTGTAAATAAGTTCATTTGTATCATTTTTTTAGATTCCACATGTAAGTGATATCCTATGATATTTGGCTTTCTCTGTCTGACTTACCTCACTTAGTATGATAATCCCTAGGTCTATCCATGTTGCTGCAAACGGCTTTATTTCATTCTTTTTTATGGCTGAGTAATATTCCATTGTATATCTGTGCCACACCTTCTTTATCCATTCCTCTGTTGATGGACACTTAGGGTGCTCCCATGTCTTGGCTGTTGTGAACAGTGCTGCAGTGAACATAGGGGTGCAGGTAAGTGGAGACAGAATTTTAAATAGGACAGTGGGGTAGGTGTTACTGAGGAGCAAAGGCTTGAAGAAGGTGAGGTAGTTAGATATGCAGATATTTGGAGGAAGAGCTTTCCAAGCAGAGGAAATAACCAGTGCAAAGGCCCTGAGGCAAGAATGCATATGGCATTTTTGAGGAACAGCTGGAACAGAACAAACAAGGTGAAGAGTAGATGATTTCACAGAGGTGATGGGGAGCCAGATTGCATATGGAGGTCACTGCAATGACTTTAGCTTTGACTCAAAGAAAGTGGAGTTGTTGGAAGAGGATGGGTTTAGTTATTGATATTTTCCTTAATTCCTTTGGTATTCCTGGCACTCTGGACAGTGCCTGGCATAAATGAAACACTAAAAAACATTTGTTAAGTGAAACTAAGTAAAAGCAGCTTGCTCCTGTTCTCCTCTCTCTCATGTGATTGCTGAATAGCTTGATCAGTGACCCGCACATTAGCACTATTCGCTCACTTCCCCACCTTCCCAGCAATGGCTGCTCTTCTCCTGAAAATCCTTGCTGGGTTGATGCTGGTCTGTGCAGAGGAAGTACAAGAAGATTTGGGCCTGAAGATTAGAGAGCGACTCTGGGCTACATTTCAGCAGCCTATTTGATCGAGGACAAAGTTTACAAGCACCATTGTAGAAGTAGGAAGGGCAGCCTAAATGAATGGCTCCTGTGTAACCATACTGGGTCTTATTTGTTGAATTCTGGGACAAATAGCCACTTACCCTATCTAAGAGATGCACATCAGAGGAACCATATTTCAATTTGGGGAAGGGAGAGTAGAAGAAGGGAGAAACATACTTCTGAGAATTTGGCTTGTGTTAAAATCAACAGAGTACCACACAGCTCATTTTCAGAATCTGTAAGATTTGGGTATCTGTCCTTCATATTCCTCCCAAAATAGCTACAAATAGTGAGAGTGATATAGAAAGCTTTACTTCTGCCCAAGATGCAGTAACAGGAACCAGATCTGCCCACTCCCTTGAAACAACAAAAAACAGCCAAAATATATGAAACCATCTTTGTCAAAACACTGGATTTCAAGCAAGGAAGAACACTGATTCTTGGGAGATGGGAAGCAAGTGACGTGAGTCCTACAATTTCCCCCAGTCTACTGCCTTGAGGGAACCCAGATACAGTCCAGCCAACTCCCTGAGTTGTAGAAATGGGGCTGAGAGTCAGGGAGACCAAGGCAGCTGGAGACCACAGAACAGAGTGCCTGAGAGAGGAGAGATACACAGAGACAGAACCCTGGAGTCTGCAGAGGGCCCCACCCAAGTATTTGGCAGAAAATTTATTAGTGTATGCAAATGAGGGAACTATGGAAGCGGGGAGGGGAGGAGGACTATCTGAAAGGATTAGAGAACAGAGTGCCTGGTACTCAAAAGGCCAGGAATACTCACAGAGAAGGAATGGCCTCAGTAGTGAGGAATAATTAGCCCTAGACTGAGAACAGATCTGGAACCACCTAACAAATCATCAAAGCAAGACTTGCAAGGATCAAACTGCTTCCGACTAACTTAGTTGCATCCCAAAACAAAGCACAAAAATACTTATAAGAATATAAAAATACCCAGCATCCAATAAGGCAAAATTATAAATTTCTGACATCCAATCAAAGATTACCAGGCATACAAAGAAGCAGGAAAACATAACTCATAATTAGAATAATCAATCGAGACCAACCCAGAACTGATACATGTTAGAATTAAAAAGCAACAATAAAACAGATATATCGGGCTTCCCTGGTGACGCAGTGGTTGAGAGTCTGCCTGCCGATGCAGGGGACACGGGTTCGTGCCCCGGTCTGGTAAGATCCCACATGCCGTGGAGCGGCTGGGTCCGTGAGCCATGGCCGCTGAGCCTGCGCGTCCAGAGCCTGTGCTCCGCAACGGGAGAGGCCACAACAGTGAGAGGCCCATGTACGGCAAACAAAAACAAAAACAAAAACAGATATATCCTTAAGGTGCTGAAAGAAAAAAACTGCCAACCTATCATACTATAACCTGTTACACTATAACCTTTGTTCAAAAACAAAGGTGAAATAAAGACATTTTCAGACATACAAAAGCTGAAAGAATTCATCACCAGCCAACCTACATGATAAGAATATTAAAGGATATCCTTCAGGTATAGGGAAAATGATATCAAATGGAAATATGAATTTACACAAAGGAACGAAAAGCACTAGAAATAGAAACTGCATGGATAAACGTGTAATATTTTTTCTTGTTATTGAAATCCCTGAAGTTTAAATGACTGTTTAAATGAAATAATATACTTGGGGTTTATAGCATATACATAAAAAATATGTAACAATAATAGCATAAAGGATGGGAGAAGAGAAATGTTAATATATTATTGTAAAGTTCTTATACTAATGTAAAGCATCATAATATCGTTTGAAGAAAGATAATGATAAGTAAAAATAGATAATATAAACCCCAAATCAATCATCAAAATAGCACAGTGAAGAATAACAGCTTATCAGCCAACAGAAGAAGTGAAATTATAAAAAAATTTCAGTTACTCCAAAAGAGCACATAAAAAGAGGGAAAAAGAAACAACAGATGGACCAAATAGAGAACAAATTATGACAGATTTAAATCTAACCATGTCAAATAATCACATTAAATATGAATGGTCTAAACACTCCCCTTAAAAGGCAGAGGTAGTCAGTTTAGATAAAACAGCAAGACCAACCTACAGACTGCCAGTCTATAAGGAACACATTTGAAATACAAAGCCACAAAAAGTAAAAATAAAAGCATGGAAAAATATGTTCAGAGGTCAGAAGGTCCAATATTATTAAGATGCTAATACTCTCCAAATTTATCTATAGATTTAATGCAATCTCAACCAAAGTTCCAGCAGGCTTTTTCTGTAGAAATTGACAAGCTGATAACAAAATTCATAATAGACTACAAAAAACCTAGAATTGCCAAAACAACTTTGTAAAAGAAGAACAAAGGTTCGAGGATAATTCTACCCAATTCCAAGAATTACAACAAAGCATCAGTAATCAAAACTGTAGTACTGGCATAAAAATAAACAAATAGATCAATGGAAAAGAACAGAGTCCAGAAACAGGCCCACACGTATATTAAAAAGTGATATTTGACAAAGATGCAAAGGCAATTCAGTGGAGAAACAATAGTCTTCTCAACTTATAGTGCTAAAACTACTGGACAACCATAGTTGAAAAAACAACCTAAAAAAGAATTTCAATCCATATGCACTATATACAAAAAACAAAAAAAACTAATATGGACCACGAAACTAAATGTGAAACATAAAACTACAAAACTTTAGAAGAAAACATAGAAGAAACACTTTGTGACCTTGGGTAAGGCAATAATTTCTTAGCTATGACACCAAAAGCACATTCCATTAAAAAAATTGAGAAATTAGACTTCATTAATTTTAAGAACTTTTGCTTCTTTTAAAATCACTGTCAAGAAAGTGAAAAGGAAAGCCATGCATGAAGAGTAAATGTTTGCAAAACCTATTTATTAGGGCTTGATCTCATTAAAAGACCATGCCCTAATAAATAATATCTCTATTAGATATTATTATATCTAATAAAGAACTTGTGTCCAGAATATATAAAGAGCCCTCACAACTCAAGAACACAAGCCCAATTTTTTAAAATGGGAAAAGATTTGAACAGACAGTTCACCAAAGAAGATACACAGATGAACAAAAGCATATGAAAGGGGCTCAATACCATTAATCATTAAGGAAATACAACATAAAACAACCACGAGACAGCTATTAGAATGGCAAAAAATAAAAAAGACTGACCATACCAAGTGTTGGAGAGGACATGGACAAACTGGACTACTGGTGGAAATTTTAAATAGTACAACCACTTTGGAAAAACAATTTAGCAATTCCTTAAAACGTAAAACATACACCTACCAGCTATTCTACTCCTACGAGAATAATGAGAAAAATCTCCACAAGGTTCTGGCAGGTGGTGGGAAAGAAACCCTCTTGAAATATGTCAGAACATTCTGTTCTTCTTAACAAGGTCTGCCCTTGGGAGAAACTAGTGAACCAGAGCCTAATCAACTGGAGTATTATCAGAGCCCGACTGATCTGGGGTAAGGGAAATACCCAACTCCAGCCCACCTAGCCATCCTGTCCCACCTAAGGGGAGAGGAAAGAACTGAGACACATTTGTGAAGTTCGCAGCCCAGAAGCACAGTCTCACTAAAAGACCAAACCCTAATTACAGGACCATGGAATGCTTCCTCTCCCTTCATATCTCACCACCACATAACCAAAGGCCTAGTTACAGCAGTTCCTTTTACCTGGTACATAGTATCTGGCTATCAAGAAAAATTTACAAGTCGTACCAAAGACAAACAGATACAGCAAGCATGAGAACCAGACATGGAAGTGATGTTGGAATTATGAGACAAGGAACTTAAAACAACTGTGATTAAAGATGATGGACTGGAGTGGGGGGGATGCCCAATGCCACTTAAAATGCATACCATTACCAACAAGGTAGAACAAACTTACAAGCATTTTCCTGATACTAGATGGGGATTAGAAAGGGATATCCTATTTAAAAGTATGTAGCATGCAAAATATTAAATGTAAATTAATGATACTATACCTATTACAGTAGAATTTTAAAATGCATAAAAACAACCCTGTGATTAATATGTTAAGGGGTCTAATGGATAAAGTGGACAGCATGAAAGAACAGATGGGCAATGCCAGCAGAGAGATGGAAATCCTAAGAAAGAACCAAAAATAAATAGTAGAGATAAAAGGAACACTGTAACAGAAACGAAGAATGCCTTTGGTGGGCTTATTAGTAGACTGGACAAAGCTGAGGAAAGAATCTCTGAGCTTGAGGACTGGTCAATAGAATCCTTGAAAACTGAAAGTCTAAAAGAACAAACATTGAAAAAAAAGCAGAAACAGAACCTCCAAGGGCTGTGTGACAACTACAGAGGTGTAACACATGCATAACAAGAACACCAGGAGAAAAAAGAGAGGAAGGAACAGAAAAAATACTTGAAACAATAATGACTGATAATTTACTTAAATTAATTTCAGAAACCAAACCACAGACGCAGGAAATTCAGAGAACATCAAGTAGACCGTATGTCAAAAATCTACACATGGGGGCTTCCCTGGTGGTGCAGTGGTTGAGAGTCCACCTGCCAATGCAGGGGACGGGGGTTCGTGCCCTGGTCCGGGAAGATCCCACAGGCCACGGAGCGGCTGGGCCTGTGAGCCATGGCCGCTGAGCCTGCGCGTCCGGAGCCAGTGCTCCACAACAGGAGAGGCCACAACATTGAGAGGCCCGCATACCACAAAAAAAAAAAAAAAAAAAATCTACACATGGGGACATAATTTTCAAACTACAGGAAAACAAAGATAAAGAAAAGGTCCCTAGAAGATGCCAGAGGGGGAAAAATCACCTTACCTACAGAGGAACAAAGAAAAGAATTACATCCAACTTCTCAGAAACCGTGCAAACAAGAAGAGAGTGGAGTGAAATAAAGTGTTGAAAAAAAAATTACCAACCTAGAATTCTGTACTATGCAAAATTATCCTTCAAAAGTAAAGGAGAAATAAAGACTTTCTCAGACAAACAAAAATTGAGAGAATTCATAGCCAGTAAACCAGCCTTGTGAAAAATGTTAAAAGTTCTTTCAAGAGAAGGAAAATAATATAGGTTAGGAATTTGGATCTACATAAAGTAAAAGCACTGAATTAGAATAAGAGAAGGTAAAATAAACTTTTATTCTTCTTATTCTTAATTGATCTAAGAGGTAGCAGTTTGTTCAAAATAATAGCAACAATGTATTCAACTATCTATGTTATATGTGTATATAGATAAAGATATATACATGTATAGATGTATATGCTTATGAATGGCAGCAATGATACAAGGAATGAGAGGAAGGAATTAGAATTATTTTATTATAAGGTACTCACATTACTGTACTGTGAAGTGTTATAATATTATTTGAAAGCAGAGTTCGGTTAGGTATAAATGAATACTGCAAACACTATGGCAACCACTGAAAAAGTAAAAAAGAAAAAGTATAACTAATACGTTAAGAAAGGGGAGAAATGGAATCATAGGAAATGCTCAATTGAAGCCAGAAAAGGAGGCAGAAAAAGAGTGGAAGAGAAAAATAGGAACAATAGCAATAAACAGAAAACAATAATAAGCATAGTAGATCCTAATCTAACTATATCAATGTCAATGTTGAACGTCAATGATCTAAATGCACCAATTACAAGACAGAGGTTGTCAGAATGGATCAAAAAGCATGACCCTTACTGCTTCAGTGGAATATAGCAAAACCTTTCTAATATTTTGCTTACTTTAAAATATCTTCAAGTTCATTTCAAAAATCTCTGAGGGCTTCCCTGGTGGCACAGTGGTTGAGAGTCCGCCTGCCGATGCAGGGGACACGGGTTCGTGCCCCGGTCCGGGAAGATCCCACATGCCGCGGAGCAGCTGGGCCCATGAGCCATGGCCACTGAGCCTGCGCATCCGGAGCCTGTGCTCAGCAATGGGAGAGGAGCATCTCACAAGAGTGAGAGGCCTGCGTAC
>NW_020838005.1:8987613-9037413 GCF_003676395.1 Aethalodelphis obliquidens
AGATCTGCCGTACTACATTGTACCTATAGTCAACAATAGTGTATTACACACTTAAAAATTTGTTGAGTGTAGATCTTATGTTAAGTGTTCTTACCACAGTAAAATACAACTTAAAAAATTACGACAGCCTGACAACATATTTGAATCATTAAAAGTTTTATGGGAATGAGCCCGGCAATCTTCCTCATCAGTGCAAAACAGTGCTGCTTTCAGAATATGCTTGCTAATCTCAATCAGTCTTCCTGAAAATCAACTGCTTCAGTGGAATACAGCAAAACCTTTCTAATATTTTGGCTTACTTTAAAATATCTTCAAGTTCATTTCAAAAATCTCTGAAAATAAAACCTAGTATATTATTCTTTGAGAACACGTACACACATAATTTTATTTCTGATTTCAAAGATGATGACATGAATATTAGCTATCAGTAAATCAAATGTAACTTTAATTAATGAAAATGAGTTACCATTAGTATGTTAAAAGGATTTTAGATTTGCTTCATTTTATGAAGGATAGGTAGACCTATCTGAAATCATTATTTCATTTACATAAAATTAAAGATTTAATTAAAAGAATATAACCATAAAAAAAAAGCATGACCCAACTATACGTTGTCTCACTTTAAATATAAATACACATATAGATCAAATGTAAATGGATGGAGAAAAATACATCATGCTAACAATAACCAAAAGAAAGCAGGAGGAACTATATTAATTTCATACAGCTCAAACATCAAAGAAAAGTTATCAGGGATAAGAAGGGTATTACATAATGATAAAGGGGTCAATTCTCCAAGAATACCTAACAATTCTTAACAGATACTTGCCTAACAACAGTGTATCAGGTTACATGAGCTAATAACCAATACAACAGCAAGGAAAAGTAGATGAATCCACTATCATAGTTGGAGGTTTCAACACCCCTCCCTCAGAAATGGAGAGATCCAGCAGGCAGAAAATCAGAAAGGACATAGCTGGACTCAACAACACCACCAATCAACTTGATATAATAGATATCTGTAGATCACTTCACCCAACAACAGTAGAATACACGTCTTTCTCAAGCTCACCTGCAACATTCACCTAGATAGACAACATTCTGAGCCATAAAACACATCTTACCTAATTTAAAAGAAGTCACACAAGGTCTGCTCTGAGACCACAGTGGAATTAAACTAGAAATCAATAACAGAAAGATAACTGGAAAACAGAAGAACATGTGGAGATTAAACACATTTCTAAATAACACATAGGTCAAAGAAGAAATCTTGAGAAATTTTAAAATATTTTGAATTTAATGAAAATGAAAACACAACTTACCAAATTTGGAGGATGCAGCAAAAGCAGTGCATAGAGGGAAATTTATGAAGGCAATGAATGCATATATTAGAAAAGAAGAGAGATCTAAAATCAATCATCTAAGTTTCCACCTTAGGAAACTAGAAAAAGAGCAAATTAAATTTGCTCCAAAGTAAGCAGAAGAAAAGAAATAGTAAGAATTAGAGCAGAAATCAATAAAATTGAAAACAGGAAATCAACACAGAAAAATCAATGAAGCCATAAGATGGTTCTTTGAAAAGATCTATAAAACTAATAAGCCTCTAGCCAGGCTAACTAAGGAAAAAAAAGGAGAGGACACAAAATTACTAATATCTGAAATGAAAGAGGGGACACCACTACAGATCACATGGAAAGTTAAAGGATAATAAAGGAAAAGCCCACAAATTTGATAACCTAGATGAAATGAACCAATTCCTTGAAAGACACAATCTACCAAAATTCACACAGGAAGAAATACATGATGTGAGTAGATCTGTATCTACTAAAGAAATTGAATTAGTAATTAATAACCTCCCGAAACAGAAATCACCAGGCCCAGATGGGTTCCCTGGTGAATTCTATCAAACAGTTAGGGAACAAAGTATATCAAATCTCTACAATCTCTTTCAAAGCATAGAAGCATAGGGAATACTTCCTAACTCATTCTATGAGGCCAGCATTACCCTAATACCCAAACCAGCCAAAGACATCACAAGAAAAGAAAACTACAGACCAATATCTCTCATGAACATAGAGGCAAAAATCCTCAACAAATTATTAGCAGACTAATTATTAGCAGACTAATAATCCAAACAAGTATAAAAAGAATGATACACCAAAATCAAGTGGGATTTATCCCAGGTATGCAAGGCTGGTTCAACATTTGAAAGTCAATTAATGTAATCCATCACATTGACAAACTAAAAAAGAAAAATCACATGATCATATCAATAGATGCAGGAGAAGCATTTGATAAAATTTAAACTCAAGCATGATAAAAACTCTCAGTAAACTAAAAATAGAGGGGAATGTTCTCAACTTGATAAAGACTGTCTAAAGAAACCTTCAGGTAACATCATACTTAATGGTGGGAAACTTGAAGCTTTCCCGCTAACATCAGGTACAAGGTAAGGATGTTGACTCTCACAACTCCTTTTCAACATCATACTGGAAGTCCTTGCTAATGCAGTAAGGGAAGAAAAGGAAAGAAAAAGTATACAGAGTGGGAAGGAAGACATAATACTGTCTTTGTTTGCAGATGACAGGTTGTCTATGTAGAAAATACAAAAGACTCAACAAAAAACTACTGGAACTAAATCATAGCAAAGTTGCAGGGTAGAAGGTTAATATATAAAAGTCAACTGCTTTCCTATCTACTAAAAATGAGTAAGTGGAGTTTGAAATTAAAAACACAGTATCATTTACATTAGCACCTTCCCAAAATGAACTACTTAGGTATAAATCTAACAAAATATATACAACGAGATCTATATGAGGAAAAACTACAAAACTGTTGAACATAACCAAAGAACTAAATAAGTGGAAAGATATTCCATATTCCATGTTCATGGAGATAGGAAGACTCAATATTGTCAAGATGCCGGTTCTTCTCAACTTAATATACAGATTCAATACAATCCCAATAAAAATCCCAGAAAGTTATTTTGTGGACATTGATAAACTGATTCTAAAGTTTATATGGAAAAGCAAAAGACCCAGAATAGCCGACACAATATTGAAAGAAAAGAACAAAGTTGGAGGACTGACACTACCTGACTTTAAGACTAACAATAAAGCTACAGTAATCAACACAGTGTGGTACTGGTGAAAGAATAGACAAATAGGTCAATGGAACAGCATAGAGAGCTCAGAAATAGAATTCTATAAATATAGTTAACTGATCTTTGACAAAAGAGCAAAAGCAATACAATGTGAAAGACAGTCTCTTCAAAGAATGGTGCTGGAACAACCAGACATCCACATGCCCCAATATGAATATAAACACAGGCTTTACACCCTTCACAAGAAATTAACTCAAAATGGATCATAGACCTAAAAGTAAAGTACAAAACTCTAAAACTCCTAGAAGATAACATAGGACAAAATCTAGATGATCTTGGGTTTGGTGATGCCTTTTCAGACACAATACCAAAGACATGATATATGAAAAAATAATTAATAAGCTGGACTTCATTAAAATTAAAAACACCTGCTCTTTGAAAGAAAATATTAAGAGAATTAGAAGATAAGCCACAGACTTGGAGAAAATATGTGCAAAAGGCACATCTGCTGAAGGACTGTTATCCAAACTGTACAAAGAACACTTAAAATTCAACAATAAGAAAACAAACAACCTGACTTTAAAAATGGGCCAAAGATTTTAACAGACACCTTACCAAAGAAGATATACAGATGGCAAATAAGCATATGAAAAGATGCTCCACATCATATGTCATCAGGAAATGCAAATTAAAACAATGAGAGACCACTACACACCTAGTAGAATGGCCAAAATCCACAACACTGACAACACCAAAAGCTGGTGAGAATATGGCATAACAGGAACTCTCATTCCTTGCTGGTGGGAATGCAAAATAATCCAGCCACTTTGGAAGAGTTTGATGGTTTCTTACAAAACTAAACATAATCTTAGCATATAATCCAGCTATCATGCTCCTTTGTATTTATCCACAGAGGTTAAAAATATGTCCACATAAAAACCTGCATGAGGATGTTTACAGCAGCTTTATTCATAATTGGCAAAACTTGGAAGCCACCAAGATGTCCTTCAGTAGGTGAATGGATAAATAAACTGTGGTACATCCAGACAATGGAATATTACCTAGTGCTAAAAAATAAAGATAGCTCTGTCAAGCCATGAAAAGACATGGAAGAACTTTAAAAGCATATTACTAAATGAAAGAAGCCAGTATGAAAAGCTGACATACTGTGTGATTCATCTATAGGACATTATGGAAAAGGTGAAACTATGAAGACAATAAGGACCAGTGGTTGCTGTGGGGCTGGGGGTTGGTGGGGAGAGATGAATAGGCAGAGTGCAGAGGACTTTTAGGGCAGTGAAAATACCATGTGTGATATTTAAATGATGGGTATAAGCCATTACACATTTGTCCAACCCATAGAATGTACAACACAAGGCATGAAACCGAAGGCCAACTATGGACTTGGGGTGATTCGGATGTGTCAATGTAGGGTCATCCTTGGTAAAATGTACCATGTGGTGACGGATGTTGATAACATGGGAGACTGTGCATGTGTGGGGCAGGGGGGTACATGGGAATCTGCAGCTACCTTTCCATTTTATTGTAAGCCAAACTGCTCTAAAATAACTAAGTTTTTTTTTTTTGAACCCATTATCTTACCTAAAATAACTGACCTTTGAGGTGCATCTAATTACTGAAAACTTCATAGTAAAATTTCCTTTCAACAATATTGTTTTCTTTCATCATACAATATACATATCTGTCTTCTTTCCTTTTTTTTTTTTTTTGCGGTACGCAGGCCCCTCACCGCTGTGGCCTCTCCCACTGCGGAGCACAGGCTCCAGACGCACAGGCCCAGCGGCCATGGCTCACAGGCCTGTGCTCCACGGCATGTGGGACCTTCCCGGGCCAGGGCACGAACCCGTGTCCCCTGCATTGGCAGGCAGACTCTCAACCACTGCGCCACCAGGGAAGCCCTCTTCCTCCCTTTTTAATACTCCAGAGGTAGGAAAGACACTTCAGCACCTGCCAACAAGATGAAATCTGAATGGCTGTGGAGTCTGATTCTGGTTCCTCCAACTATTTTGCTAGTCTTCCTTTACTACAAGAGCCTCCATTTTCTTCATGTTTAACATGGAAGCCAGAAAAACCTGATTCAATAGATAATGCATATTCTATAGTTGTATGCAGATACGATACTTAAAGTGTTATCTCCTGAAAGAGGAATTAGACTTGCGGTATGACCCCAGGAGTTCAAACTAGAACTGGTGGGTGGAAGCCACAGAAAAATATTTTCCAGTAAGGGAAACGTTAGAACTGTATCAGTGGAATACATGGATTTAGTCAACAATGAGTTTCCCATCACAGTAGGTGTTCAAGAACAGGGTAAATGCCTCTTATGGGGAATTCAAGCCTCTGTTTTCAACTGAGGCTAAAATGTAACCCATGTGGGAGAAGAGTTCACAATTACTAAAAATATGCAACAAAAATGGGTCCCCAAAATAATTCTGAAAGTTTTAAAAACTTAACTATAAATATCTCTATAGAATATAATCTGTCAATGTCAGGATAACTGGGCTTTTTGTTTCTGTCAGGGTTGGACCCAGATTCTTGGACAATGTTGTTGGATATGCAAGGTCAAGAATCACTGTACACAATGATGTTATTTGTTCCAGAAATTTACTTGAGTTTTATCACCTTAAAAAGCAGTTTTTCTCTACTGAATATACTGAAAAAAATGACTTTGGGTCCTTAAAAACACAGATTCTGGCTCTTCCCACTATCTCCCTTCCCCCTCCCTCACATAACTCTCACTCAATATTTCTTTGTGGAGCTCAGGCATGTCATTTTTAACAAATATTCTAAGTAATTTTTATTGTAGGTGGTCATAAAACTAAACTTGAGAGACATTCAAAGAGAGTAGAAAAAATCAACGCCCACTCTTTCTATTCAAGAGTTTATGAGAATGCGGCAGGACTTTATGTTCAGATGAATTCCATCTTTAAACCAAACAAACAAACATATAAACACTGATACATTTTGTTTTTTCTTCTATCTCAGGGCCAAAAGCCAAAATGAAATTTATAGTACTTGCTGTCACCGTTGGACTAACTTTGCTGCTAGGAGTCCAAGCCATGCCTGCAAATCGCCTCTCTTGCTACAGAAAGATACTGAAAGATCGCAACTGTCACAATCTTCCAGAAGGAGTAGCTGACCTGACAAAGATTGATGTAAACATCCAGGATCACTTCTGGGATGGGAAGGGATGTGAGATGATCTGTTACTGCAACTTCAGTGAATTGCTCTGCTGCCCAAAGTAAGGAAATGCAATCACAAAACATATTGCTGTGAAGTGTATGTACAACAACTCTTTAAGACACCTTCATAATGGGTGTGCTAAAATTAATCACCCTTTTCAGTAAAACCCTGTTCAAATCTCAGCTATTTTTTAGGATCATCACCATATGTACCGAAATGAATGTTTTCATTTAAGAGACCGAGTCTGGCAGATTTTAGTAAAACTAAATGAGATACAGGAAATTAATAACACTCCAATCTATTAAATTCTAATTTTCCTATCTGATTTTTAATCACACACACAAAAAAATCTGGTAGCTGAAGTCACCTTCAAGGCTGACATCTTAAACTAATTTGAAAACTAATAGAAGGCTTTAGATAAAAGATCCCAAACAGATCAAGTAACTGGATGGAAAAGTTTGGTAATGGTGAAAGAAAAACTTTCTAGCTCTATGTATGAGTTAACCAGAAATTAACTGAATAGAGACTGTCCACTGACTTGGAAAGTAGATGTATTTTAAGTATAATACAAAGGTAGATAAATAAATATTTATAGCTCTTGATTTTAAAATAATCTTCTCCTGGTTATTGAGGAAGCTCAAATACTATGATCTTGGCTACTTCATATTGAAATCAGCTTTTTCAAATTACTTTCAACATATCATCATATTTTTCATTTTTCTAAGAAATCTGTGAGCTAGAAAGGGCAGATATAACCATCTTATCAAAGAAAGGTGTACAGAGGTAAAATGACCACTATCCCACTTAGCTAGCTAATATCAGCACTGAGACTAGAACACAGGTCTTCTGATTTGGCCTGGGTATTTTTTCTACCAAGCCAGTTGGTTCTTAAGTATGGTTCCCAGAACAGCAGCTTCAACATTACCTGAGTTCTTGTTAAAAACGTAGTTCATCCCTGGGCCCCAGACCAAAGCAACTGAATCAGAAACAATGGAGAGAAAGCACAGCAATTATGGCTTAAACCCTCCAAGTGATTCTGATGCAAAATAAAATTTGAGAATCACTTGATTAAACAATGATATCAAGAGCTCAAGTTAACTGATTCCATAAAATGATTTAACTTTTCCTACATAAATGAAACGCCATCTAATATTAAAATATCATGTTTCCTTTTTTGTAAGACTTGAAACTAATTTATTGAAATGTACTTACTTTATGATATAATTTTGTGATTATCCATTGTTAATGGATGAGCTAGAAGTATGGATATATGAAAATAATTTCTATCTGAGTTTGGGTTACAGTTTTCCCAGTAGCAACAAATATCTAAGTATATTTCTTTTTTTTTTTTTGCCTATAAACACAAATTTTATTTTGCCATTCTACTTTGCCAGCTGCATTGAATATAATACAGCACTGTATAAGTTTAAGGTGTACAGCACAATGAGCTGATATACATATACAGCTGACCCTTGAACAACACACGTTTGAATTGCATGGGTCCACTTATCCGTAAATTTCTTTCACTAAACATAATACATACCACAGTACTATCCCATCTATGGTTGGTTGAATCCTCGGATGTCGAACCACAGATATGGAGGACTGACTGTAAAGTTATGCACGGATTTTCCACTGCACAGAGGCTCAGAACCCCTTACCGCTGCATTGTTCAAGGGTCAACTGTATTGTGAAATGATTACCATAATAAGTTTAGTTAACACGAATCACCTCATATAGTTACAAATCTTTTTTCCTTGTGATAACCTGTAGGATCTATTCTCTTAGCAACTTTCAAATATATCATACAACAGTGTTAGCTACAGTCATCATGCTGTACATTGCATGCTAAGTATATTTCTAATGAGCCATAATCATAATACTACCTTGCACGTATACACAATTTTATATTATACCGTGCATTTTTATTATACATCACCTTATGTGATCTTTCCAACAAGAGTGGATAGAGTTGAGGAGCTCAAAATTTCACCTTTCCCTATAAAACCTAGAAATTTACTTATTGACTTCCCAACCAATTTTTAATCTTCTGTTTCTTAGCTGTAGATTTAAACTTCATGGCCTATCCCCACCCATATCAGAGAAATGAATATTTTGGTATGCTTGTAAGGTTTTGAAATCACCCAATCTTTCCTTTTCTTTATAGACAAACGACAGCATAATGTCCATGGCAGATGGGGGAAAGTAGAAGAATTGATTACCTTCTTGGTCTTTGCTGCTCTTGTGGCAAAAGTCCTCCCACTCACTCTCTTTGTACTTTATTCACCTAAAAAGAATAGCCATATCTGAAATCCTGGAAATCACCGTCCATTTCTTGCTCAGAAAAGTCTAACATGTATCTTAACTTTCAGCTGGATTTAATTCATGTTCTGCTCTCTTTCAGAGATGTCTTCTTTGGACCAAAGATCTCTTTCGTGATTCCTTGCAACAATCACTGAGAATCATCCTGTATTCCAGACAACACCATTCTTAATTCCCCACAAACCACACTCTAACAGTGTAGCTGTATTTCTGGTTCCTATGCAGTGCAATAAAGCACAGATTCTATAAATTCTTACTTGCCTAAGTAAACTTGTGTTAAATTAGCAGTAATAAAAATTCCATTTAATTTTTCTCTGTGGAAATTGTTTAAAATTTTTGACTAGAAAATTTTCATCTACAAGGTGTTCACTGTGCTCAGTAAAAGAATTCTGTCCCTCAGAGGAAGAGCCATAACCCTGGCTCAAAGATGGAGAATACTTTCAGTTCTTGACAGATCATGTATACTTAATGAAAAGAACCAGAGATAAATTGAGGTTCTCGGAAGGGAAACTAGAAGTTTTCTAGTAAGAGGGGGAAAAGGGAGCCAATATTTGAGTATATACTATGTATGCCAAGTACTTTAAGCACATTTGCATTTTGCTGTCTTAAAAAACCACAAAACCATCAAGATAAGTATTCTTAAACCCACTTTTCAGATGCTAACTCAAGTTTAAGGTATTTGCTAAAACTCAAGACAGACTTTGAAGACAGTTCCAGTTCCAAAATACTCACATAGTTGTATCCTTAAAACTATGCTACATACCCCTGACATGTCCATTTTTCTTGGGAATAACAAAACACATTAAAAGAAACGTGTAATGGATCAGAATTTAAAGTCACATGAATTTTAAAGGTAAATAAAACAGATGCCTTCAAAGATATTTTCTGGGTGTTAGAGGCAGTTTTGGACTATGCTCCACACCTTTGGAGGTGTGCACTGACGAGTAGCCAACAGAATTAATTTCAGAAAGTCCTTCATGCTATAAAAATTTATTAGATACTCGCTAAGTGCCAGCTGTTATTAAGATTTGGGGATGTAGTAATGAATAAGATGGACTTCTCCTCTTGGAACTTGTATTCTAACAAAACTGTAATCATTACAAATATTTATAAATGTGAAGCCTGCTGCTACAAAGGAGAAGTGTAGGGTGCTATACAAAGTACTGCTGTGGGGAAACGTTTGAGAAGCACCACACTTGTAGTAAATCTAGGAGATAACCATTTTGAGTTACAGTGACATTGTTTCACTGAAATACATCCTTGGAGGTCCCTGATCTGTTTCTCGAGACCACACCCAGAACAGTTTCAGTGTTCAATAGGTGTTACTGGGCTAAACAAAACAATTTTGAGGTAATCAGAATTCAGTTCCTCTTAAAAGCTGCAAAAACATAAGTCAGAACATGTTTTCAAATAGTATGACTTCTACAAAAAGGCATGAAGAAGTGGAATTGTTTTAAAAAAACTCAAATATATTGTTTTATCAACATAGTATATGATTTGATTGAGCTTTTTTTTCCTTCACTGAATTGACAGGTATTAAAGTCAAACTAACACAATAACAGAAGTCTTATATCCTTTCTGAAACAGTGCATAGAATAGGTAAATAAAGAAAATCACCAGTACATTTTCTACTTGGTATAGTCTCTCTTTGAGGGAGGAAAAAAACAAGGCAATTCAACAATGGCTTTTTACTAAATATTCCCTTATTACTGCACTCAAAACATGATGAGAAAAATAGTATTTGGAAAAAAGCTAAATATTTAATAAATGGAATTTTATAGATTATGACTATTCTTCATATTCTCTCCTTTCTGGAAATAACTTGTAATATCAAATTGCATTACATTCTTTTAGAAATGAATGCATTATAGAAGCACACACTGTTTTTTATGTAAATTACCGAATAAATGTAAAATGTGAATGTTCACACAATGTACCTTATACAACTTTTTCTGACTTGGTCAATATGTTTTACCAAATAAATATAAAAACATGAATGTTCACACAATTTACCTATGCAACCTTTTCTGACTTGATCAATATGTTTTTAAAAGCAAACATCTCATTCAGTCATTTAATGAATAGATCCTTATTTTTTTCAATAGCTTTTAGCTACAAGACAACTAAGCTTTTATTAAAAATGTACTATTGTGGTAAACACTGTGTTTCAACTGAACGAGGTAGGTACTATCACAATCCCTGTTCTATGGACAAAAATGCCAAGGCTTAGAGATTAAGTAGCTCATATTAAGTTACATTATCAGAGCAGTAAAGCCAGGTTTTGAATATGACAGTTTTCCTCTAGCATCTAGAGTCTTAACCACTGCTTTATTTAATAGCATCAGATAATCTATTTCCTTTTTAGGAAAGCAAACTTTTACTTGTATGCAACAAGTACATTTCAGATAGCTCATATATGTTAAATGCTTAAATGAATAACAATTTCTGTATTTTTATCTTTGACTTTCTATATTCTTGTTCTTACTATGAATTCCATGGTGCTGAGCACAAAGTTGACGGTAATACTTACTAATAGCTCATCTCTTCTTGATAAAATTTTTCTTTTCCTCATCATAATCCATAGGGACTCCTTGAATATTTTTGTTTGCTGGGATTAGGTACTAATCCTAAAGGATTATTAGAGAATTAGAAGCAACATGGAGAAACAAAACAATGAGCAACAACTCTTAGAGGGAGAGGACAGGTAAGAACATTCACAGCTCATTCTGCAACCTTAACTTCCTTATAATTGCCCAGAAATATACATGAGTTCTTTCAATAATAAATTGTCTTAGCAAAGTATTATGACAGGTACTTTTAAAATGTAAATAATCTTACCAGTAAAATACTATGGGCTTTAAAATAATTTTCCCAAAAGGAAAAAATCATCAGATTCATATATTTCTAAATCATACTGCATTAACCACCTAAACCTAAATTTTTCTGTCAAAGAATTAAAGAGAAACTGATATTAGAAAAGTATAGTAAATTAACATTGAATTAGCTTCCTCAATTTACTTCTATAGAATGGTATCACCAAAATGTGCTCAACTTGGTATAGTGGTATACCTGGAGAGCAATGCATGCCATACATGTAGCCAATACACTCTCAGAATTTTACAAATAAAAACCTACAGTAAATTTTCAACGAAAGAAGTATATGTGATCTCCATTTCCAGAGTTTTAGAAGTCAAAACGTAAGTCTGTTGGGTACTATGGGTATAAAACTGACTTGATGTCTACTTTAAATATACATTAAAGGGAATACACACACATACAATACACACACACACAAACACATATATGATAATCTAGTAGCAATTAATATGATTGAGAACTATAGTTGACTATGTAGACTATAAATGCAACTGGGACATGATGCATATAGTAAACTAAAGTTTATAGTATCAGCTTTTAGCTACAAAGAAATATAAGAAATATCCTAATCCCCAAAGAATAAATTCTATAGTAAACAGTACACACACTTAAAAAATATATATATGCATATAAGACATTTCTTGACACTTTTAAACTAACTCCAGTTAAATAAATAAGCAATAACATGACAAAAATTTATTTTTGAACCACCATCACTTGCCTAGATCATAATCTGAATTTTGCTATCAAAACTATGTAAATCCATAAAAACAGCAGCTAAAAGAGAGCTGGCTGGCATGGCTATACAAATATCAGACAATACAGATTTTAGATTAAAAAAATTGTACAAGAGACAAGGAAAGACATTTTATAGTTAAAAGGGTCAATCCACAACAAGATATAAAAATTATAGATATATATGCACCAAACAACAGAGCCAGAAAATATATGAAGGAAACACTGACAGAACTGAAAGGAGAAATAGTTCTACAATAATAGTTAGAGGTCTCAATACTTTTCTTTAAATAATGGATAGACATCTAGACAGAAGATTAAAAAGGAAACAGAGGACTTGAACAATACTCTAAACCATTTAGACCTAACAGACATATACAGAACACTTCACCCAACAATAGCAGAAGACACATTCTTCTCAAGTGCACATGGAACATTCTTCAGGATAGTCTGTTAGCCCATAAAACAATTTTCCATAAATTAAAAAAATTGAAATCATACAAACTATCTTCTCTAACCATAATGGAATGAAGCTAGAAATCAATAACAGAAGAAAAACAGGAAAATCCACAAATATGTGGAAATTAAACAATGCATCCTTAACAACCAATGAGTCAAAGAAGAAAGAAATAGGAAAGTCAGAAAATACTTTGAGATGAATGAAAACAAAAATAAAACATACCAAACTTATGGGATGCAGCAAAAGAAGTACTCAGAGAGAAATTTATAGCTGCAAACATATACATTAATACAGAAGAAAGATCTCAAATCAACTGAACTTTGCACCTTAAGAAACTAGAGGGACTTCCCTGGTGGTGCAGTGGTTAAGAATCCGCCTGCCAATGCAGGGGACACGGGTTCAATCCCCGGTCCGGGAAGATCCCATATGCTGCAGAGCAACTAAGTCTGCATGCCACAACTACTGAGCCTGCGCTCTAGAGCCCACGAGCCACAACTACTGAGCCCATGTGCCACAAATACTGAAGCCCACGCACCTAGAGCCCGTGCTCCACAACAAGAGAAGCCACTGCAATGAGAAGCCTGCCCAGCGCAATGAAAAGTAGCCCCACTCACCACAACTAGAGAAAGCCCATGCGCAATGAAGACCCAATGCAGCCCCCCCAAAAAAAAAATCAATGAAACCAAATAAAATATCAGCAAAATTGACAAACCCTCAGCTAGACTACTAAAAAAAAAAAAAAGAGAGAGAGAAAGTACATATAACTAAAATTACAAATAAAAGCAGGGACATTACAACCAACCTTACAGAAATTAAAAGTATTATAAGAGAACACTATGAACAATTGTATGACAAATTGAATAAAATAGAGGAAATGGACAAATTCCTAGAAACACAAAATTACCAAAGCTGACTCAAGAATAAATAGAAAACCTCAACTGCCCTATAATAAGTAAAGAGATTGAATGAATAATCAAAAATTTTCCATCAAAGAAATGTCCCGGACCAGATGGTTTTGCTAGCGAATTCAAAAAGATAAAAGATAAATTAACATCACTCCTATTCAAATTTTTCCAAAAAATAGAAAAAGAGAGAACACTTTCTAACACATTCAATGAGGCCAGCATTATCCTGATAACAAAGTCAGATAAAGACAGCAGAAGAAAATATAGAACAATATCCCTTATGAATATAGATGTAAAAATCTTCAGCAAAATACAAACAAACCAAACCCAACAGCACACTAAAAGGATTATACACCATAACCAAGTGATATTTATCCCAGGAATGCAAGGGTGGTTCAACCAAAGAAAACAATTCAATGTAATACACTAAATTAACAGAACAAAGGGGAGGAAAACATGATTACTTCAATAGTTATAGAAAAAGTATTTGACAAAATTCAACACCCTTTCATGATTAAAAAACTCAGCAAACTAAGAATAGAAGGAAACTTCCTTAATAAAATAAAGAGCATTTACGATATATCCACAATTAACATTATACTCAATGGTGAAAGACTGAAAGCTGCCTTCATAAGATAAAGAAAAAGACAAGGATGCCTGTTTTCATCCCTACTACTCAACATTGTACTGTAAGTCCTAGTCAGAGCAATTTGGCAAGAAAAATAAATAAAAGGCATCCAAATTAAAAAGGAAGAAGTAAAATTATCTCTATTTAAAGATAACATGATTCCATATATAGAAAATATCATAAAATCCACAAAAATACTACTAGAGCTAATAAATGAATTCAGCAGGGTCAACACACAATAATCAGTGTTTTATACACCAGTAAGGAACAATCCAAAAAAAGATATTAATAAAACAATTCCATTTATAATAACATCAAAAAGGATAAAATATCATGAATAAATTTAACCAAAGAGGTGAAAGACCTGTACATTGGAAACTACAAAACATTACAGAAAGAAATTAAAGAAGACCTAAAAGTAATGGAAAGATAATCCATGTTCACTGATTGAAATACTTAACATTTTTAAGATGGCAACTGTCAAGCGATCTACAGATTCAGTACAAGCCTCATCAAAATTCTAATGGTCTTTTTTTTTTTTTCCCCAGAAATAGAAAAGCCAATCCTCAAATTCATATGGAACTGCAAGGGGCCCCAAATATCCTAAACAATACTGAAAAAGAAAAACAAACTGGGAGGACTCAAACCTTCTGATTTTAAAACCTACTACAAGGCTATAGTAGTCAAATGTGTATGGTACTGGCTTAATAGAAATATAGGCCAAAGGAACAGAATTGAGAATATAGAAATAAAACAAAACATCTATGGCAAATTGATTTTTGACAAAGGTGCCAAGACCATTCAGTGGGGAAAAAACAGTCTCTTCAACAAATACTGCTGGAACTGGATAACCTCATTCAAAAGAATGAAGCTGGAACTCTACCTCACTCCATATACAAAAATTGACTCAAAATGGGTCAATGCCCTAAATTTAAGAGCTAAAACTATAAAATTCCTAGAAAAAACATACGGGCTAATCTTTATAACATTGGATTTGGCAATGGATTCTTAGGCTTGACACCAAAAGTATAAGCAACAAAAGAAAAAAATTAATTGTACTAAATAAAAATTTTAAACTTTTATGCATCAAAGAACATTAACAAGAATGTGAAAAGGCAATCTACAGAATGGGAGAAAATATTTGTAAATCATATATTGGATGTAGAATCAATACCTAGAATAAAGAACTCCTACAGGGGCTTCCCTGGTGGCGCAGTGGTTGAGAGTCCGCCTGCCGATGCAGGGGACACAGGTTCGTGCCCCCGGTCTGGGAAGATCCCACATGCCGCGGAGCGGCTGGGCCCGTGAGCCATGGCTGCTGAGCCTGCGCGTGTGGAGCTTGTGCTCTGCAACGGGAGAGGCCACAACAGTGAGAGGCCCGCGTACCGCAAAAAAAAAAAAAGAACTCCTGCAACTCAGCAACGACAAAAACAACCCAATTTAAAAATGAACAAAGGAACTGAAAAGAAATGTGAATCAAAACCACAGTGAGATACCACTTCGCACCTAGTAGGATGGCTTTAATAAAAAAAAAAAAAAAAAAAAGGAAATACAAGTATTAGCAATTTGGAGAAACAGCTGTTAGGACTGTACAATGATACAGCCACTATGGAAAAGTTTGGAGGTTCCTCAAAATGTTACAGAATTACCATGTGACTCAGCAACTCCACTCCTAGATATATATCCAAGAAAAAGGAAGACATGTCCACACAGAAACTTGTACACGAATGTTTATAGCAGCATTATTCATAATAGCCAAAGGTGGAAATCCAAATATCTAAATGTCCATCAATGGATGATTGGAAAAACAAATTGTGACTTTCCAATTGTGATTGGAAAAACAAACTGGAAAAACAAATTGTGAAAAACACATTTTCCAATCAATGGATGACTGGAAAAACAAATTCACACAATGGACTGTTATTCAGCCATAAAAAGCAAAAAGTACTAATATATGCTGCAATTTAGATAAACCTTGAAAGTATTAAAGCAAAAAAAATCCAGAAACAAAAGGACATGTACTGTATGATTCCCTTTACATGATATATCCATAATAGGCAAGTCCATAGAAACAGAAAGATTAGAGGTTATCAGGGGATGGGAAGAGGTGGAATTGGGAGTAGTTACTTATCAGTGTTTCTATGGGGTAAGGAAAAGTTTTTAAAATACAGCTCTGGTGGTTGCACAACATTGTGAATACACTAAATACTACCAAATTGTATTAAAGGCTAACATCAATTAAATAAAAAACTTTATGTAGAAATAATAGAGCTTACTTTCTTAAAGAAATTTATTTCAGACATTAATTTTTAGCCTTTTGCTAAATTATCCAGTAAAAGGTAGTTACCAAATAACTTATTTCTTGAGCTGCTGCTACACATTCTACTCCAATGGTAGTCAAACTTGGATTCTTTTCCTGGTGCTCTAATATTAAAAGTAAACCATATACTTATAGAGATTTACTTTTTCTTGTTCAGATATAGATAAGTAAAAAGGTTTCCACTAAACTCGTAATTTTTAAAACCCAACAGCAAAGAATTAAAATTTTTATGTAAAACTTGTACACTGCAGCTTCTTGAGTCTCTCATCTTTGGGGAGGCTCTTAAGTTCTCAATTTTTCATGTTTTAAATTGCTCTAACGAGGATTTAATTTCACTGGATAATCAACACTCAACTTACTCTTTTCACTTTTTTATACAACTACATTTTATGCACATAATTCTATGAAACTAACATTGATTCATTGTATTCATAAACATACATTTTAATGTCAGCAAATAATTTCAAGCTTTTTTCATAAGAATGGAGTGTGGTTTTATAGGAAAAAATAAGCCTACAGACAAGTTTCGATTGAAAAACTAAGTCTTTATAGATTTAGGTAAAAATATAAAATATAGAGGTAATACTTTCTTCAAATAAACCACCACATCTTGTAGCTATGTGGTTCATCTTCATACAGCTAAGAAAAAAACTTCTCATGGAGATTTCTGGAGTACTGGAAACCAGAGGTTTCTGTAATACCAATTATTACAAGCTCTGGCTCATCAATAAAGTAGCAAGTAAATCTTTAAATGGTCACAGCAAAAACAAAGACCAGTAGCGTTAGAGTTCACCATTATTTTCTAGCTGTCAATACACTCAGAACAGTTAAAAATACAAAGACTCACCTTCTATTGAACCAGTATGTTCTCTTTTTTTTTTGTTTTTGAACCAGCATGTTCTTTAAATTTGGCTACATAGCAGTTCCCAATCAGGGGTGATTCTGTCCCCACCAGGGACATTTGACAATGTCTAGAGATATTTTCGGTTATCACTTTTGGAGCTCTATTGGTTCTAGTGTGTGGACTCCGGTGAGTCTGCCAAACCTACAACACAAAGGACAGCCTCCCACAATAAAGAATTATCAGGCCCAAATGTCAACCTTGAGATATCCTGAGCTACATTAATGGTCTCGGCCATTTCCATCCTGAAATTTGTACCACAATCTCAGAACACTTCACTGAAACTGTTGTTCTGTTCTGATGTCACAAGCTATAAATTTGATTTGTAACTCTAAGACCCTGGTTAAATAATACAATCTCAGGAAAAGCAGAGCTTAAAAATATTTAAGAGAAAACTGATAGAGAATGAAATATAAAAAGGAAATAAAATAGAACTCAAGTCAGAGCTATGTATGACCAAAATTTTAAGATCTTGTTAGATTTCTAGATCTCTCCAATTTATTAGCTTTAATCTGCAGTGTAAACAGTACAGAACATGACTGAAAATTAAGGGGCAGGGCAGAGGTTCTTTCTATATTTGTGCCATATAAATACCTTTTCACTAAAACAAAATTTAAAGAAACAACAAACTATTCAATTCTATGTTCAGGTTTCAATTTTCAGCACTGTGTTTACCTTTGCTGACACATCACGTCTTCTTTGGAAGGAGGCAGGCATTAAACTATTTGTTCTTCCTGATATTTCAAACCTGTTAGTACTAAAAAGCACTTTAAAAAATAATAGTATTTAGGATATCCTTAATTCCAAATCAGACTGTCCCAGAGAAAGCAAATGTGCTACATCTGTTACTTCTGTTAGTTCCTCAGAATTAAAAAAAAAGAAAAAAGGTAACAAAATGATCTTCACATTAAAATCTCAATTAATACTGGTCCCTAAATAAAAGTCAGTTTAAAATAAAAATCAAGTTTCACAAAATAAATACACTGAAGCAACTATAATAGTAATAATCTTTATTTAAAATATTTTTTAATCTAGGAAAGCTCATTTTACATGAGTTTCCAACTAAATATTAGACTCAGAAACAAAGAAAATAAAACCAGAGAAAATCTTCTGTAGAAAAAATACACAAGGAACATTTCTACATGTGAAAAAGCAGTAAGCAGTCTTAACATGAACATCCAAGTCTTACTCTCAATTCCATCTCTCCTAGTGAACACCACTATCAACCTTGAGATCTGACTTGTTCTTGTCATTCTTCACTGAGTAGATGAAATATGTTAAGGTGTCTTTTTCATTCACTGGAATTGACCTAAAGTGGCAACCAACTATCTATAAAGAAAAAAAAAATTGAGGAAATTAAATTATAGATATTAACAGATTTTATAAACTAGGTAAAAAATACTGTCATCAAAAGAAAATGTGTGATGGTAAGAGCTATTTCCTTTTAAAAATACATTTAAATTTAACAAAGAACCAACAGGATGAAAAGCATATAAGAGTAAGATATTGTGAACAAGAGATAGTGTGATTTCAAAGGATCCCTTGGCCCACTCAATTAACTATACATTAATTAGAATGTGTATTTCCTTTTACTTATTTTGAATTTTATAACTGAGATCTAGATTAGGATTTAAGTAGTTTTACTTTTAAACTTCAAATATCAATGAAACAGAACAGAATGTAGGAGTCCACATGCATCATATAATGGTTTAGTCTCTACTTATGGAAAAAGGATAAACATTAAGTTGAAAAAGCTTTGGTACTATAGAAACAAATCATGAATTATCTTACAAATATGTCTGCTACAACTTACATTCATTCATTGGCAATATTTTTTGTTAAGGTTCCCTGAAAATTATTCTGAATAAAAATTATTGATGGAAAATGAGAAGGGAAAAAGGGATGTCCACTGAAGAATGTTTACCTGCTTTCTTGCCTTTTCATTCTGTGCACTGCAACTACGAATAGAAGTATAATAGACTAAACTGGGGCGCTGATATGCATATTTAGATTCTAGAAGATAAAACTTCTTAAAGAGAAAGATAATTAAGAGACTTAAGGAGGACAGTCACTCAACTCTGGAATCATTTGTAAATATCTGCATTTCTGAGTAAGTTATAACACTCGTGACTATTTGGATTTCTCATTTCTAAAAAAGAAAATAGCTCTAGAAATAATTTAACTTTTTAAAAAGAAGATCAGATTATCAAAAACTTCAAGTTTGATTTCCGCATTTAAAAAATATATACATTTAAATGTAACATTTAAAATAATCATTTCTTCAGTTCTCATTTGTCCCAAAACAAAGGTACCTTCACTTGATTAGTAAACTGTATATATATCAATATAGTTTCATCATGGCAGGCAATATCTATATTTATGTTAATATTAATGTACTATACAATCCAAAAAGGATGTGATCTTTTAAATCAAATTTAAAGAAAAATTAGATTTTTGTTGCCTAGGCAAGAAGGAAAGATGCAGCTCTGGCTAAAGCCTTAATATACCGGACCTTAATGTTAAAAAGCATTCTACTCATCTTCTATCTTATTCAATATGCACATTTTAGAAAATGTTGGATTACTAAATTCAAGCTGAAGAATATAAGAAAACTTATTTATATATTTACTTATATCCTGTCGAATAGGTTAAGCATTTTTCTTTTAAATATGATTGAAGTACAAACATATAAATCTATAAATATCTTAATATGATGTACAGATTTCTTGGCTCTATTATTTCCTGAGAACACAAACACACTCAATTTTTTAAAATTCACTGAAGTACTACAAGTCCTATATCAAGAAACTATAAGTAAAAGCTTGGATACAAGTCTTTGCATCTTCTAGATGTAAAAACATGGGTGCTTCAAATAAAACTAACATCAACCAGGACAAGTTCTGAAATAGTTAAATCAGCCAGGTATGGGAATACTGTTTAGGGGCTTATCTGTAAAACCTACTCCATCAAAAACTTCAAAAAATAAATTCTAACAAAGACATCAAAGTT
Source organism: Aethalodelphis obliquidens (assembly GCF_003676395.1). Taxonomy (NCBI): domain Eukaryota; kingdom Metazoa; phylum Chordata; class Mammalia; order Artiodactyla; family Delphinidae; genus Aethalodelphis; species Aethalodelphis obliquidens. The sequence continues at coordinate 9,008,075 of NW_020838005.1, forward strand.
TATTAATTTATTTTATTATGCCTCAATTAGGTGTTCAATAAATGTTTACTTAACAAATAGAATTTTAAAATAAACAGGTTTCTAGAATGAGAATTAAAAAACCTTTCACTCACTATTTCTGAAAGTCATTATTGGAAGATGCTTAGAAAACTGCACACAATCCATTGAGTAGTCATTACACAAAGGAATTTCCTACGTGGTAGACAAACATTTCTTCCACAATAGCTTTTTTTACTAACTTTGATTTTTCTAACTCCTGATAAAAGGTATTGTTATATATGCTACATTAACAATGTCATTAGCATTTAATGACCCTTTTTTATATGAACAGGTTCATTTAAAGGTTAAATAGCTTAAAACTCATATATACCTCCACAAGCTGTGCTTTATTAAGTCCTGGTCTGGTTGGGAGTTTGAAGTGTCTTTTGTATCTCCTAAGTGTATTCACCTGTAATTGGTATAAATCAACCTGGAAAAAATTAACATATCATTTGTTAAAGACTTAGCTTTGTCATATATAACAACAATGCAATTTCAACACAATGAAAACTTAACTCCATTATTAAAAATGCCTTTTATATAATCAAAACTACAAACACTTCAATCTTTTGAGCATAATTATTAAAGACCAGGGACCAAAAAAAAGAACTTATAAGACAACAGAGCTCTAAGAGTTGTCAATTGAAACTGTAACAAGTCCAATTGTGTAACTGCATGTTAACTGGCCATATTTAATTTTGCTTTCATTTTCAGATTTTTCAAATGTTTTAAGTATTTTAAAAATTTGTTCATATTTTTTAAATAAAACTTTCAGAATGGAGGACTTAAGATTTACATTTAACATACGAAAACTTTCACCTACCTCTGGAGTATCAATATCTTGAACAGGTGAATCTCCTCCATCATCATCACTCCCTTTTCTCTTTCTTCTGTTTCGAACGCTCTGAATTAAGTTTTTATGATAATCACAAATGTAAAGATGCCTTGCCTGAAACAGAAAAGTTTCACAGACTACTTATGATTGCCGTAAAATGTGTCTATGTATTAAAAATATGTAACAGTGAATTATTAAAAATAAAAACAACAGTCCAAACAGGCCATTGTTAAGACAACGCACGTTTCTTTCTACTCCAGTCCTGAACCCAGTTAAAACCTACCATGTCTGGTAATATTGTTAAGAAGATTGGGGGTGGGGCGGGGAGAGGTGCCAGTAAGGGAAGCGAGACACAGAGAAGAACGAGAAATTCCTACTGTCTGGATTCTGTCATCAAATTGCAGCGATGGTGAACTCGATTAGTTCAGTCATGCTGTTTTTTTTTTTTTAACAAAGGGAAAATGATGCTGTTCACAATTTTGCTATTTGATAGCATTTTCTCTACTTAAAGAGCATTTTAAAATACCGTAATGTATGCTTCCTAACCTTGCTAACTTAATACTCAAATTATAATCGAGCACAAAACTATCCATTTTTACAAATAAGTTGCTGATTTCACATCCTAAATTTAAATTTGAACTATGAACTTCTCTGCGTATTAAATAAATGCATTTATCAGTAATACGTTTTTCCAACCAAAGCAATGTGAAATTATTCAAGTATACCTGAAAAGTTTCTCATGAACACGACGGAGGAACTAACTGAATAGGCAGAAAACTTTAATTACATAGTTCTGAGAGCTGTACCGTAACATCTGAAATACCGGGTTTCGTACATTAGCAGTTACTCCTTAAAAAAAAACAAACAATTGAGGACTGAGCTAATAGGCTTTTAAATTAACCTCTAAGCTAAGGGCAAGCTAAAAAGATGCACAATGTGTGCCGGTTCTGGCATCTTGTTATTTATTACCGTCGCCCAGAGCTCCGGTAAGTGGAAATGGCCGTTTCTAAAAACCTCAGCGACGGTCAAAAGAACAAACGTGCGAAAGGACGAAGAAAGAAACCCTGATGGCTGCCAAACGGAGGGCAAAACCGCAGAGGCTGCGCGCTCCCCACGTTGGGAGCGGCTGCCCGGGATGCTGACACGGCCGCTCGGCTCGCAGCCAGGCGTCCCCTGCACCCGCGCCCGCGGGACGGGGAACGGGATCCTTGTCGCCCGCGGCGTCAGGCCCTACCAGCACTCCACTGTCCCCAGACCGGGGGAGCTACTCCCCGGGGCCGAGCGCCGGCTCGGGCAGCAAAACAAAGAAGGCGCCTCCGTTCCACAAGGAGCCGCCGGGCTGCAGGACAGCTACTCCGGGCCCTCTGCTCGGCCGCCCCCTTTGTTTCGCGCCCCGGCCTCCGCTGAGGAGGAGGGGGAGGCAGGGCGCGGGTGAGGTCGCGCGCGGGCGCGGGTCCGCGGCGCGCGAGCCTGTCGGCTGCGGGCGGAGAGCCGAGTTGCAGCACTTTGTTGTTTGCTTCCTACTAGAGACGCCGGAACGGGCTCGCGCTGCGCCCAGGTCTGGGGGCCCCGCACCCCACCGACGTCGCGTCTGCTCCACTCCCCAAGCGCCCGCGGGGCACGCAGGGCAGGCCCGTCCCGCCGTCACTTACGCTCTTATCCAGCTCGATCTTCACCTTCTTCTGGGAGATGCTCTTCTGGATCCTCTTGCTGAAGCTGGCGTTGCCCGCCGCCCGGCCGCACCGCTCGCCGTCCTCGCGCAGACAGCACAGCTGCCCCGGGCCCGGCCCGGCCGCTCCCGGGGGCCCCGCTGCCGAGACCCCACCGGCGCCCGGCACCTCGGCCCCGGCGCCCGCTCCGGCCCCGTTCCCGGCCGAGGCGGCGGCGGCGGCGGCAGCAGCGGCGACCACGGCGGCCACGGCGGCGGCCGCGTCCCCGCCGCGGCTCATGTCTTCGGGCGTGAAGCCGTTCATGTCCCCGCGCTCGCGGAGACGCGCTGACAGAAGCCCCGCTCGCCGCGCCGCTCGCCTCTCGGGAGACGTCGGGGTCTAGGCTGTCCCTCAGGCACCTGCCCGGCGACGGCTACTCACTCTGCGCCCGCGGCCTCCGGACAACACCGCGGGCCCCTGGCCTGCCGGTGTCTGCTGGCGCCGGGACAGTGGACGGGGCTTGGGGTCGGGAACCAGAATCTGGCGTCGCCTGGAGCCGGGACGCCGCTCACTGTCACATGGAGGAGACTCCTCAGCAGTTGGACCACTGCGCCTCCGCCTCCCTCCGGCCCTCGACCTGCGCAAGCGCGTTGCGCCCTTGCCCGTCCCGCCCCTTCCACTCTGTCGCATGGCACCACGGGAATTGTAGTTTTCTTCCGGGGAGCCAACCTAAGCTCCAATCTGACCCAGCGCTTCGCGGTTTAGGGGAACTACTTATCCCAGCATTCATGGCGCGGAGGCGGGTCGGGCCTTTTTTTTTTTTGGGTGAAACACGAGGAAAACAGGGGCGTGTAGTTGGGGTAGCGAGGTTTTCTGGCTTCTGGTCTCTCCGGGGAAGTTGGGCTGTGTTTAGCTACTGACTTTTGCAGAGCTGGCAATTTATACGAAGAGGTTACTCAACTCCTGAGGCGAAGCACAAAACGCGGGGGGGCGGGAGTAGGAGGGAAGGGGAGGGAGCTTGTGGGAAAGCAGTTTCGGGCTGTTTTCGTATCTGTGGAAAAAGTTTTTGGTATGACTACGTTTTTGTGGGAAACCCAGACCGAGGAGAAGCCCTGGCGTTTTTCGGGTCCCGGAGGTCCCGCAGCTAACACCACGGGATCTGATAGCAGTTCCGCTGACTGACGCCCCAGACTGTCTGTGAGAGCGCCTGCCGGGGGGAAACGCGCGTCCCGACCTCGGCGCCGGGATGGGGCCGATGTCGGGCTGGAGGCCGCCTCCAGATCCTCGCATTGTCCCTGCGAGGAACGCGCTGGCTTGCGGGGCGCACACTGTCGCTTCTTGAGGTGGAGCTGCTGACAAGTGAACTTAACGGGGCTGCTTTTCGCTTCCACCCCCTGCCTCTCCGCTTTCTCCTCGAGGGAACTGGGAGCCGGTCTAATAGCATTTAAAAGGGACGTGTAGCCCCTCCGAGTCTCGGTCAGCCTGGGGCTCCCGGAGCCCGAAGGCGCGCGCCCGACCGAGAGCGCAGGGAAAGCGCAGCTCCGGGATCGTCGTCGGCGCGCGCGTGTTTGTGTACGTGTCTGTGTGCGCGCGCGTGTGCATGTGTACGTGTGCGTGCGTGCGTGTGGAGGGCGGGGTGGAAGGTTGGGAGAGGCTAGTACGAAAGCTGCGCCTTTGCTAATTGCAGCGCGTCATTATTTATCAGTACGTATATCTTGTTTAACTATCCCATTGTTTAAACAAAGATAGAAAGCAGTAGGGTTTTTTTAAAGTTCTTTTATATTTACTGAGTAAACTTATTGATAGATGAATTTTTAAAAATGTAAACTGTCATCTGCCCTGAAATTCAGTGCCATTCAGTCCATCTGTGCACTTATGTTTTAGGATATAGCAAAGGAAGAAAAAAAAAAATGTAGTGGGCAAAAGAAAGATGCTGAATGGTGAGTATTTGTGTTATCTTTTCAAGCTGCACTGCCCAACGGTGTGTCTGCTAGCCTTATGTGGATATTAGCACTCGAAATGTGGTTATTGTGACTGAAAAACTGAACTGTTAATTTTAATTCATTTAAAATTTTAAAACTGATTTCAGTTATTGGAAAACTTTTAAATATGTTTGGAACAACTTGGTTAGGAATCTATTTTTTCAACTTAAATTTTATGAAATCTAAATTTAGCATCTGAACTGTGATGTGCCGGTATGTATAAACTACCAGCAGGATTTCAAAGACTTAGTACCAGACTTTTTTTAAAGAATATTGATTAGCTTAGTAACATTTTTTATATTGATTACATGTTCAAATGATTATATTTTGGCTATACTGGGTTAAATAAAACATTAAAATTTACCTGTTCCCATTTTTCAAAATGTGCCTACTATAACATTTAAAACTACACATGTGGCTCACATTATATGTGTATTTAGATATTGTTGGCTTGAAGTATTAAAACGCAGAATAATACTGTTTATAGATGTATTTTCTTAAATAGTAAAAATGAGACTATATCGATAGAATGGACACACACCAGCTTCAAGGTGGTGGTCATCTCTTAGGAGAGAGGCCAATGGATGGTATCTGGGAATGGCTAAAAGGTGGTTTCCATTTGTAAGTTTTTATTTGTTAAAAACAGTCTAAAGCAAACGTGATATTGGGATGTTGGATTTTCATATTTTTTGTAATTTTATATAATTTAAAATAATTTATAATATTGTTTGGTTCTTGCCCTTAAAAGTTTATAGTCTACCTTCTGCAAATGTGATCAAATCAGTTCATGTATGGTATAGTTATATATCAATTTCATATGAATTTTACTGAAGTGACGAATTGTGACTATGCTTCCTTTACAGACAATACAGTAATTTTAGAAGTTTCAGTCACTCATTTATTGCATGCTAGGATCTTTTCTAGGCTCTGGGGATACAAAAATAATTGGGAGAGGGTCCTAGCCATTTTGGAGCTCACAGGTAGCTTAACAAGCACATGATACATGCTATAGACTGAATGTTTGTGTCCCCACAAAATTCATATGTTGAAACCTAATCCTCGTGTGATAATATTTGAAGGTAGGGTCTTTGGGAGGTGATTAGGCCATGAGGGTGGAGCCCTCAGGAATGGGATTAGTGCCCTCAGAAAAGAGGCTCTAGAGAGCAACCTCACTCCTCCTGCCATCCATGGGAGAAGACGCCCATCTATCAACCAGAAAGTGGACACTCACCAGCCATGAACCGGTCAGCACCTTGATCTTGAACTTCCCACCTTCTAGAACTGTAAGAAATAAATTTCTTTTGTTTATAAGCCACTTACTCTATGGTATTTATTTTTTATAGTAGCCTAGACAGACTAAGACACATACCTCAATAAAATTAGAGGAAAAGTACAGACTTAGCACACAGAAGGAAATGATTCACCTCTGAGAAGTAGAAAACATTCCTGGAGTAGGTGACATGTAAATTTGAGATTTAAAGTCTCTCTTCAGTGAATCTGTCCTCCCTACAAAGAAATTTTCTTAACAACCATGGATCATTGTTTATGTCTAAAACTCCTCATATTCAGGGCAGGTAATAATTTCTTGCTCTAAGTATAATTCACAGTCAAGGTTGGAATCAGGTTTTGGGGAGCTTCAAGTTTATATAATCTGAGGGGTCTTCTTTAAGAAAAATATACAGAATTATGAATGTAAAATTAGATACAAGCCTTTTAAGGGACTCTGAACCTTACATCCATTAGCTTCATGGTAAATTTACCTCACAATAGACAATATGGAAAATGATTTATGAAACCTAAATTATAAGAGTGTTTTTGACATCATCAAAATATTCTTTGCTTTCTGAAAGGGTTCAAAATATTCTTTGAAAAACATTTTCCCCTGCCTTTCTTCCCTCTAAAGCTTTTAATGTAATTGAACTTTTCTGGTTTTATTGCAAAATAAGCAATTAAATAAATTAATTTCAAAATATGCAAATTAGTACATAATCTTCACATGAACATGATGGTAAATTCAAATAATACAAAAAGTTTCAATATGAAAAATAAAAGCCTATTTCCTCTCATCTCCCCAAATCTGTGTCCCTAAAAGCAACCAATGTTAGCAAGTTCTGTGTTTCCTTCTAGAAAAACAATTACATGCATATACCAGTATATACATGTCTACACATGAATAATTCTATTTTATTGCAGCTAAGGATCATGCTGTTTTATACCATGCTTTCTTTTACCTAGTTTAAAATACAGCAAGCACACTAAAAAAGTGCACAAAACATAAATGTCCAATTTAAGCAGTTTTGGTAAAACAAGCATCTATATAAATACTTCCCAGGTCAAGAAATAGAACATTGTCAACAGGGCCAGCTTTCTGGGCATGCAAACAGCGCAGAGGCACAGGGCAGAGGCTCAGAAGCCCACCCCTTCCGACCCCTTACTCGCTCCACTCTGCTTGTGGTTCAGTGCTCATCATCATGATGAAATTCTTAACCATTCATCTTTGAATTTCTGGGTTCTGGCGGATCTCTCCTTGCCCATCTCTGCACTGGCCTGAGCACTCCGAGCTGACGCAGGATGTAACCGCTGTGGTGCGCAGCCCCTCCCTCTCCCCGCCCCTCGCTGAGTTGGGGGTCAGGCCGCGGCTGCCTGTGAGGGTCTGCCTTTGACCAAAAAGAATCGCTATACCCAAGGGAGAGCGACGTTAAATAGCAAATTAGAAAACACCATGACATGTCGAGAGAGAGAGAGAGACGACGGAAGAAAGAAAGAAGATTTTTGCATTGGGTCCCACCAGTTGTGCCGCTGGCCTTGATTGACAGCCCTGAGTGACCGCATGTGCTCCTCCTCCATCTAACCCCTCACCGGCCAGCAGCAGCTATCCTGATTTCTGGTATTCACTACCTGTCTTTTCTTTATAATTTTACCGCACAATTATGAACTCTAAAAAGACATTTTAGTTTTTTGTGTGTTTTTGAACTTTTTTAAAGTGGAATCGTGTACTTTGTTATTGTTTTCTCTGGCTTCTTCACTGTCTTGAAGATCTGCTTGTACCTCGCTTAACTAGCTCTTTTCATTGTGGATGAATAAAATACACTTTATTTAACCATTTTATTGTTGATGGACATAGGGGTTGTTTCCAGTTTAGGGATATTAAAAGCAACCTTGCCATGATCATTTGTGTACATGTGCCCTGATACCTCTGTGCTTACAGTTTAATAGGACAGGTATTTAGGAACAGAATTGCTGAGTCATAGAGTATGCATAGCTGCAACTTTACTGGGTACTTCCAAACTTTGACACTTCCACAAGCCTTTTTTTTTTTTTTTTTTTTGAACGATCCAATGGATTTGTCTGTTATCTCTCGATTTTACACTGAGTGTTCCTGATTACTAATGAGGTTATATGTTAATTGGTCTTTGGGCTTTCCTCTTTGGAAGCTTCTGTTTAGGACTTCAGCTGTTCTTCTATTGGGTTTGTGACTTTTTCTATTGATTTGTAGTTCTTTATATATTCTGAATAAGAGCCGTTTCTCGAAGTTATGTATTGCAAATATCTTTCCTACTCTATCACTTGCCTTTTGACTGTGGTGGCGACTTTAGGTTAAAGTCTTTTAATTTTTTAAAAAATATTTATTTATTTAATTTGGTGGCACCAGGTCTTAGTTGTGGCACTCGGGCTCCTTAGTTGTGGCATGCGAACTCTTAGTTGCAGCATGCATGTGGGATCTAGTTCCCTGACCAGGGATCGAACCCCGGCCCACTGCATCGGGAGTGCGGAGTCCTAACCATTGCACCACCAGGGAAGTCCCTAAAGTCTTTTACTGTGGAAAAAAATATATCAATCTTTTCTTTTATGACTGGTCATTTTTGTGACTTAATAGTTCCTTAGTATCTTAGTACCTTCAAAATCATGAAGATACTTTTCTATATTACCTTCTCACCAGAGTGTTTTTATCAATTTCATTAGACCTTTCAAAGGACTGATTTTAGTTTTGTTCATGGTTTCTATGGTATTTTTTTCTATTTCAGTTCTTCTCTTTTATTATTTCCTTCTACTTTGTTTATTTTGCTATTCTTTTACTAATTTCTTTACAAATATGTTCATTAGAAGGTATACGTTTCCCTATGAATACTATTTTGTCTACATCCCACACATCATAATATTATCTAAATTCCTTCATGATTATTTTTGATGCCTAAATTATTTGGATGGAGATGTCTTAATTTCCAAACATATACAGATGGCCTCGTATCTCTAAATCCACTAAAATTTAATGAGGTTTGCTTTTTAACCAATATGGTTGATTTTTTAAAATATTCTGTATGTACTTGAAAACAATGTATATTGTGCTGTTAGGTCAGTGTTCTATTTATGCCCATTGGGTATTATTAAATGGACTAATCAGTCTTATGTATCCTTACAGACTTTTTGTCTCCTTGTTCCAACTAATTACTAAATTAAAATGTCCCACTTAGCTTGTAGATTTATTTCTCTTCTTAGTTCTGTCAATTTTTCTTCTGCATATGTTAAGACCATATTATTTATACAAATTAAAAACTGTTATGTAAACCCAGAACTGAACATTTTAACATTCTGTAGTGACCTTCATAATCTCTGTAATGATTTCAGCCTTAAAGTCTATTTTGTCTGGTTGCTATCAATATAGTTACAACACCTGTCTTTTACTTAGTGTTTGCATGATATATTTTTCCATCTTTTTACTTTCAGCCTTTCTGTATCCTGATGTCTTAGATATGTTTCTAAAACATGTGGTTTTGCATATTTTCTTTTTAAATCTGGCCTGATTATCTTTGTGTTTAACTAGGGCATTTACTAGGGTTTTAACTAGTCTATTTACAGTTATGTAATTACTAATATATTTCAATATATTTAAACCCAAACATATTAATCCTTCACTTTTTGTGCTTTATATTTGTTGTACCTACTCTACATTTTTATTCTCCTTTTTTTTTCTTTCTTTTGGATTTTTTTTTATAATCCCATTTCCCCCCCAATTAGTTTGGAAATTATATACTCTTTTTCTATTCTTTTGACCCTAAAACTTATAATATGTTTTCTTTACTTTTTTTAGCCCAGTATTAATCTTTACTTTGCCCTCTTTCTAGAAAATGCAAAGTTCCTTTCAGAATCACCTTTTTTTTTCTGGCTTCTTTTAAAATTTTTTTTCTCTCTTTGATTTTCTATGGTTTCACATAAAGTAAAATGCCTTTTATTTTTTTTAATCCTGCTTGTACTTCACTGGGCTTCTTATAGATTAACATCTTTAATCAATTCTCAGAAATTTTCAGCCATTATCTCTTCACATATTGTCTGGGTCCTTATTCTCTCACTCATTTCTGGGACTCCAGTTTGATATATATAGTAGGCCATCCCAGTGTATCCTCCATGTCTCTTGCTCTATCTTCAATATTTTTTATTTTTAATTTTGTCTCTCCTTCCCTCATTTGGGATGTTTCTTTTAACCTATCTTCCAGTCAGTCATTCTCTATTTAGGTGTGCCTAATCTGCTCTAAAATTTACCCATAGTTTTTTATACCTTTAACTATTCTATTTTCTAGTTTTATAATTCCCATTTGGTTATTTTTCAAATCTTAAATGTCACTTTTTATGATTTCCAGTTCCTTAACAAAATTTATAAGCTTGACTTATTTTCATGAACATAACAAGCATAGTGGTATAAAGACTATATTTGTTATCAAGTCTTTTTGTCTGTTGTTTCTGTTGGTACTGGCTAATTCTTGACCCTTCTTTCATCCCATTATCTTTGATTGTTTTCTATTCATTTTATTTGAAAACTTAATTATGGAAATAATTTGAGGCATTGGATCATGTTCTGTTCTTCCAAAGAGGAGTTTCATTGCCTTCTTTCAGGTCGTTAAGGGTTCCAATAGTCCTGAACCCATGCTTGAGGATTTCTGAGTCAAACAAATGATGATAGTCCATATCCCCACTTTTGGCCTATGCTTCTTGGGGGTCCTGTCACAGAGTGGGAGATATTTCACTAGGGTTACCCTCCTTAATGTGTACTTGACTTACGCCTAGATCCAAGTGACTGCCAAATGCTCAGCTTTTTTCTCACCTTTCTTAAGTTGCTTGTTTATGACTAGTACTGTTTATGTTAAAACAACATCTGCAACCTAATAGTGTTCGGAGTCTAACATCTTGGTCAGCCCATCTCTGCTGCTTCCACCATGATTTTCTTCTCACCAGAATGTGAGGCATACAAAATGCAGAGGTAGTTCCCAGGTAATGCTGGAGTTTGCTCTACAAATACAAAACTATCTGTGGCTGACTACCAATTTGGAATGGTATTAATCTTCAAAAATAAGTTGAACGTAGCTTTAAATTCCCAGGATCAAAACAAGAATTCTTGGGACATCTCATCCATAATCCAACTAGATTATGATAAGATCCAATAAGACCTTCTTACACATTCCCATACAATGCTCTAGTTTCCTGGGTTCAGGAGAAACATTTTACTAACAGTTTTCTTTTTAGCGTATCAAAATAAAATGCTGCTTGTCTCTGAGCCTCTTGCATTAAAATTTTTAAATCTAAACCGTAGGCCTTATATGATTTTCCATTAAACTACTTTGTTACATTATCTTCTAGACATAGCCTTAATGTCATAGTAGGTGTGAACATCTATATAATTGGCTCTAATTAGGCTGGTGATAACCAGAACATTCTTGTTCATTATCTAAAGCCAATAATCATAGTACTTTCAGAGAATTTCTTCATTTCTTTTGAGAACATGGGAGAAAAATTAATTATATCATCAATCTATAAGAACATGGGGTCTGCTTAGTTCTTAAACCTCTTATTCCTTTTCTTGAAATCTATCCACAGCAACAAGGAGAATGAAAATAAGTTCATGAATTTTCAGCAAACAGCTGACTAACAAAACCCCAAGGCTCCAAAATTACATGTGAACGCTGTAGTAGGCAACTGAGACCAGAAGCACAGTGCAGCAAGTGTACGTAGGAATTCAAGAAAACATTTTGGGAGAGATATGAGATTGAATAGGGTCCAAATACCCAAGAGGGAGAGAGAGAGGATAGAAAGTGCCTAATCAGAGATAGCAGATCTTAGAAAGCACCAGTAAAATAACTTTCTAAAAGTGATAATATTATTTTGGAAGGCAAAGCCTCGGTCCCTGCAGCCTGTGAATGAATCAGGAAATTGAGAACTGTGTGCAGAAGCTTTTCAGAGCCAGGTTAGGTACTGAGAGGCAGAGGAAATGTGATTTCACAGAGTTGCCATCTTTTAAGAAAGTAAGTCTTTTGCTATAGCAATGGAGGAGAGAGCCCACGAATGATTAGTTCTGTAAAGCTATCCTGGCCCTTCTTTCCACCTCCTGATAACAGTCTAGGAAAATTCAACTCTTCCAAATATGAGGATTATGAAAATCATATGCACAACAGCTACTCAAAAATACAGTAAGGAAACTGTGAAACAGAATAAAACGATTTTCTTACAGAAGATGAAAATTTACTGGGAAATCGTTACCATAAAACAAATGAAATTTATAACTCAACATGAATTTGAAAAACTTAATGCAACAATCCTAGCTATGAAGTAAAATCACAAAGAAGTAATAAACATAAGACTCAGGTAGCTGGGGGCCAGACAATAGGTTATTAATGCCTACTTTTTATAAGAATATAATCAGAGAATTGAGTATTTTGACCTTTTGGGGTTGTGTAGTAAAGAATTAACCTGGACTTCCCTGGTGGCGCAGTGGTTAAGAATCTGTTTGCCAATGCAGGGGACACAGGTTCGATCCCTGGTCCGGGAAGATCCCACATTTCGTGGAGCAACTAAGGCCGTGCACCACAACTACTGAGCCAGCACTCTAGAGCCTGCAAGCCACAACTACTGAGCCCACGTGCTGCAACTACTGAAGCCTGCGTGCCTAGAGCCCATGCTCTGCAACAAGAGAAGCCACTTCAATGAGAAGCCCGCACACTGCAACAAAGAGTAGCCCCTGCTCACTGCAACTACAGAAGGCCTGCGTGCAGCAACGAAGACCCAATGCCGCCAAAAAGAAATAAGTAAATAAATAAATTTATTTAAAAAAAAAGAATTAACCTTACTGGTCTGGTCTTTGCCTTCATGTCCTGGGAGGTAATCTCTAGGAAGAGTAGGTTTGTTTACCTGGGGGCCTTGGGCCACATGGTATCCTCTCTACGTCCAGAGGGGATGGAGACTAAAAATCAGCCATGAGGGCTGTCAACCATGTCTACATAACTGAGTCCCAATAAAAGCTCTGGAAACCAAGACTCAGATAAGCTTCCCTAGTTGGCAATATTCTGTGTGTGTCATTGCACATTGTTTCTGGGAAAGTAATGCTGTCCGTGACTCCACTGGGACAGGACAACTGGAAGCTGCACATTTGGACTTTTTCTGGACTCTGCCCTGTGCACCTATTCCTTTGGTTGATTTTAGTCTGTATCCCTTTGCTGTAATAAGCCATAAGTGTGAATATAACTACTTACAGTGAGTTCACTGCATCCTTCAAATATATTATCAAACCTAACAGGGCTCTTGGAAACTGTGAACTCTGAAGCTGGTGTCAGATGTGAGGGTGGTCTCTTATGGACCACTTCCCTAACTGTGCAGGAAATTTTTGAAGTTTTGCCACAAAGTATATAATCAGATTTTTAAGTCATGCCTACTGATAGGATATATTTTATTTGTTCACAACAGACTCCTATGAGAGGTTGTGTGGACTATTTGTGTGTTTCTGTGAATTTTTGATAATACCAATAGTTCTTGCTACATTTGTTTTAATGCTGTGTTACCTTTAATGTGGGTGTTATATATGGTTCATAAAAGGCCTCTTTTTGTTTAAAAAAAGAATGAGGGTGAATTAGATACTGTTCTGATAAGCAAACATAAATAAATAAAGTCCTTTTTTTTTTTTTTTTGCCATTGGCACCTTCTCAGTCCCACTAGAGAAACTGTCACTCCTATATCCAGCAACAGTGCCTTCAGGGTGTGGCTACAATGAGGAATTAACATTTTTCAGTTACTCTTCTATTCATATGCTATGTTCTGTCACTTTAGCCACTTTCAATTCTCTTGAAAACCTTCCTTCTCATCTGCTTGGCAAAACTCAGCTCTTGTTCAGTCCAGGCCTAGTGACCACTCTTCCTCCACAGTGTTTCACTGCAGGTCCTTCTGCCCATCCCTAGCGAGTACTGAATTGTTAGTACTCAAGAGTATTGAAATGTCTCTGGCCTCCCATTCCACCATCTATCTCCTCATTTTCACCCAAAGACCAACCTGCTATTTAACAAGAAAATTGATACTAATAGACAGAAATTTGTTACCTGAGCTTACCAACAAATCTGTATTCTAACAAAACTTGCCTTCTTTGGTGGAAGAGAGAAGAATCCTTTTATTTGTGTCCTAGATGTTATTACCTCTCACCTCCCTAAGTGTTTTGTCCCATTAGTTATCTTCCCCTCCATCCTATATCTTCAGTCTTTTCCTACAACCTGCAAGTTGCTCAAGTTTCTTGCATGTTAAAACAACACCCCATACAAGCCAATCCTCCCCTTAACTCTAAGAGGCAGTCTAGATATTTATCTAAGCTCCCTCACTGCCTTAATAGTCAAGCTCCTTAGAAGGGTAGTGAGCATTTATCTTCAGTTCTACACCTCCCAGTATGTCCTATGCTTGAAACACTTCTTCCATTCTCTCCCCACCCCGCTGTTTCCCATCACCTACAGGATAAAGTCTGAGCCCTTCCAAAGTTGGCCCCTGCCTTGCCTTTTTCTACCACTTCTCGCCTTGCACTCCACGCTTCTGCATTACTGAGCCACCCAGAACACACCACGCTGTCAAAAGCATCTGTGCTTTTGAGTGTGCTATTTTCTTCTTTGGCAACTGTCATCCCTTGCTTTTATGCCATCCATCTATTCATCCTTCAAGCACTATGCTGGAGTCATCTTATCTCTGAAACCAGCCTCTTAGAAATTCGATGGAACCAAGTAGATAGTACCAGTACTCCTCATCTGAATCTTGAATCTATTTATAAAGAAGACCAAAAAATAGGGCTGGTAGAGAACCATAGGATCTCCTTTCTTACTGATAAAGCTAATATTGGGGAATGCAGTCCCCCTCTGTAGGCAATAACAATGAACTGGTCAAATCACAGGTGAGCTGGAAAACCACAGACTGCCTTTCCTTTGCCACGTGGCAGAGAACAGAGCAGAATGTGTGCAGTCTGAGGCAGGCTGACTCCCAAGACGGTCGGAGGAGGGGCTGGAAGAGGAATACCCAGTTTCTTTCTGACTCACCAGATAAGTCATCCCACTTCCTCAGGGCAGGAGTGAGTGAGGGAACTGAGTGAGGTAAGGAATCATTTCCCCTCCCCTACTGGCCATTCTGTGGGTTTCCTTCTGTTGGTCCACCGTGCTTAGACCTTAAGCCCAGAGTCCTCTGGGCATGGGGTTGTCCTCTTCGGGAGGAGCTCAGCATTCAACCAGGGTAATTTTGCTCCCACTTTCAGAAGTCTGTCCCCCTCTCAATACTCATCACCACCCCTTTGTGATTTCTTCTAGATCACAAAGTGTGTGATGTAGGTCTGTTCCCACAGAAGGCTCTGAAATGGTTCAAAACATGACATTAATCCAATCCCTTCCAAGGACTATTCTGTGCCCAAGGCTGAAAATTCACTCTCTCTTCTATTTCCTACCTCGAATTCTATCTAGGCACGTTGTGACCATAGTAAGCAGAGACTCTTTACTGACTTAAAATTAAAACATAAAGATACTTCAATAATAAAACCACATTTGAATATAAACAACCTCCCATTGTCAAGTTCCCAAAGAAAAATTAAATTCCCTGCAAGTCAAGCCCCAGTCTTTAAGAAGTGCTTCCCTAATTGTCCTTACAAAGTCAATCTATGCCCTTAGAAACTGCATCTCAGTTCTCCAGATCCTGATTCCTTTTGGGGAGTCATTCCAGTCTACCCCTTTGAGATCTTGCCTTTCTTCCTCTGTCAGATTTCTTTGGGCCACAGTCATTTTCTGATCTAATAACAGTGAAGGTGTTTCCCCATTTTATAAAGTTTTAAGAACACTTAAATCCAAGTGCATCTCCATTTCTCTCTTATACTTGTCTATCCTGGAATTCAAGATCTCATTTTACCATTTTGCATCTTCCTAGTCTGTTCCCCCAGAAGCTGTCTCTCCAAGAGGTCAGATAGTCTCCTAAGGAAACCTCTCTCTTCCTCCAGTGCAATCAGCCCATCTTCCTTATTTTTTTAAAAAATTAATTAATTTATTTATTTTTGGCTGCGTTGGGTCTTCGTTGTTGTGCACAGGCCTCTTCTAGTTGCGGCGAGTGGGGGCTACTCTTCGTTGTGGTGCACGGGCTTCTCATTGCGGTGGCTTCTCCTGTTGTGGAGCACAGGCTCTGGGCACACGTGCTTCAGTAGTGGCACACAGGCTTCAGTAGTTGTGGCTTGTGGGCTCTAGAGAACAGGCGCAGTAGTTGTGGCGCACGGGCTTAGTTGCTCCGCGGCATGTGGGATCTTCCCAGACCAGGGCTCGAACCCGTGTCCCCTGCATTGGCAGGCGGATTCTTAACCACTGCACCACCAGGGAAGTCCCCCATCTTCCTTATTTTGTCTCTATACTATTATTACTGTTCAGAAGACAAGACTGACGCGTACTTTTCAAGCCACCCTAGCTTCTCCTTGACTTTCTAAGCACATCTGATTCCTAGAGACAATATTCTAAGCACAGTCTTCTAAACTCCCTTTTTAACCTTCGGATTTGTAATCATTTCATTGAGTTATTTTTCTAACTCCAACTCAAAAAGATGGCATAGTCTTTATAATAAGAACTCCCATTATTTATTAATATAAGTCCTCTCCCTTCCTATAAACGAAGCTACAATTTGACTGTAGCATGGCAGATAAAGCCATGGTCAGAACAAATGGAGTCAAAGAATTAAAGTCAACCTAGTAGGTAATGAGTGACTCTCAAGAGCCTGTGGACAAGCCACATGAATCCAGGAGGTTAGTACTGAATAGTTTCCTCCTTTGGCCCTGTAGGTAGACAAAAATAAAATACAAATGGGTAGGATTTAGATACGCCTATCCACATTGTCTAACTAGGCCTGGCAGTGACAATTTGAAGCTAGAAGTTCAAACATAAGTCCTTTATAACACACATGAAACTTGGGTGCAGGATATGTCCTTGACTGTAGACCCAGCTGAAAAAATACAGTATAAGCAGCAAATAATTGACTGCCTCTCATGTCTGATGGGTCGGTATAGGGGAAGACTCTTTTGCCTACAATCATGTCCTTGTTTATTAGGGTTTCCACAGGCTGTAGAAATCAGCTGATTTGTGGGGGGCTGCACATCCACAAGTGGGCAAAGGTGCTGCTGTCTGCTAAGACTCCTGTCTGCTAAGGTCCTCTTGGCCTTCCCTTTACTGAGGCCTCTGAAGGTCTTATAAGTTTGCTGAGCCTAGCTTGACCTGTGAAGCTGAGGCTTCACTTGCTTAGGCCAGCCAGCAAGGCCCACCTGTCTTTGCTGGAGGTTATTTGCTTGTTAGAGGTATTTTCTTTGCTGGGACTCATGCATGCTTCCTATGGCTAGCAGGGCTCTTATAAAAACAGCTATTTGCCTATTACCATAAATTTCAGTAGCCCACCAGAGTGAAAGACCCACATGACCTAAGAGTTAAAGACACCCTCAGAGAGCACAGCAGTTAAAAGCAAACTGTGTGAGTGTAAACATCTACCACATTACAGAGTATGAGCCTCAAAGGCCAAGGTCGAGAATTCATATGGTTTGGGCTCAAAAACTTCAAGCTACATTCCAAGCTCACTCCAGAAGTCTCAGTCTCTGCATGTTTGGTCTCCATCCACCTCACTTTTTGTCTTATTTCTTGATGATTTTGGCCAATGCACCAGATTTGGGGACCTTGAAGGGGCCCATTAAATAATATGAAGCAATAGGGAAACAAAAGACATCATATATGGAGACTGAATATTCCCTTATTTCTGATATATAGAGAATTGACTTGTACAGCAGGCAACTGAACTTAATTCAAAAACCCCAGAATCAGAGAGCTAACCTTTCAACCAAAGGCCACACCCACACTGGACTTTGAAAAAGAAGGCATGGAGGCAGAGAACAGAATGCATGTTTCCTGAAAGCAGCTTGCTCCTAGGAGAAAAGGGAAAAGTGGCTGGGCTGCCCACACCCAAGTTCCTTTTCTAAACTCTCCACTTAGACAATTCACTCCAACTCCCTATGAGTGATTTTTTTAATCTATTACCAAAAAATGCCATTAGAAACATTCCAATATATGTTTATGGGACTATGTTTACATATACATAAGCATTTCTGAGGACATAGACCTAGGAGTAGAATTTCTGGGACATAATTATGTCTACGATCAGCTTTAGTAGATGCAGTCAAATGATTTCTCAAAGTGGTTCTGACTACCAGAGTCTAAGAGTTAGATGCTCAGCATCCTTGTTGACATTTTGATATGTCCAGTTTGTAAAATTTTATCCATATGGTGATATATAGAGGTATCTCATTATGGTTTTAATTTACATTTCTCTTACAGATGTGGAGCATATTTTCACAGATTTATTAGCCGTTTGGAAAAACTTTTTGTGAAATGTCTGTGCAAGTCTTTCTGAACATTAAAAAAATGACGTCTTTTTCTTACTGATTTGTAGGAGTTCCTCATATTTTCTGGATATGAGATCTTTGTTGGGTATATTTGTACTGCAAATATCTTTTCTCCCGCTGGAGCTTGCCTTTTCATACCCGTAATTGCACGCTTTGATGAACAGAAGTTCTTAATTTTCAAAAATCTTGTTTATCAATGTTTTTCTATGTGATTAATGCTTTTTGTGTCTTATTTAAAAATTTTTTGCCTACTGCAAGGTCATGAAGGTATTGTCCTCTGTTATCTTCTAGAAGCTCCTGTTTTACCTTTTACATTTAGAACTGCAATCCACCTAGAATTGATATTTGTGTATGATGTGAAGTACTTCAATTTAATTTTTGTCTATGAGGATACTCAGTCTAGCACCATTTATTTTAAAAAATGTCATCCTATCCCCATTGCACTGTAGTGATTCTTTTGTCATAAATCAAGGCATTTTATATATGTAGGCCTTTTCTGTTCCATTGATCTACATGTCTATATTTTCACCAATACCACACTGTTTAGCTACTGCCACTTAATAATCACCTTGATATATGATAGTGTGTCTTCCAATTGCATTCTACTTTAATATTACCGGCTTTTCTTGGCCTATTGCATTTCTACATAAATTTTGGGATCAGCTTGTCAAATTCTTTAAAAATGTGCTGGGAATTATATTGTGATCTCACTAAATCTACAGATAAATTTGGATTTTTAAAGAGTATTTAAAATTTTACTTTATATTATACATATATATTACTTTACGTATTACACTGTTGCTTTCTTTCCAGTTCTTTTACTTATGGAGGGGGCAGGGGGAAAAGAAGGGAATGCTTTATTACACCGACCAAGACCTCCAATACATGATTGAGTACAAGTGTGATAGTGGATCTCCTTGTCTCATTCCCAATTTCAGGGGAAAACTTACTTCAACATTTCATATTAAATGCAATGTTTTCTGTAGGGTTTTTGGAGTTATATTTATTAGATTAAGGATGTTCTCTTTTACTATTACTTTGCTAAAAATTTTAAAAATTATAAATGGGTGTTACATTTTATGAAATGCTTTTTCTGCATTTGGAGATAATTTTATGATTTTTTTTCTTTTCAGTCCATTAATGTAGCAAATCACAATGACTGATACTTTTAAGTGTTAAACTAATCTTGCATTTCTGGAAGACTACCAAATTTGTCATCATGTTATCCTTTTTCTATGTTGCTGGATTTATCAATATTTTGTTCAGGATTACTGCCTGTAGGTTCATAAGACACTGGCCTGTAATTTACTTTTCTTGTAAAGTCCTTATCAGGTATTGTTACCAATACAGTAGCTAGATTTAGCAAATAAAAGTGTGGGACACCCAGTTAAATTTGAATTTCAAATAAACAATGAGTAATTTTTAGCATTATAAGTATATCCTGTGCAATATTTTATACTAAAAAGTGTTCATTGCTTATATGAAGTTAGTTTTAATTGGGCAACTCTAGTACCAAGGTTCTGTTTACTTCATAACACAAGTTCAAAAATGTTTCCTCTTTTTGTATTCTCTGGAAGAATTTGTGAACTTCCTAAATGCTTGCTAGACTTCACTGGTGAAAAAAAATATGTGCCTGGAGTTTTCTTCATGGGAAGGTTAAGTACAGGCTAAGTTTATTAATAGATGAAGGACCATTCAGATATTCTATTTCTTCACCTGTCAGTTTTGTTAAGGCATTGTTTTTCAAGGAATTTGTCTATTTGGCCTAAATTTTCCAGTTGACTGATCATGATATTTCTTATCTTTTAATATGTAGGGACTTTATATTCTCTTGATATGTTGATTCTTTTGAGAAATGTTCTTTTTGTCTCTAGTAATAACGGACACAAATTTGACTTTGTTTGATATTAGGGTAGCTATACTAGATTTCTTTGGCTAACGTTTTTATGATACATCATTTTCCATTCTTTTACTTTCACTTTTTCTGTGCCATATTTATGGCGTATCTTGTTTAAACAGCAGAGGATTGGGTTTTGCTTATGTAATAAATCTGACAATCTTTGTCTTTCAATCGAATTATTTCGTATATTTAATTATGCACTTGAATTTTAAACTACCATCTTGCTGTGTGTTTCGCATTTGTTGCATCTTTGTTCATGTTCTTCTTTCTTGCCTTTTTAAAAAATCAATTAAATATTTTTTATTGTTCCATTTCCCCCTCCATTAGCTCGTTATTATAATTTTTAAAATAAAACTTTTGAGATAATTGCAGATTGTCATACAGTTGTGAGGCACATTATAGAGATCCTGTGTACATTTTACCCAGTTTCCTCTTGCAAAACTATATAGTTCAATATCACAGCCCAGAATTGACACTGACAGTCAAGATTCAGAATATTTCAATCACCACAGAAATCCTTCATGTTCCCTTTTATAGCCACACCCATGTCCCTCTTGACCCCACCCCCTCTTTAATCCCAGGAAACCACTAAACTGTTCTCCATTTCTATAATTTTTGTCATTTGAAAACAAAATATATAAAAATACATGAAATTACACAGTATGTAAGTTTGGGGATTTTTTTTTAACTCAACACAATACTCTGGAGATTCACCCAGGTTGTTGCATGTGTCAATAATCTGCTCCTTTTTATTGAGTACTTTTTATTTTACAGTACCAATGTAAAACAGTCTGTTTAATCATTCACCTGATGAAGGACATCTGGGCTGTTTCCATTTGGGGGCAATTATGAACAATGCTGCTGTAAATATTCATGTACAGGTTCTTGTGTGAACATAAAGACTTCATTTTTCTGGGATAGATTCCCAGGTGTGCAGTGGCTGGGCTGTATATAGTTTCATGCTTAGGTTTTTAAGAACTGCAAACTGTTTCCCAGAGTGTCTGTACCATTTTATATTGCCAGCAACAATGGATGAGTGATTGATACAGCTTCCCTGTATTTTTTCCACCATTGGGTGTTGTCACTAATTTTATTTTAGCCATTCTGATAAGTGTGTAGTGATATGTCATTGTGGTTTTAATTTGCATTTCCCTAATGGCTAATCATATTGAACACCTCTTCATCTGCTGATTTACCATGCATATACTGTACCTGCTTGGGTAAGTGTTTGTTCATCTCTTTTGTTCATTGTTCTAATTGGATTTTTTTTTTTACTGTTGAGTTTTGAGAGTTCTTTATATAATATAGACATTAGGCCTTTCCCAGACATGTGGTTTGCAAATATTTTCTCCCATTGTGTAACTTGTCTTTTCATCCTCTCAATGTTTTTCACAGAGAAAATCTTTTAGTTTTCATGAGATCTGATTTATCAGTTTTTCCTTTTATGGATTGTGCTTTTGGTGTTAAGTCTAAGAACTCTTTCCTTAGCTCTAGATCCCAAAGATTTTCTCCTGTGTTGTTGTTTTTCTAAAAAGTTTATAGTTTTGCATTTTATGTTGAAGTCCATTATCCATTTTGAGTTAATATTTGTGTAAGGTGTGAGGCTTAGGTTGAGGGGTTTTTGTTTTTATTTATTTTTTGGTAAGGCACAACTGCTTTTATTTTATTTATTATTTATTTATTTATTTGGCCATGCCCCATGGCATGCGGGACCTTAGTTCCCTGACCAGGGATCCAGCCCTCAAACCCATGCCCCCTGCAGTGGAAGCGCAGAGCCCTAGCCACTGAACCGCCAGGGAATTCCCTGTGTGTTTTTAAATCTATGGGTGTCTTTTATCAGTTGTGCAAAATTCTTGGCTATTATTTCTTCAATTATCTTTCCTCCATTTTCTCTCTTCATCTTTTGGAACTCAAGGTACATGAAGCTAGACTTTTTCACTTTGTCACATTTATCTCTGATGCTCTTCTATATTTTTCATGTTTATCTCTGTGTTCTAACTGGTTATTTTCTATTTCCTGTCTCTCTTTTCTCATACTGGCAACTATTTTTTTTTCCTTTAATGCTAACTAGTCCTTCTTGTATTCATACTGTACTTCTAGGGTTATTTTCCTTCTTCAGTAGTACTTACTTTAGAAGTCCTGTTAGGGCTAGTCTGTTGAGTCTCACAACTTTCTTTAATCTTAAAATATTTTTATTTGCACTTATATTGCAAGATCATTTTGCTGGGTGCACACAGTTCTAGGATGACAGTCATTTTCCTTCAGCACTTGACATGTATTATTTCACTGTCTTTTGGCTCCCATTGTTGCTATTGAGAAGTCTGTCTTCCTTCATAGGGAAACTGTCTTTTCTCTCTAGCTTCTTTTTAAATCATTTATCTTTGATATTCTGCAAATTCAACTTGCAGTATTTGTTGTTGGTTTATTTTTATTAAACTACTTGAGTTATTTTGTGCTTCTTAACTTTGAATTCATATTTTTCATTATAAAAAAATTCACCTACAATATTAAAATAGTACCATTCCTTGTTTTCTCTGTCTCTTTTCTTCTAGAACTCATTAAACATATTGGAATAGTGATAAACATTCTATTTCCAACGTTTCTCAACTTCATTTTTGAATATTTTTCATGTCCTTCTTCTGTGCTTCATTCTAGGTAATTTCTTAATAACATCTTCCAGTTTAATTTTGTTTTCAGCTCTATCTTATCTGTTTAGCCCATTCATTAATATGTCAACAATTATGTTTTTTACGTCTGGAAGATCCAGTTGGTTAATTTTCAAATCTTTCTTGCCGTTCCTAATAGACACCTGTTACTTCCTCATCTTTATCATTTTGTCCTTTTTCCTATTAAGGATTTTTATATTCCAAATCTAATGACTGCAATATCTGAATTCCTTGGGTTTGTTCAACAGTGGCTTGCTTCTTCATTTGCTTGGTCATCTTTGATTTGTACTTAATTTGATCTGTGATTTTTCCGCAACATTAAATTGGAATGTTCTCCCAACTGAGGATTCTCATACGTTTCTGTGAAGAAACAAAGTGTGCTACCAATATGCTTTTTAGTTTCTTCAAAAGGCCTGAGTTAATGTTGGCTCCAGTTAGTTTCCCTTCCTTGTTGTGGGCCTACAGGTTAGGGTCACACACTAAACTGCTGCCCTGGGCATTTGTTCTCAGGGCTGACCTGGGCCTCAGGTTTACCTAGCCCTCAAAGCTACCACTCCTGAGTTTAGCTCATGGTTGGGGTCTCCCCCTACCCTGGCCCTTATTTTGGCAGAGGGGAATTCCTTAGATATTTCCCCCATTTTCTGCCATCCTAGTAATGCATTAAAAAGAATAATTTACTCAGGAAATAATTCTTAGAAGAACACAAAAATACCCAAGTACTTAGTTTATCATAATGCTGAAAGCTGCAATCACACATCCCTCTTTTACATGGAAGGACAAAAAAAAAAAATCCAGTTTGGATTCTGGGGATTGCTTTCAAGTCAAATCAGTACTATTACTTCACTGATTAATTCATTTAATTGAATTTACAAGCACTCATGTACCAAGTGCTGTGTTAAAGGAGAAGAAAAGAAACCATCTCTGCCCAATTGGGGTCTAGCTGAGAATAGACCCCCTAAACTAATAAGCAAACAGATACACGTATTATTACAGTTAGTGATGAGTGTGATAACTGTTATGAGAGAAATTTGGGCAGCAACTTTATAGTTAAGCTTAAACCTGAAGTGAAGGAGCCAGCTATGATGAGAAAGAAGGTAAAAGTCTTCTAGGCAGAAGGAATAGCTTGTGCAAAGGCCTTGAGGCACAAGATTTGGCGTTTAAGGAGCTGAAAGATAGTCTATATAACTATGGCGTGAGGGACAGGGAGCCATGGGGGCTGATGTCAGAGACAGGATGATGCAGGGCATTGTGTGCAATGGTAAGGTGTTGGATTTTTTTTTTTTCCAAGATTATTTATTTATTTCTGGCTGTGTTGGGTCTTTGTTGTGGCACATGGGCTTTCTCTAGATGCGGTGAGCGGGGGCTACTCTTCGTTGCAGTGCATGGGCTTCTCATTGCAGTGGCTTCTCTTATTGCAGAGCACGGGCTCTAGGCATGCAGGCTTCAGTAGTTGTGGCACACGGGCTCAGTAGTTGTGGCTCACGGGCTTAGTTGCTCCGTGGTATGGGGGATCTTCCCAGACCAGGGCTCAAACCCACGTCCCCTGCATTGGCAGGTGGATTCTTAACCACAGCACCACCAGGGAAGTCCAAGGTGTTGGATTTTATTTTGTGTGAAACGGTAGGCCACTGAAAAGTTTTATGCT
The DNA here is from genome assembly GCF_003676395.1 of Aethalodelphis obliquidens. Lineage (NCBI taxonomy): Eukaryota > Metazoa > Chordata > Mammalia > Artiodactyla > Delphinidae > Aethalodelphis > Aethalodelphis obliquidens. The sequence goes on from NW_020838005.1 coordinate 9,032,481, forward strand.
GGGAAGCAATTGATCTGACTTATGTTTTGAGAAGATCATTCTTGCTATTCCGTGGAAGAAGGATTGTTAAGGCCAAGAGTTCCTGGAATTAGGGAGACCAGAGTCTATTGCTGTATTCTGGGTAAGAAATTATTGCAGCTTGAACTTGTATGATTATTGCAGAGATGGAGATAATTAGAGATTCAAAATATATTCTGGAGGGAGAACAGAGAACGTATGTTTTGAATGTGGTGGAGCCAAGCCAAGAAGCTGGGCAGAGGAGACCATGGTGACTAATTATGCTACATTAACTGATATCTGAAAGGTCATCACCTCACTACCACTTTCTGTGACAGAGCCCTGCTGAGCTTCTTGAGACGTAAGTTTTAAAATATCAAAGTGAATGCTGCAGGGAGAGCACAGGAAGAGGGCTGTGGGGAATCCTGTGAGCTTGCCTTAGTCAGAGGGGAATGCAGAAGGATTACGACTAGTGTGTCTAACCGCTTACTGCTCATCTGTGTGTCCTGATAAGTTACTATCTTAAATAATTTACTCCAGAAATAAAATGACTTGTCCTGGGATTGCTATGCAAAAAGAGGGGAAAAAAGTTATTTAAAAAGTTATGAATCACTGGCTGCATAAAACAGAATACCTGCTTAACAGTATTGTTGGGCGTTTATTTTTCTGAATAGAAGACTGGTGATGCTTCAGGAGTTCATCAGTGTCAGGGTCGGTACCTGTGATTTTCCTGACTTTCCCCCATGCTGTTTAGAGTAGCATTCTCATGATTGACTTGAACCAGCAATAATCTATGAATACCCTATTTATTATAATCAAGGTATTTCTTAATATAAGAAGGAACAGGAGAATGGTTATTGGGTAGGTGATTAATAGAGTTATCTACCACTGTCTAGAGTTAAGATGAATAATAGAAGGACTAGAACAAGACCACGTTACTTAAAACTCTTGAAACATGAAAAATTCTTTCAGAAGTTAGCAGAAGTGAGTTATTGATCTTAATGACAGTTTGAAAATAAGTCCACCTTTTGTAAACCTAAAAGGAATATGTTCAGTTATTAATTAAATTGACAAATTCACTCGGTGAATATTTGAGCCTATGACATATATACAGCACTGTGCAAGGTCCTAGGAGAGATATAAAACATGATACACATTCCTTACCTTCAAGAAACTTCCAAACAATAATTGTTTGTATTAGACTTTCTACTTCATAAAACTCTTTCCAGGCATTATTTCCTTTGAAATCATAACAACTCTGTGTAGAGGAAATTTTTATCTGATGAAGAAATTAAGTGCAGTAGACCCTTCAGATCCTTGCTGGTAACTCTCTGACCTTCACCACTTCAATTCCTCAGGCTGCTTTCCTGTTACTGGTGGCTGTATCTTTGCCCGAGGGCTTTCTCCCAAGAATGGAAGGCAGCCCTGTCCCTGGGGTCAGGGCAATTCGGAAATGCAGGGAATTATCAGGCTCTCATCTCAGCAGCTCTCACCTAATGACTGACAGGGTCTGTTGTACAGATACCCCAGCTCTCTTGCTCCTCAGATAGGTAACTTTGAGGCACGTGTTTCATACCATTTCCAAGTTTTCCCGTGGGATTATGCTCCAGGCATTACCAGTGGTAGCTGGCTTAATAAGGCGCCCTTTATTTACTGCCTTCCCTTCTTTGTCTCACTTCCCCACCTCCTACTGGTGTTTCCTGAATCCTCCAGATAAACTACCTGCACTCAAATCCTTGTCTCAGGATTATAAAGGGCATTTCCACTAGGTTATTTCCCCAATACTCACACAGCAGCTAAAGCGCTTGGTCCAGTGGGTGGGCCCATGATTCAAGCCAAGCCAGCTGGAATCTTTCCCAGAGAATTTTGTTCAATCTGAAATAGGGAGAAAGGAGCTCTCTTCCCTCTTTTCTGTTCTTTTTTTCCCCTCCCTTTCAATGTATTTCTAGTAGAACAGCACCTGGCACAAAGTAGGAACTTGCTAAATATTTCTGGAATATTTAATGTATACAAGTCCTACAATTTCTTTGCTGCTGATTGACATTTATGATCAGATGTTAATTTAAAATGTATGAAATACTCTTGTTACAGTACATCCTAGTGCCATAGCACAGCGTAGTAGTTGAGAGCATGGACTCGGGAACCAGACTGCTTGAGGTTCAAGCTTGGCCACTTGCCAGTTGTTTGACTGTGCAGGTTGTCAATTGTCTCTCAGTTCCTTTCTCGCTCTACTCTCTCCTCTGGATTCTGGAACCCTAAAGGGTTCTGGAACCCTAAAGGACATGTCCCAGACTCACTTGCCAGGAGGTCTCCAGTTCGGTTCTGCTGACAGGAGATCAGTGGGCAGGAGGAGAGTGGAAGGCACTCCTCCTTTCTTCGGGCTCCAGCAGCCTCGGCAGCACTGTGCTCCTCTATGATGACTCCAGGAACAGGGGTGCCCGAAGGCTGCTGGCTTCCTGCAAAGCAGCTAGCAGAGATAGTTCTAGTAACGCCAACAGTTACATTCCAAAAACCTCAGAAGCACACATTTGTGGGTTTTGGATGACACTGCTTTCTGTTTTGTGTCCCAAGAGCAGGGATGCTGGCTTTTATCGAAGTACCCTGTGGATAGCCACACTCTCTCCCTTTTGCTCCTCCAGTCCTTCTGTAGGGATTCCATCAAAAATAGAGGTAATAACATTCCTTCTGAAATACCCAAAGTGGTTTTTCTTTTCCTGACTGGATACTGGCTGATACTGTGACCTCAGGCAAGTAACTAATTCTCTTTGCCTCAGTGACTTCCTCTGTAAAAGTGAAGATAACACTAGTATTTCTATCTCATTGGCTTTAGGAGGATTAGATATTTTTAGAGCACTTAGAACAGTGGCTGGCACACAGCAGACACTATGTTTATTAAATAAATGGTACCGTGTATCACATTCTGTTGTTAAATACATATGGCATTAGCCATAAATTTTATAAAACCTAATGTCCCTCTGTATACAGCTACCACTTTGTGCAACCTGGCCCATGACCCGCCCTTATCATTACTGCTTGTCACAATCACCTCCCTGCATCTTCTGTCTTCTCCTTGGCTCATCTCTTGTGTCATAAATCAGCACGTGTGTTTTTACAGTGTCTTTTTCTCTCACTTGCTTTAGACATAATACAGACATTTTGGAGGCACGCAGGTTTAAGGTTTTTATGAAGCGACTGTATTTTAGGAAGCTGCAGTGGCGAGAGGGGTGTGCAGGTTGGGAAGCAGCATTGGCACTGGAAGATTTGCATTGGAACCTGAAAATGAATCCAGACTCATGAAAGTAGGATGCCAGGAATCTTGTGCAGGAGAAAAGATTGAGAAATACAGATTCTTTTGGTTAAATCTTATCCACATTAAGAGTATTTCACATTTGTGTGGAGTTACCTCACTGATTTCTGTTTTTGATTTTTGAGAATAGACTTTCTTTTGATTTCCTACTCACCAGGGAGAGCAGACTCAGATTCTGTGTTACATTCACTCCATTCCCAAGATCCTTCAGACCAACCCTCACCTTGCCACCCCCCTCTCAAAAAACAACACAAAAAAATGTGGGAATGAGACAGGCTTAGAGGTTACTGAATAGACAGAGCACTGCTGTGTCTGTACAAAGGTGGGGTCATTGTCCAGAGACCTGGTTACAGAAATTCCTAGAATGACAGTTTTTCACAAAGTAAGATCAGTTCAATTTTTTTTTTTTTTTTTTTTTTGTTGCGGTACGCGGGCCTCTCACTGTTGTGGCCTCTCCCGTTGCGGAGCACAGGCTCCGGAAGTGCAGGCTCAGCGGCCATGGCTCACGGGCCCAGCCGCTCCGCAGCATGTGGGATCTTCCCGGACTGGGGCATGAACCCGTGTCCCCTGCATCGGCAGGCGGACTCTTAACCACTGCACCACCAGGGAAGCCCGATCAGTTCAATTTTTATTGTCCTTTTTACTTTCAGCTTGTCCTACTAGACAGAGTAAATACTCTTTCTTCTTTGCTAATTAGTCCAATCTTCAACTCTGCATAAGTGCATTGTTTTAGTCTAATTAGAATTCTAGACTTTGAATTTTGATGGATATTTTTTAAAGTACATCTGAAAAATCTCATATTGTTTGCAAACAATTTTTAAATACCATCAAACTACTAAGCATAGAATCAAAATTATTTAGGGGGCAAAGTTGTAAATATTTCACCCTTATGAGTATTTACACCAGAATTTACAATTTTTAGTCATTACCAAACTTAAAACTGTCATTGGCTAGATATAAGATCAGCACAGTATTAATATATCACAAATTTACTTTAACTGGAAACACCTACAAAACAGTAGACAAAAAATTATTTTCAAAAAAAATTACAACAGAATTATCTTCCTCCTGTATGAAAGCCATAGATATTCAGCTAAATATGGGCTAAATTAACAATGTTATTATACAATTCAATAGCTGCTGACTCTCTTAACTACTGTTTCCTAAAACAGAAGAGTAGTATTCACTCCCTCCCAAATGATGCCTCTATTTTCATACTGTATTCTGCAGCTCTTACTGTTAAAGTTTAAATTGTTCTTGACTATTTGGATTCAGTACTCTGCAAGTGGAAAAATAAGTCATTGGCCTTTAAAAAAAAAAAAGGCTTCACTGAGGCATATTTTACATATCACAAACTTTCCCATTATAAGTGTACAGTTCAGTGATTTTCAGTTAATCTATACAGTTGTGCAACCATCACCACAAGCCAGTTCCAGAACATTTCCATCATCTGAAAAAAGTTCTGTTGTGCATCTGTGCTGTCAGCCGGGCTCCCACCTCCAGCCCTAGGGCATCACTCTTTAGCTTTCTGTGTCTATACATATATTTGCCTTTTCTAGAAATTTCATATAGATGGAATCATACAATAGGTTGTCTTTTGTGTCTTGCTTGACTTAGCATAATGTTTTT
>NW_020838005.1:9037513-9083550 GCF_003676395.1 Aethalodelphis obliquidens
TTTTTTGTGGTACGCGGGTCTCTCACTGTTGTGGCCTCCCCCGTTGCAGAGCACAGGCTGCAGATGTGCAGGCTACGGACACGTAGGCTCAGTGGCCATGGCTCACGGGCCCAGCCACTCCACGGCATGTGGGATCTTCCTGGAACGGGGCACAAACCCGTGTCCCCTGCATCGGCAGGAGGACTCTCAACCACTGCGCCACCAGGGAAGCCCTAGCATAATGTTTTTAAGGGTTCATCTATGTTATAGCTTTTATCAGTGTTTGTCCCTTTTCCCCCTTGATTCTTTTTTTACTGATGAATAGTATTCCAGTGTATGGATACACCACATTTCTGTTTATTTATTCATTAGTTAGTGGACATTGGGATTGTTTCTAGCTTTGGGCTATTACAAGTAAGGCTGCTATAAACATTCATATACAAGTTATTTTTGTGGACATAGGTTTTCCTTCCTCTTGGGTAGATCTTAGGAGTGGAATTGCTGGGTAAATATGTTTAAATCTTGAGAAACTGCCAAACTGTTTTCCACAGTGACTGTACTATTTTATATTCCCATCAGTGATGCATGAGTGTTCCAATTTTTCCACATCTTCACCAACACTTGCTATTTTCTTTTTGATTATAGTCATCCCAGTGGGTGTGAGATGATATCTTACTGTGGGTTTAATTTGCATTTTTCTAATGATTAATGATGTTAAACATATTTTCATATGTTTACTAGCCATTAGTCATTGGCTTTTGAAGCATAGACTTATTCAAGACCTGGTATCCGGGCTTCCCTGGTGGCGTAGTGGTTGAGAGTCCGCCTGCTGATGTAGGGGACACAGGTTTGTGCCCCAGTCTGGGAGGATCCCACATGCTGTGGAGCGGCTGGGCCCGTGAGCCATGACCGCTGAGCCTGCGCGTCCAAAGCCTGTGCTCTACAATGGGAGAGGCCACAACAGTGAGAGGCCCGCGTACCGCAAAAAAAAAAAGACCTGGTATCCTACATACAGGAGGATGAATTTTTGCACATGCACATACCTACATGTGTATGTATATAAGTGTATATATACACATACCTGTGTAACTAGGACCCCAATCAAAGTACGTACATCATGCTAGGCATATTACAGCTTAATACAAATGATTACTTTTATCATATTCTGAACAACAAAAAGATGCTTACAATTTAACTGCATTTATTCCTCCTATCTCTTCTTAGAATCTACTTCTACATGTTATAAAAATGCACAAGACATTATTATTCTGTTTTAAACAAATAATTTACATAATTACCCTTGCCTGTGTTCTTTTTCTCCTCCTGAGGATTTAGGATCATTTTCCTTAAGCAGGACTGAGGGAATGAATTCTCAGCTTTTTCTTGTCTGAAAACATCTTTATTTTGCCTTAATTCTTGAAAGCTTTTTCCCCGGATATAGAACTTTAGGTTAGCAGTTTGGTTTTTTTCTTTAGTAATTTAAGGATGTCCTTCTATGATCTTCTGGATTTCATAGTTCTGTTGAAGAGTCAGCATTCAGGCTTACTGTTGCTTTTTAAAATTTACTGTCTTTTTCCTCTGATTCCTAAGATGTTTTCTGTCTTTAGTTTTCACATTTTTTATTATGATTTGCTTCAGATGACCTCTTCTACTAGAGAGGATTTGACCTTTCCTCTGTAGGGCAGAACGAACCCCTCTAATAGGTAGAAGGATAAGGGACTGATTATCTCAATCCAATGAGGGACTGAGCTGTGTGTATCCAGGCTGTGTTGTAAGACCCAGTTCACATCTGGCTCGTTCCTGATCCTTAGACATTGTCACATGCCCTTTTGCTTTAGGTTTTGGTGGTCTCTGTCTCCTTAGCTCTGAAAGACTATCAAAGATTCATTTCTGCTCTTTCGGTGGACGTTTAGTTCACACTGATTCACAAAAGTAATAGTTGTTTTTTTATTTTGAAGAAAAACAAAATACCTTCGTTTTCTTATCATTTTTTGTTGAAAATGCCAGCAGCAGAACGAGAGGCTTTTGTTTTTTCTTTACCTGCATTTTCATTTCTTCAAAAATTTACTGTTGAGCTGCATCACTAATGTGACTCTTAACAGTTAGGCCTCAGAACTAGTGGTCTACTCACAAATGGCTGTGCCCATGTGATAACACTTGAGTATGCTTTTTCTTCTCCTCTGCCTTTCAAACAACTTGAAAATATTAAACTCCAATGTAAGATTCATCTTTCAGAAAGTAATATGTATGCAGAGCAAGTAACGGCTTTCCGTTTTTTACACTAACTTTGCAACTTGAGAGAACAATAATAATTTTATATGCAACTTACCTTACGGAAAGTATACTTAATTTGGACTAACTACATGAGTTAATCAATCAATAATAATAATTATTGAGAACTTATCATTTACTGCTTTGTGTGTATGAGGGGAGGTTACAAAAAATGTATATATTTTCTTCCCCTCATGGTTTTCCAGTATGATTTGATGATTATGAAAAGTACAAGTTTTTAGGATAACTGACTGAATAAATGATATGAATTTCAATAGGTAGCACAACCCAGATTATTTCTACACAATCCTGTCAGGTTGACATTGTTGTAGATAAATTCCAGGTTATCTACAGAACAGCTATTTATATTATAGGATAGGGGACCTACTTTGGAAACAGCTTCGATCTTAGCTCATAATTAATTTATTGCTAAATATCTATGCTGTTACAGTTTGTGAGATGCTGAACTCAGGCAAAGTCTGGGAAATAAAGTGACAGATTGGTATCGCCTAGGGGGAAAAACCCTGGTAAGATCATTTTACTAGAAGACGAAGATAACTGAGCAATAATGTGTAATCTAAAGTTTGTTCTATGTAGTTTATTACATTTGAGTAGCTATAAAACTCTTACTTCATTAAATACTGTTTTGAAGTAACTGGGCTCACACTTATTGGTACTTATAACCAAAGGATTTCCTGGAAACAAATTATTTATCTTTTAAATTTTATTTATAATCTCTTGACCACCTAACAACTGCTAAAATTAAAATATTTCCTCACATTATGATCACATATTTGCAGAATTATAGCATCATAAAACTTAGAGATTATCCCCCAAATGTCATTTTACAGTTTGTCAATCAAAAGTCTAGAAATGTTAAGTGTACTGTTCAAAATCACAGCCCTTGTTGGATTTTAATTTATACATTTTTTATGAGAAACATAAACACTTTCCCCTTTATCATCTTTTAGGAAGATGTAGTATTCTAATAAAAATAAATTTGGAAAATTAGTTTTAGAATATATGAAATTGATATGTTTCTGAAAAGAAATGGCTTTAAAGTTGAGTACAACCTTTTTTTTTTTCTTTAGAAATACAATCTTATTTTCCCATTTAGAACCATAACAGGATTAGTGGCACAATGAGAAACACCTTTAGTACTACCTCTTCATAGGACATTTCAGTTTTCTGATAAAGTCATATTAGTCATGACATAGTGAATATACCAAGTAATTCATAATAGTGAACTAGGCCTCTTGTATATTTAATCCATTTTTTTTGAACAACCTTTGGGATTAGAGTTTTGTGTGTGTGCTACCAGATTCTGTATATAGTTGCCATTAAAAAAAAAAAAAGTTGTTCTATAACCAACCACTGTCTAGATCTCACTTAAGCTTTCTTTCATTTATGACTTCACTGTGCATCTCAATGTTACTTTTAGGTCAGGAAGTACAGCAGAGTGAAGTCTTGGCATGGAGGGTAAATGCAGATTAAATATAGAAATGTTTTCCTGTTCTCTGCTGTGATGGAATAAAGAATGGAAATTGGTGTCAGTGGGGTTGGCTCCTCCTGATGGTTGTACGGGAAAAATCTATTCCAGGCCCTTCTCCTTAGCTTGTAGATGGCCATCTTCTCCCTCTGTCTTTTCACATCATCTTACCTCCATGCTTGTCTCTATGGCCAAACAAACCCTTTTAACAAGGACACCGATCATATTAGATTAGGGGCCTACCCAGCTCCAGTATGACCTCATCTTAACTAATTACATCTGCAATGACCCTATTCTCAAATAAGATCACAGTTACAATCGTGCTATAAAAGCACACAAAAATCCAAATGGAAAAAACAAATCATACATTATTCAAATAGCAATGAACAGATCACTGATGCCTTACTTTTCAACTTTATTTTAAAATTCAGTGGTATTGAGGACATGCACAATGTTGTGCAACTAACATCCATTTCCGTTTGCAAAAACCTAGTTTTTAATTAGTAAATCTAGAAAATTAGCTGCTGGAACTGAGGTTCTAGCGAGTATGATCACCGTGTCCAAACCAAATAGGAGCACACAGTCTAACAAATGCCAGCTAACTTACTGAGAAAGGAAAGAATATTTAAAATCTGTTGAAACCAACTGTCACTGTTAACATATGGGCCAAGAGGAAAAAATAACCCTCAAAACTAAACACAACACAGAAATAGCATAAGATGTCAGTCAACGTCCTCCTACCCCGGGAAAGGCGGCTGGTGACGCCTGGAAGCAGTAAGCTAAGGTCGCTCGGCTGCGCTCTCACCAGACACTAAAGCGAAGATTCTTAACCTGGGCTCTGAGGAGCCTGGAAACGCCGCGGCGCGCAGTTTGGCGCATAAATGCAACGGGGGGTGCGGAGCTTTCACGCGAGTCTCGAAGGGAATCTTTGATAGGGAAAAGGTTTTAAAAACGATCGCGTTGGGGGACCAGACAGTGACCACTGCGGTGACAGCGGGCTGGCCTCGGGAGGGGGGCAGGGGCGTCGCAGCGCTCAGGTGGAGAGGCTGAGGGGTGGAGGGAGGGGTGTGGGCCCGGCCCCGGGGCCGCGGCCCGGGATCGGAGCCCGGATGCAGGGGCGGGACCGGGAAGACGCCGCCCGCCCCGCCCCGCCCCGCCGCCCGCGGGCGGCCCTGTTTACCCCGGGATTTGACGCCTGGGACGAAGGGGGAGGGAGGAGTGGCCCCTCGCGGACTCCGTGGGCGGAAGGCGCCCTGCTTCGTGGGCGTGCGGTACCCCCATGGGGACGGTAATGGCTCCCTCCGCCCCTCCCCGGTCCCCGCCACCTGTCTTCCTCGGGTCCTACCCCAGCCTCAGCGACACCCGGCGGCGCCGGCCGTCGGCCGCAGCGCAGGCTCCTCAGCCTCCGTATTTGTTATTCTCCAGACGGGGCGGCGACCACCGCTCCGGGAGCCGGGGCTCTGGGCCGTGCTGGGGCGGGGGACAAACAGGACCTGGGCCGCCGTCGGGGTCGGCGGGGCGAGCCGCTTCTGCCCCCTCAGCGCCCGCAAACCGAGCGCCGTCGACCCCGGAGAGCAGCCCGCGGACTCGCGACACGGTATTTTTAAATCTGGCGGGGCTTCTCCACGGGCCAACCGCGCCCCCCGCCGCCCGCCCCAGCCAGTCAGCGCCAGGCCCGCCATTTTTCAAACCCTCTTCCGGCCGCCAATCAGGATCGAGCAGCACATTCCTCTCCTGACCGGTTCTAACGGGTCTAGGAGTTAACTACCCGGGCGACCCACCGAACCTGCTAGGCTGCGGCCGGGGGGACGAGCCTGGAGACACACCGGCCATTCGGAAGCCGCCGTGGCGAGGGGGCGGGGCCTCTCTGAGTTTGAATAATCCCCAGGGCCAATAGGAGCGGCGGGGGGTGTGGCCTGTGGCCCGGCTCGTCAAGTTGCCGTGGCGCGGAGAAGTCTGCAAAACAAGAGACGGAGGATTGCGTTAGCGACATACCACTTCACGCCGGAGCCGCGGGTAGGAGCGTCGCGGTCGGACCCGGCCGCTGCGCGGTACTCTGAGGAAAAGCTACCGCCAGGCAAGAGCCGGACCCGGGCGTGGGGTGCGTGGCCGGCCGACCCCCTTGCCTCACGGCCGGCCCGGGCGCCTGCGGCTCTCGGGGCTCGCCCCGCGGGCGGAATCCGGGTGCTGGCCGGGCGGGCCGGACTGCGGAGGCGGGAAGCTCGTCCGGGCCCGTCTCTGGAGTGTTTTGGACGCGGGGCGCGAGGCGGCAGCTCGGAGCAGGGCTCGCGGCGTGGAAGCCGGGGGCTTTCCTGTCAGGAAGGGCCGGGCGGGGGTGGCGGGCCCGGGGGGTGGGGGGCGGCGGCGTTTGGGCGGGAAGGCGCATCGCCCGCTAGCGCCCGCCGCGCTCTCCCGCCAGGTGGACGCGCCGCCGCAGCAGCATCATGGGGAAGGGCGACCCCAGCAAGCCGCGGGGCAAGATGTCCTCGTACGCCTTCTTCGTGCAGACCTGCCGGGAGGAGCACAAGAAGAAACACCCCGATTCCTCGGTCAACTTCGCTGAGTTCTCCAAGAAATGTTCCGAGAGATGGAAGGTGAGAGCGAGGGTCCTCACGCGGGCAGGTGGCCGTGACATTGAACTTGTCTCCGCCGCCGACTGGCCCCAGTGTTTTATTCGGAGTCAGAGGCACAGGACTTCGGGGTGCTGGTGTATTTTAAGACGACGGAGGCAAATGTGGCCCTGAAGAGAACCCTGCCTTTTCGGGGACGGATGTCGGTTTACAGTATTGCATTTTCACTGCTGCTTTCATGCCCACAGACCATGTCTGCCAAGGAAAAATCCAAGTTTGAAGATATGGCAAAAAGTGACAAAGCTCGCTATGACAGGGAGATGAAGAATTATGTTCCTCCCAAAGGTGACAAGAAGGGAAAGAAAAAAGATCCCAATGCGCCTAAAAGGCCTCCGTAAGTTTTTTTTTTTTTTTTTTTTTTTTTGTTTTCTTTTCAGTCAACTGAACTGCCCCCATGATTTTTCATTCAGGTCATTACAGCTCTGTTCCTTCCTTTCAGATCTGCCTTCTTCCTGTTTTGCTCCGAACATCGCCCAAAGATCAAGAGCGAGCACCCTGGCTTATCCATTGGCGATACTGCCAAAAAATTGGGTGAAATGTGGTCCGAGCAGTCAGCCAAAGACAAACAACCCTATGAACAGAAAGCAGCTAAGCTAAAGGAGAAGTATGAAAAGGTGTGTTGTCTGCATTTTTGGGGGGCAAGGTTGAAATCTGGTAGCCAGTTTCTAAATGAGCATGTTAGAAGTAGGTGTAAGCTGTATGTTAATAGGTATAAGCTGTAGTCAGTTTTCCCTGACTAGCAAGTGGGGAACCTTCCGTAGGTCAGTGTTAATGGTTGTCAGCTTTGCTTTGAAAAGGTCTAATGAGAGTTGTACACTTAAGGAGTATAAGCTAATTGGAACCTCCTTTCTTTGGACTGCAACCGGTGTTTGTAGCCCTGGGAGGTTGCTGCATTCAAATGTATTTGTGGTAAAATGCATCTCTTAGTTGAGAATGGAGGGTTAAATGTTTCATGTAGGTGTATCTAAAATGTGAGGTCAGGGGACAGGCTATGTGCCGCTAACAGATGACGGTAGTGAAAGTACTGACAGACATCAATCTGATACACCCCCGTTATTTTACATCATTAGCTTTCGAAGGCCTGGAGGGAACAAATGATCTCAAAACCAAGTTTTAGACAGTCATCGGGGTTATTGGCCAATAATCTTAGATTGTTTACAACTTAGTGGTTTTCATGGTTGAGTAATGACACCGGATGACGATTTTATTTTTTTGACAATATCTCAGGATATTGCCGCATACCGTGCCAAGGGCAAGAGTGAAGCGGGAAAGAAGGGCCCTGGCAGGCCAACAGGCTCCAAGAAGAAGAATGAACCAGAAGATGAGGAAGAGGAAGAGGAGGAAGAGGATGAAGATGAGGAGGAAGAGGATGAAGATGAGGAATGAATGGCTATCCTGTAACGATGCGTGTGCAGTGTGCGTGTGTGCTCAGGCAGTGGTTTTGCTAAGAATGTGAATTCAAGTGCAGCTCAATATTAGCTTCAGTATAAAAACTGTACAGTTGTTTGTATAGCTGATAAGATTCTTTGTAGAGAAAATACTTTTTTAAAAATGCAGGTTGTAGCTTTTTGAGGGGCTACTACATACAGTTAGAATTTAAAGCTTTTGATGAATGTTTCTGAATATTTAATGGTTTCTTTAACTTTTTGACTTGTGTATGGTAGCACAGCAAACTCATAGAAATTAGTATCAATAGTAAATTTTGGGTTTTCTAGAATGAGAGTGTTGCATTGTTTTTTTTAAAAAGTTTTTGTAATAAAATTATGTATATTATTTCATTTGTCTTTGTCGTATATGCTCAATTAGCTTTTGCTTTAAAAGTCATGGTCTGGAACCATGTCAACTTTTTTTTGTTTTTCTGCCTAATAGTTCTCAGACATGGTTGATTTAGTATAATGTTTGTTTAAAAGTCAAACATGCCCATATTATTCATATTTACAAAGTGTTCTTTAAAAACCAGCGGTGGAATTTAATGAACTTCAAACATTTATGCAGTTTTATAAAATGAGCAAGGTTTGTTCTTGACATTTATGTTCATTTGTTAGCTAACTTGTCCCTTTTTTTTAGGTGACATTTTATTTTGAGAGAAACTTTCTTTTTTAGTACGAGGCAGAGGAGCTCATACAGTGACTCCATACCTAAAAACACATAAACTTTTAAAAACAATAGGAACAGGTTTACATTTTCTGTTGATAATGATCTAGTTTGGGGTAGAATACCAGAGTGAATTTTGAGTTAAATCTTAAAAATCACTGTGGTCTTAAGCCTAGAATTCTCAGTAACTAACCCAAGAAAGCTTTTGAGATGGTGGTTGTGATTTTCCATGACTGTAGTTAGGCGAGATTTTACGAGGATATTTATTTACAGGTGAAAGCAGTTACTAGGAAATGCTCATTTGAGGAAGCAGTTGCTTGCATTGGAATTTAGATAACTATTGTAAATAGTTATCAAGTTATTAGTGAAAGTTAGCCATCTGTTGTCTAAGAGATTATAGAAGAAACCTATTTGTCGATAGTTTCATAGTTAAACCTGACAATCTTGGTTACCTATCAATTATTAAAAATAGGAGCCAAAATTCTTATTACCCAACCATGGGAGCCTTGGTTGTCCATCTTATGCCATATTTGGAATTATTTCTGACACAGGAAATACTAACCAAACTTGTTAAATGGAAGGTAAGGTATTAGCATAATTCCCAGAGCAGATGGACTGAAGTAGAATCTTCAGCCCTCTTAGAGATTGCCCTCCATTAATATCACAGTTGTTGTTTTGGGGCTTTTCCTGATCATAAAATGAAAACTAGTTTTATGTATTTAAAAAGTATTTCCTGGTGTTAGGTGACTTAATGCTAAAAAATTGGGGGTAAGGTGTTTTAGAGACACGCCTAGGTCTGGATCCCAGTTCCCCAGCTGTACCAAATGCTAGCTGTATGGACTTTACCTCTGGGCTTATTTCTCCTTATCTGTGTAGGGTGTCAGTACCTACTTCGCAGTGTTTTAATGATTAAATGAGAATGTTAAGTATTTACAACAGTACTTAATGCATAGAAAAGATACTAAATAGGAGTTTTTAAAATTGAAATAGAGTCTGTTTCTTAAGGATTTCTATATCTATAAATTAGACCCATGAAGCAGACCTATCTGGTTCCTTGTCACCTTTCTTTTTGGGAGTTTTTGTGTTTGCTTTCATTCTGTTCTTTAAATGAAATATAGTTTAAATGTCTAAGAGTGACTCATTCTTTTAAAATCAAGAGTTGTTCCATAATCTCAGCATTTGAGATGAGTCCTCATATTTGATATTTTCTCTAAGTGTGGATCAAAATTTAAAATACCCTTGTTTTCAGGACTAAATGACCTCAAGGAGTGGTTATGTTGGAAAGCTCTGAAATGGGGGTAAGAATCAGGTTCTATCCCAGTCCAGCCAGTACTTGGGGATGTGTTTATGAAAACCGCCTGCCCCCCCTTTTCTTTTTAAAAATAAGTCATATCTTGATGGTAAAAAATGTAAAAGGGCTATATAGTGGGTAGTTTACAACCTTGATTTCCAACTACCAGGTTCTCCCAGGGGGCAACTCCAGTAATGTAATAATTGACCCTTCAAGAGAGACTGAAGCACAACAGTCATATGTGCATATATATCAATGTTGCACAAAAGGAAGCTTATTATATATGTTGTTCTGCCCCTTAATTCTCATCATTTTAGATTCTTAGCACAACAGAGCTGCCACATTTCACTTCAATAGCCATCTGCATAGTAGCCCATTGAATAGATCACAATGTAACCAGTTCCTTAAAGATACTTATGGTTGTGGGTTTTTTTGCTTTAAGAACAACATTGCCATGAATATCCTTGTATGATTTCAAAAAGTTCAAAAGTTTGTGCATTTAAAATTGTGCTAATTATAATAGCTAAAACCTGTACTTGGTATATGGCAGAACCTGCTCACTCTCAGAAGTTTTACTAATGTGTACTGCACAGCAATGAATGTCTATTTCCTCATCTCAGCAACATTATCATTCTCAAACTGCATAATCTTTGCTATTCTGATATATAAAAAATGGTTCCTCCTATTATGAATTCAGCATATTTTTATGTTAAAGAGCCATTAGTGTTTCCCGTGGTCTTCTGTCTCATTGGTCTTATTAGTAATTTGTGGGAAATAAGGAAAATGACCCTTTGTGACCTGCATTGTAAATATTTTTTTCTATGTTGTCTTTTGACTTTATGATGCTTGTCTTCATGCAAAGATTTGTTTTTATGTAGGCAAATTTATTCCCTAGTGGCCTTGGGAGGCCTTTCCCACTCAAAGATTATAAAAATTGTCTTTGCTTTCTTACTTTTTATTACTTAAATCTTTGATCCTTCTGTAATTTATTTTGGTGCAAGAACTGAAGTAGGGTCTCAAATTTCTTTCCAGATGGTAGCCACTACTTTTGGTCTTTTAATCTATAAAAGCTGTGTTAGAAGATCCTGCGGTCCCTTTATGTAACTTGCAAACTTGCTCAGTATGGGACAGTATGCCTTTTTGTGTTTTGCTCTTTAACAGCATCATTTACTGTAAGTACTAAACCATAAGTTTGTCTTAGCCAAACATAGCCTTATCTTAAAGCTGACTTTCTATTACTACGTATGCCACTAAAAATGTTTACAAAGCAGTAATGATTTTATTTCTTGGGGAATAGCAAGAAGAAAGCTAAAGGGCCTGTTTTGCCGATGCATAAGATCCAGTCCTTTTAAAAATAAAACATCTCTCTCTAGAAATAAGCCATTTTTGTACACTTCGTGCCAGAAAGAGTAACTATTCTATAAACATTTGTAAACATAAATGCCCAGGATGAAGGGGACAGCCATTGTTTAGCTCAGTCCTGTTGCTGGATGGAAATGTGGGTCTAGGATTCCCAAATCTCCCCAATTTTCAAGTGGAACCAGAATTCTAGATATTTAAAAAATGTGAAATCTGAATTGTAAATATTGGCAATGAATTCAAATGTCAGGCTCAAAGAAAACATGTCTGTAGGTAAGATTCTGTCAAGGGTCACCGGTTTGCCACTTCTATAAATTAGTGTAGGTAAATGTAGGATTATTAATAACATTTACTTGAGTTAGGGCTGTTGGTAAAAGTTTAAGTATAGGCCTCCCCGCTAAGCATTATTTTCCTAGTTGTCTAGAAACGCTTCTTGCCCTGACTGGAAACTCATCTAACTTCTTAACCTGTTGTAAAGGTAAATATAGACATTGTCTCTGAGGTCTTAATGGAATATTGGGCTCCTGAACCTTTGTTCTTCAGGACTTAGCGCAGACCTCTCTTAGCCTCATCCTGGGAGTTAACATGTCTATAGAATAGTGGCTCAGGAGCACGATTAGTGTCATATTAAAAGGAAAAAAAACAAAACTTTTAAGCAGTATGTAGTATCAAATTTCAGAACTGGTCCAGTCTCCTTTCTTCAGGAAGACATAGCAATCAACGAGGACAGTGCCCTAGGGCAGTAGGTAAAGAGAAAGCGAAATTGTAATTCATAGATTCATGTGTTATTCTTTGATTCTCTACATTTTTGCAATAAAGGTGAGATGGCTTATACAAAGAACAAACTATATAAAATACGTACAAAAGGAAAAACGAAGTTATGAAAGAAATTAAGAGTGAGCTGATGAGTTTACACTGGGAATCAGATCAGTATGAATAGGGCTGCTTCTTATCAGTTTGGTAACGTCAGACCTCACGTGTAACCTTTCAGTTTCCTCAGGTGTTAAAATCAATTTTTTTTTGAGCATTAAATGAGACAATACATCTAAGACATCCTAGTGGCAAGAAATAGTGAATAATAAATATTAGCTAAAAGTATGCATAACAATATGTATGTGTTAATAATATACTTGCTACGATAAGAGTACCAGATTCTTAACAGTTTCTCACTTCTGAGATTCTTAACAGTTTAGGTGGAGAGGAAAACTAGTTATGTGGAAAGTACAATAGACATTCCTCCCACAGGGCTCTGGGGATACTGAGTACTGGAGTTATGTCCTTGACTCCAATACTAAATTTGGGAATTTGGACAAGTTATTTAACCTTTTTTAAATTGAAGTATAGTTGATTTACAGTATTGTGTTAATTTCAGGTGTATAGCATAGTGATTCAGTTTTTTTGCAGATCATACTCTATTATAGGTTATTACAAGAAATTGGGTATAATTTGTGCTATACAGTAAATCCTTGTTGCTTATCTATTTTTACGTCTAGTCGTTTGTTAATCCCATACCCCTAATTTGTCTCCTCTCCCCTCTTCCCTTTCTTGTCTGGTAACTATAAGTTAACCTTTTATTCAATCACATTTTATCCACGTATATTTGATCACACGTATGACTTACTGTATGTTTTAGTTGCTTTTGATTTTACAAAACGTATTTGTTGAATGAAGTCTTCTGGGAATTGCCCTTTTCACTCAACACTACCCTACTGGCTTGTTTTTAACTGGTTCATTCACGTTCACTGCCTTGTAACATTCCATCATGTGATTATACCACAAATGATCCACTCTCCTGTTGATGGGTCATTAGGTTGTTCCTGGAGCTTTTGCTGTTATAAATGGTAGTGCTGTAAAAAATTGCTGTACACGTCTCCTGGTGTTCAAGTGCAGCCCCCTCCAGTGACCTGCCCTGTCAATTCCAGCTGTCTCTGCAGCCTCTTCAGCTTGGCTGAATCACCAGGGTTTGAGCTCCTTTCCTGTACCGTGGTGGGAAAAGTTCTCCAGGCAGGCAGACATGCTGAACCGGGGTTCACCCTGTGTGCTTCCTTTTTCTCAAGTTATCACAGTCTTCTTTGCCTGTCACCCAATTCCTAAAAACAGCTGCTGCATATATTTTGTCCTGTTTTATAGCTGTTAAGGACAGCAGCATTCTGTTTAGGACAGTAACAATTACTATGCTATGGCCAGATGAGGAAGTCTATTCATCTCTATTTTCTACTGGAAGCTTTAGTTTTGGCCATTTAATCATTAAGACAGCTGGAGTTTATTTGCTCATATCAAAAGCCCAAGAGAAATTTCGTTTAAAGATAAAGAATGTTCTATCTTAGACATTCTTCCAGATGCTCTTAGTTCTATCCAAGGGTTAAATTATAAATTCGACCACTGAAAACTACGTTCTACACATGAACGGTGTGAGGTAGAGATAACAACTTATTCTCTTATGGATAACCATTTCACCCCCAGTGTATATGCTTAACTTATGAGCTTAAATTCTTCACTTGGAAAGTGGAGGTAATGATATCTCACATATGAAACAGGTACACACACACATAGCCTTTATAGAGGGTCTGCAGTGTAGCTGTCTTAGTTCTGATTAAAGACCGACTTTAGACTTTGAAACCAGGTAACAATAGCTACCATTTATATTACCCTGATTATATGCTGGAAACTATTCTAAGCACTGCATGTATGTTAACCCATACAAGCCTAATAAAAATCCTATAAAACAGGACTATTATTTCCCCCCCTTTTACAAATGGGGAAACTGAGGCATAGAGAAGCATCAATAACTTGCCAGGGTCACACAGGTAATTTGTAATGGAACAGGGATTCAAATGCAGACAAGTGCACCATACTATACTATTCAGATGAGCAGACTGTAATATCATTCTGTTATGAAAATTAAGGCACCCTTATGCCACCTCTGCTCAGACGTGGGCCCAAGGCCTGATCCACTTACAAAACCAAAACCCACCAACCACAGTTATGGGCATTTCAAACTTTTTTTTTTTTTATAAGCTTTTTTTGGTGGGGTGGCTTCCCTGGTGGCGCAGTGGTTGAGAATCTGCCTGCTAATGCAGGGGACACGGGTTCGTGCCCTGGTCTGGGAGGATCCCACATGCCGTGGAGCAACTAGGCCCGTGAGCCACTACTGAGCCTGTGCGTCTGGAGCCTGTGCTCCGCAAGAGAGGCCGCGATAGTGAGAGGCCCGCACACCGCGATGAAGAGTGGCCCCCACTTGCCACAACTAGAGAAAGCCCTCGCACAGAAACGAAGACCCAACATAGCCAAAAGTAAAATAAATTTAAAAAAAAAAAGTTTTTTTTTTCGACCGCACAGCATGTGGGATCTTAGTTCCCCAACGAGGGATCGAACCCATATACCCCCTGCATTGAAAGCGCAGAGCCTTAACCACTGGACCGCTGGGGAAGTCCTCAAAATCTTAAAAAAGGAGATTGGCAAAGGAATTATCGAATTTAGTTTAGAAACAGCCCTTCTGTTAATCTCTACTCCCAGGGACAGTGGTCCCCCCCCCCAAATCATTCTGACTTTTGTCCATTTTTTGGCAACAGATTCTAATGAATAATATGCATTCTCATAGTGCTCGGTACTTCTAAAAGTGCTCTCTCATGGATTAATGTTCACATACCCAATTACTGGCCTATTAGCCCTCTGGCTCAGGTCGGGTACTTGTCATGTTCTCCACTGAATTTTAAGTGGCTTTTTTCCCCCAATTACAGTCTGTCCAGAAATGATGAAACATATTCCCAGATCCCTGTGAAAGGCTATCTCTTAGGAGATAAATGAGCCCCCATTCACTTCAGTCTGGTGTTCTGTCACTTTTCCACGTTTCTCAGGCACAGCAGCTGAGAAATGAAGCCATGACAACAGCCGAGCTTCCCAGACCAACATGGCCCCTCTCCGGAAAGCTGGCAGCCATAGTACCTTCTCCTGAGATGTCGTGGGTTGTGCTACAAGGTCCTACAGCCTGGTTCTCACTTCATGTTGGTAGGCTTCCCTTCTTTCTACTCGATCTATCAGGTTGTAAAGAATTTTGACTTAAATTTTTGCTTTCAAAGGGCAATGATATAGTAGAATACACTGCCAGGGAAAACATACGTTGTTGGGTTGTTTTTCGTAATTGGTAAGTGATTTTTTGTCTGTTTTTTTGTTTTTGCGGTACGCAGGCCTCTCACTGTTGTGGCCTCTCCCGTTGCGGAGCACAGGCTCCGGACGCGCAGGCTCAGCGGCCATGGCTCACGGGCCCAGCCGCTCCGCGGCACGTGGGATCTTCCCGGACCGGGGCACGAACCCGAGTCCCCTGCATCGGCAGGTGGACTCTTAACCACTGCGCCACCAGGGAAGCCCTGGTAAGTGATTTTTTAAAATTTTCTATACATAGGCAACCAGGGGCAAAAATAAGCCTTTATGTTTCCTTCTTAGATAGGTAAGCTCTGAGTACTCTAAACACACTCTAAGCAGAATTCTAACCAACACTCAAGCACATACTCAACATATAACTGTGGTCTATGATATTTTAACTATTATATTAGTGTATCTTGTAAACAATAAAATCAAGTAATTATTTCAAACGTGGTGTTTAGATACAGAAATGATTGCAAGTACTAAAAAACCCATGGATTAAAATACAGTATTTTATTTTTTTCTCACCTAAAAAACAAGCAACCCAGAATTAAGATATACATAAACTTCTCAAATGTATCCCTAATAAAATTTTGAATATTTATACAATTTCTACAGAAACATACAGTGTATCAAAATCTGCATAAATCAAATTTATAAAATGTGTAGAAATGCATAGTGATATTATCAACTTACAAAGCAAGGATACGGGAATTATTTCCAGAGCAGCCTACAGTAGAAAAGTCATTATGGCAGCAGCTTCTGATGTGTTTTCGTGTTTGGTAAGGTTTCTGATTTCAATATATAGAATCATTTTTTATAGAGTATCTTAACGAATTGCACAAAATACCCATTTAAAATTTACATGCACAGTTTATGTGCCACCTTTCTTAGGCCTATGCATAGTTAACAAGGTTATAATCTATTCAACAAAGAAAATGGAGCCTTTTTGCAAACACACAAGTAATTAAAGTACCAATTCTCTTAGTTTCTTATTTATAGTTGATTTATTTTGCAGTTATATAATCATATAAATGTATTCCTTTTTAAACATCCCTAGAGATGAATGAAAGTTCAAATGGTTGATCAGAGATCAGTAGCAAAATACAAATTGGCAATTCAAAAATTATAAATAAAACTCTGTTTAGGATGTTGAACTTTGACTCTACAAATTTAAGAGCTAAGCTTGGAAGAAACAAATCTGTAGGCTTTTCTTTTAAACAAATGTAGGGTTTTTTCCCTTTTCTTTTTTAGGCTTTAATTAAATATATTTCCCTCTGGTAGTAGTTTGTGAATTCCTTTCATTGATATGATTACAGGATCAAAAATCTTAGTTTACTTGCCATTCCCTACCTCATCACTTTTAAAATAATTTGTTTTGCATTCGACATAGCATTTTAACCTTGTAGGTAATAAAACATTATTTAGCAATTAAAATTAATTGACCACTTGCAGTATTTGGTTTTCTTCTAGTAGGTACTATCTTAATAAATGTGTAAATTCAAACAAGTCTTCTTTTCACTGGAAAAATACTAATAGAAATATGCTTTCAAAAAAAAATTAAGAAACACTAGGGAACTAACATAATCTAACAGAATTTATATTCGTTAATGAACTATATTTTTAAATAGGCTTTTTTAAAATTTAAAAACTGTGCAGGGAATTTCATGAAGATATAAATGAAACGTCTACTCACCCTTGGCTTCATAAATTGCACAGCTTACGTTGTAACACACAGTAGTCTTGTAAGGCTTAATCCAACAAGGGTTTGGAAATTCTCACCTCGGTCAGAACAAACCTTTGATGTGTTTACAGTGGTGTTTTGTTGTTTTTGTTACCCCCTCTTCAAGGTTTCAAAACTGAGAGTTATTTATAGTTTTCTATGGTGACAGGGAATGGGGAAAAGTCAATCCCCAATGTCAGGGGACATTTTTCTCTAGTTAGCAGACCCCCTGCTGCCTTAGGAGTTGGTACTGATAGAGGACACTGGGAATGCCAGCAAATAGGGGAGTTAATGCCGTACAATCTTCAAACCCTACGGAATAGCTCTGGATGTTCCATCTTGTCATTTCTTTTTTCAAGCAATACAACGTTCAATTTCAGAGCAAATGGTAGCACATTAATTCAGTTCTGAGTGGTAAAAGTATTCCTCAGACAGGTGACAATTCCATCATTAATATCCTACAAATTGCATCAAAAGCTCTTGAAATATACCAAGAAATGAAAAGAGGCACTAAATGTGTTGAAATTCACCTTTCAAAAAAGCAGCATGACTGTGAAGGAAGGCCACCTTGGCTAATAACCTGTGGCAGTGCTTCAAAAAGATGTAAAATTAAATAAAGATACAACAGGTTGATAATCACCAAGTTACATATGACGATCTGGTTACTCCAACCTTTTTTCAAGTGTGTTAAAAAAAAAAAAAAAAAAAAAAACAATCAAACTGCCTTTCAGACCCCTGAGTGTAATCCCAAAGAAGACAACAATGCTTTTTACTCTGTTCTAAATAAAACAGAGCTAAATGCACAGATTACCAACATCATCTTAAAACAAAACAAAAAAAAGATGTAAACATCTACAAAGTTTAAGGTAAAAGCAGTTTTGTAAACAGTAACTGCAGATGATAATGTTATCGTAAAATCACAGTTTATCAATGTCCTCAGACTCCTCAAGAGCCTCTGGGTTTGGAGCTGTAGTTGCAGCAGGTTTCAGGAGGTTTTCAGTCCTGTATAAATTGACGTGTCAGTAGGTAGGTTACTGCTTTCTTTCATTCCTTCTAAACACTATGGATGTTATTTATTTCCCACTTTTGAGTCATTTTGCTGGAGTCGCAGTCGGAGATGAACACTTGATGGAGGACCTCCGAGCGATCCAAGCACTTTCTGGAAGGAATGTGAGTCAGTCTGTGCAGGTTCTGGAAGACACAGGGAAACACAGTGTTACATTTGCACTGTGTGATATCACTGACATTAGACAAAGTCACAGCCTGGCTTTCGTAAGAAGACTATTCAAGCGAATTGGGCAGGCATGAACCAGGCACACCCCAGAGTCTGTGTTTCTCTTGATCGTCAGTCTTCCACATCCTGTTATTGTTCAGTCATGATGTACTGCTGGTACCTCCAATTCAATACATACAAACTTAAATTCATCATCTTCCCCTCCAAACCTGCTCCTCTAGCTCCTATCCTACTAATGACGATACCAGCTTTCCCGTGCTCAGGACAGCACAGCTCAGGCTGCATTTCCCTCCTTCTTTCCTCCAAGTTGCTGGCTGAGGACGGACATCTGCAGTGGCTTGGGCGTGCATCCTTTCCCCTCCCCACCACCCTTGCCTTGGTCGAGCCCTGGTCACCTGCTGGAGGTTCCTTCAGTACAGCTCAGGGCTGTTCAGAGTGTGGTCGTCAGACTAGCTAAGATTGGGTCTGTAAGGTTGAAACGATTTCATAATAATACACAGAGCCCCATCTGCCTTCTTCATCGTATGGACATTTATACTGATGGTGCAAAAGCCATGCTGGGTGAACGTGCTGGGGCCGTAGCATCAATCACACAGTCATGTTCTCCATGGACGAACACTCACAATTAAAAAAGAAAAAAAAGCCAGTTTCACTTGAGAACGCCCTTGACAAAGCAGTAAAAACGTATTAGTTTTTTTTTTTTTTTAATGATAATAACGTTTAACATTTATTGAGCACTTGCTCTATGCCGGGTAGACGCATACCAGATGCTCTAGGTGTATTAATTCATTTAATCCTCATAATGAATGGCCCTGGGATGTAGATCGTCTCCTATTTTTAATTTTTTTAATTAATTAATTTTTAAAATATTTATTATATTTTTAATTGGGGTATAGTTGCGCTTCACAGTGTCCTGCTAGCTCCTACTGCACAGAGAAGTGAATCAGACATATGTATACACATATCCCCTCCCTTCTGGATTTCCCTCCCATCCATCCAGGTCACCACAGAGCACCGAGTAGAGTTCCCTGCGCTACACGGCAGGCTCTCACTAGATATCTCCTCCATACTCAGCGGTGTACATATGTCAATCCTAATCTCCCAGTTCACCCCCCACCCTTTCCCCCCTGGTGTCCACGTATTAGTTTTATTAAATCTTGACGCTATGAGGTAGTATGGGAAGAGTGGACAGCACATGAGCAGTTGTCGGGACCCGACGGTTGAACGAGCTCCTTCTCTCGTGGGATGTCATTCTGACTTGAAAGGACAACCTGCAGGCAGATTACAATTATGCAAACTTGGGACTGGGTAGCCATTTTCCAGAAAATAAAGCGAGCCCATCACTTCAAGGAAAAAACAAAAATATAAAGCTGACAGTATCTGTTGCCATGGATAAAATTTGAGTTTTCAAGCAAAAATTCGAGTTGTAGGAAACTTGTATCCATTACCATGAACTTGACAGCTGCACAAGACTTAAAGACTTTTCTGATGAAATCGGTGGTTATATTTGTGATTTATGTGGCATTGTATGATGAAATGTACCATCATTTGGAAGATTTACATGACTTAGTGAGCCACTGTTTTCCAAATGAGCAGCGAATGTGTGATGTTACAAAAGATCCACTCCAGTGTGAGACAGACCAGTGGGTTTAACGCAACAAAGAACAAAATGTTCACTGATAGGAGTTCAGATTCTACATTGCAAAGCTTTTAAGAAACGACCACTTACACACTTGTGTAGCACTGAAGAAGAACAGCCTCAATTATCTGAAAAGGCTATTAAATTACCCCTCGTTTTCCAACTGCACGTCTACGTGAGGCCGGATTTTCCTCAAATACGCAACTAAAACAACATATTGCATCAAACTAAACGCAGAAGCAGAATAAGAATCTATTAAACCAGACATTAAAGGCATTTGTGAAACTATAAAACAATGCCACTCTTCTCACTTTTGGGGGTATTATAAAAGTGTTATTTACATTAACGTGTAATATGGTTATGATTGTTACATTTACGTGAATACATACATAAATACAACAATTCTCAGGTTTAATTCCCAACTTAGGAAATACCGTTAGCTGTAACCTCTATAACAAATCTGTCTGGGGAGCGTGTCAGTGGTTTGTAAGGATGTAAAGGGGGTCCAGAGACGGGGCAGAGTGGGAACCACTGACCGAGCTGGCCTCCTGTTCACCAGTCCATACTTGACAGTATTTCCAGAATTATTTTCCTAAAAGTATCCACTGTTTCCTATCACTGTGATCCTTAACTAATGTCAGTCACTCCCTAAAGCCCACAAAACAAAGTTCCACGCTCTTTCCCATGGAGAACAACTTAGGGAACCAGAGCAAACGCAGTTCCTAGAATTCTCTACACTTTGATGCCACGCCTCTGCTCACCCGTTTTCTCATTTATTCTCCATGAAAAGCCTTTTTATATCTCAAGACCTGGTGCAGTGATACTTCCTACATGAAACTCATCAGAAATAACTTCTATTAATCTCTCTTTTGCTGTCCTATGGCATTTTGCTTATTTTTACTTCTGCACTTTTTTTCCTTCTCTGCCATTATAGTATGATGGGCTTTAGATATTTTTTGAAGGGCCCCAGTGAATATTTAGTAATGTCTGATGCACAAACGGATATTCAGTGCTTTGCCCTTTAAAATATCTAAAATATGTACATTCCATTCTTATCCACTGCTTCTTGTGTCGTTTTGCATCTGCTAACCTTCTTTTACTAGTTTACTAATATTGTCCTTACTCACCCCTAGCCTTCATTGCTATTATTCATCTTTCTTTGTGTAAATAAACGTTCTCTTCTCTGGGGTTTATGTTAATCTTCTCCTTCCTAACTTGTTATAAGAAAAATATCAGCAACTGACACATACTTACCACTTCATAGTAATTAGGCACAATGATAACTGGGAATATTCAGCTGGGTCATATCATCACTATGTGGCAAACAAGCGTTTGCTGACAGGGAGGACGTGACAACGAATACAAGATGCGTAAAGAAAGTTCAGGGCTGCCAGTTTCTTCAATCTGGGGCAGCCTCCCCAACTTTTTGTTTCATAATAAATTGATTTATTTTAGCCAAGTCTAGACTTTGAAAATTATTCAGAAAACCATTATTATGTTGGAATACTCAACCTGGCACAGAACTCTGAATATTCACAGCTGAAACAGAAAAACTGCTCCCACAGACTCAAGTGAAAAACTAAACATGGGGCTTCCCTGGTGGCGCAGTGGTTGGGAGTCCGCCTGCCGATGCGGGGGACACGGGTTCGTGCCCCGGTCCGGGAGGATCCCACATGCCGCGGAGCGGCTGTGCCCGTGAGCCATGGCCGCTGAGCCTGCGCGTCCGGAGCCTGTGCTCCGCAATGGGAGAGGCCACAACAGTGAGAGGCCCGCGTACCGCAAAAAACACACACACACAAAAAACTAAACATGACCTTTAAAACAAGCAACAGGCAACACGTATCCTGTTGCATTTAGCGAGCAGCCGTGATGAGAAGCTTTGAAGGCCTTGAGTCCAACATGTTATTTGTTCGTCTCTATCCCCACCTGCTGGACAACAGGCAGCAATATTTTAAAAGTTAATAAAATGCAAAAATAAATGCAACGTTTTCTATGTGTCATACATAGGTATACTTACACATTATATAGGTAATTTTAATGAATGACTTTTGGATTAAAAAGATCGACTTTGATATTAGAACAATGGTGATGACTGCCTCAGGGAACACTGGTTTTCCTGTGTTGATAAGTTAGCAGTGGGTCTGCATGGACTCCAGGTGGCCTCCTTCCATGACAATACTACACCAGAGGATAAAAGTGATGCTTCAGTATGGAACAATGAGTCACTAGTGCTCAGGAAAACAAATGAGTGAGTGAGATGGACATGCAAGTCAGTGTGAATGCAGGGTTTAAGGTTTATACGTCTAAATTCCACACAGTAGGTGTTATTAAAATGAAATTGCATGTATTTCAGAACTGAAACACAGAATACCTTGAAGTACTGCCATTCCTTAAATTCATTCAGATTACAGTGTGTAATCATAATTTTGGATCCATCAGGACCCTTCGTCAAACACTGGTCATACTGCATGAGTTGATTGGCTTCGTTGATTCGGAAAAGCTAGTAAAGAAAAAGAAAGAGAGAAAGAAACTTAACTCCTATAATTAAACTCAATGACTATGCTATTTCTCTACCATGTTTCTGTGTGTTCAGAACTGTAAGTCCAAACACAGGAATTATTCATTTTGATGGTAGTAAAGACCCCTTCTAACTCTTAAAGGATTACGTTCTCTAGCCTCTTAGATACAGAATGGGTCACTAACATAGGAATTTCGTACCAACGATGTAAGAAAATGAAAATGTGGAAACAGACCTGATAATGCTTCACAATGTAAATCAGAGACAAGAAAAATACTCACATAAGGTAGTAAGAGAATATACTAGTGAAATATACATGATTGGCAACAGCATCCCAGCCTACTGGGGGGAAGATGTGGATACTGTTAGGGAGCTAGGCTTACATAGTTACACACTCATGCAAGAATATATTCTAATCTCCTACATCGGACATAAATTCTAGATTCTGGTTGTTTACATGAAAACCAGTACTGCTCTTATCCCCTCATTTAAGTAAACGTTTTAGCACTGTCAGTTTTTCACAGAATGTTTTACTTTACCAAACAATCACAATCACCAAATGGAAAACCAGGCTAAACCCTGGCTCAGTCAGCTCAGCTGCTTCCAGTGCAGACGGAATTAATCGCAAAGCCCGGCTGTTTACCTGATTCCCGCCCATCCTGTGGCAGGGGCCCAGCTCAACAAAGCCTCCGTTTGTCTTCCCCATGCTGTCAATGCAGTACACAGTTTCAAAGCCTCTGATCTAAAAAAAATGAACAAAGAACCACAGGGAAGGCGACAGTTTAGACTCTAATAAGCTCTCACGTGGCTTCAGCGAGCTTCGAGTTAACCGGGTCCCTACTGTCCTGTCAGGCCTTGAGGAGCTCGGAGCTACAGTCATCTCTGAAATCACTTAAGTCTTGAAGTCAACACGAATGAGCTCATTCCAACTGAGGGTCTTGGCCTCCAGATTTTGATAAAATACCACAGAAGAAAAAAATACAAAGATACCATTAGTACCATTTCAGATTCGTGATCATTCACGTGAATGAGAAGGAAATAGAGCAAAGGGAGCTGACCATGGCGGTCACAGACACTGGCCCCCGTGTCTAGGCCAGAGTGAACTTGGGAGGTAAGGCTCCCACTGCCGGCAGCAGCCTCCAGGGCCTGGGCAGTGAGGCTCCTCTCTGACTACGGATGTCGCAGGTGGGCAGCAAACACGCATTTCCATGTTTGAAATGCACATTTTGTAAAAAAACAAAAACAAAAAACCCCACAACTTTTTCCTTATTTGAAATATTACAGATTTATATCTCAATTATAAATTACTACTGTATTTGGATAAAATGCTTTATTCATTCCTTCAGGTGGCAAACACTGACTGAGCACCCAGGAAGGTAAGAGCTTCAGAGGAGAAGCAAGTCGGGGTCGGAGGCTCTGCTGTCTGTAGAGAGGATGTGGGCGGAGCTGGAGGCAGCCCCGGGAGAGGACAGGGCAGGGGTTCACCCTGGAAGCTGCAGGGAGGGTGCTGAAGTGCCTTGTGAGGTGCAGGGGCCAGCGTGGGGAGGGTTCAACCGAACGTGTGTTCAGGGGGAGACTGTAAAGGGAGGATGGAACATTCCATCTGTTCATTGGCTCACGCTTTTATTTATTCATCAACTATTACGTGAGTGCTGTGTCAGGCATACTGAGGGCTCTGATGCGCCAGTGCACGGAACGGATTGGATCCTCGCCCCAGGGAGCTTACGCTCTAGGAGGGAAGGCCGGATATAGGCAAAACCGTAACAGACACGTTAGAAAGTGACAAGTGAGAGCCGAGAAGAGACAGATGAGCAAGTTGGCGGGTGGGAGTGTCTCGGGGGGGCAGGAGGTGCACAGAAGGCCTGGCCGTGCCTGCAGACGCTCCCTCTGCTTCCCCAGGGAAAGCATACAGGGGGAGGGAAGAGCAGGCGGGTGCAGGTCTGCGGGAGGAGGATGAGCGGGGAGGCCGGCCGGGCTGCAGTGCGGCGGGAAGTAGCAGCGGGGGAGGCCGGGGGCAGCGGGGCCCCCAGAAAGGGCTCTGCCCCCAACCAAGGAGTGCCCGGGGCCGCCTCGCGGGGCTTGGAGGAGTGACGTGGCCGGCGGCCGTGTTGACAGCAAAGCGGGGGCAGGCAGGGCTCGTCTCAGTGGGAGACGTGGTGGCTGAGAGCAGAGGGAGGAAGGTCGGTTTCTGGAACTGGGTGTGGAGTGTGAGAGGAGAGCAGTCAAAGAAAGCTCCGGAGTTTGGGGCCTGAGGCATCATCACGGGGGTGGGGGGTGGGGGGTTGGCTGGCGGGTGGGGGGGGGGCGTCCAGCCTCACACACCCTAGTCTGGTCTTTGGGACAGAGATTTGGGTTGAAGCGGGGGGCATTTGAGAGCCCTCAGCATGTGCAGGGTGGACTCTGAAGCCTCTACTGGGCAAGCTCACGGAGAGAATTCATCCCTTCCACGGAGAAGGCGTGTGCTAATGAGGTGTTCCCCAGAGCAAAAGAGCAGCACATCGCGGTCCCGACTCCCAGGGGCTTTGGTCTACTTGGGAGTTAAGACAGAGGTGCAGAGAGAGCGAGAGCGAGCGAGCAAGCGAGCGAGTGAGCCAGAGAGAGAGAGTGAGAGAGAGAGAGAGAGAGAGAGAGAGAGAGAGAGAGAGAGAGGGTGGGGGGAGGGGGGAGAGGGAGAGAGGGAGAGAGAGAGGGAGGGGGAGGGAGAGGGAGTGAGAGAGAGGGAGAGAGAGGGAGAGAGAGGGCAAGTGCAAGCGCTAAGTGCTGGGGCTCCTTAGGGACAGATCCGGCCTCTTTCCTCTGTATTTTTCTCATTCTGTCCCATGAAACAATCTACCTGCTGTTGGATCCAAATAAACGTCTTTAGATGCACATGTGGCCCCCTTTCTGGGCCTGAGATCTGGACGGCCCAGCGGGGTGTCTGCTGGGCTCTTCGTGCCCCCCTGGTCCCTCCGGGTCCCTCCCCAGCCGCCCCCTCTGCCAACCTCCCCACCCTGGTGGCCACCCAACCCGATACTCAAATAAAACCAAACCAGCTGTCCTGCTGGCCCACACCCTCCACTGCCCTGCCGGTCAGGGCGCTGCCTCCAGATGAACTAAGCACCCTGACGGGGCCTGCGTCCCACCACCTCCACTGTCACCACCCAGTCCCAGCCACCATCACTTCTCCCTGGAACTACCCCACTGCTTCCTAACCCGCATCCTTTCTTCCACTCTTAGGCCCCACTGTGACTGAAAACACAGCATAAATGGAATCCCATCACCTTTCTGTTTAAAGCCCTCCTGTGGTCTCCCACTCTCAGGAGGACGGCTGCCCTCCCCATCCGCCCCTGCGCCTCATTTCACCTCCTCTGTTCTGCTTATCAAACACGCAGAGCCTTCCCGGCTCACAGCTGGCAGGCACACCGGCATCCTTCCTCAGAGCACCCTTTCCCAGCTCTCTGATTCGCTGGCTGCTCATCGTTCAGATCTCAGACCCACCGTCACCTCCTCCGAGAAGCCTCCCTTACCGGGTCCCTGAGTCCCCTCAAACAGCAGCTGTCTATTTCCTTCACAGCCTTTTCCACCACCTGTCACTACACTCTGTTTTCTCTCTCTGTCCCACTGGCATGCACACTCCCTGAGGAGAAGGTCCTTGCTTGTCACATTTTCTGTCTAGCGGCGCTCAACCGCTATTTGCTGAAAACATAACTAAGCAAGGTCTCGTGGGCTTGAAAGTTCATGGGGTGTTTAATGCACCTACAGGGCAGCAGATAAGGCACAAGAGTGGGTGCATTCAGAAAGGAGGCTATAGAGGCAAGTCTGAAGAAACAAAGACAAAGCAACACAGATCAAGGCCTTTGGTTTTCACTGTTTTCAGTTACCCTGTCTGGGTGCCTACTGCACATGGGGCCTCTGCGTAGGTCACTGGGACACGGCGGTGAGCAGGGCCCCGGGGCCCTAACAGACGGTGATTCCGAGTTAGGACAGGATGGCAGGCCTGAGTCTCGGGATGGAGTGGGGAAGCATAGAAAGGCTTTTCACTGTGGGCAATCTCCACATGGGCAGTGTAGGGTGGGTAGGAGGTCGCCGAGGAAGGGAGTCGGGCGAGGGATGGGGAAAGGCAGGAGCTGAAGGGAGCTGACAGCGTCCCGAGCGGAGCAGACAGGAGGGACTTGGGGCGGGAGGTCAGTGCAGGGGAACTATCCAGTGGAAAGGCTGGGAGGTTAACAGCTTTTCACCAAAGTTTCCCCCAAGAATTCTTCTCTCTCCTCCAACATTCCCGTCTCGCTCTGCTTTCTCCCAAGCTCAGTCTCCATACACACACACTTTGAGATCTGACCCCCGGCTGATACTCACTTCTCCCCAGTCGACATTTTTGGGCGGCAGAGGGTAGTGTGAGGTGATATCATAAGCTATTTCTTCCATGAACCATTTGAAACTTTTGCAGTTGTGATCTTCTCGAAATTTCTTCAGCTCTGATATATCCCCATATGGTAATGCCTTTGATTCAGGGCGACTGGCATAGAAGTAGTCTTTATACTCATCCCACCAGACCTCTACAACTCTGACGTAATTCTGGGAAAAAGAAAATTAACGTCATTATAAAAACCAAAAATATTTGTACTGTCATAAACAGCCTCTCTTCGACATATGAAATATGACCAACATACGACAAATTCGTTTCAATAGGACCCGATACTTAATTACAAATTACAAAGGCAAGCGAGCTCGTGACTCTGACATGTCACTGTCACGCATGTTCAACCAGAGTGACAGACACAGAATCTGGTGTCACTGTGCCGAAGGTCCCATACTCTAAGATAATACATTCTTTTTTTTTTTTTTGCGGTACGCGGGCCTCTCACTGTTGTGGCCTCTCCCGCTGCGGAGCAGAGGCTCCGGACGCACAGGCTCAGCGGCCATGGCTAAGGCCCAGCCGCTCCGCAGCATGTGGGATCCTCCTGGGCCGGGGCACGAACCCGCGTCCCCTGCATCGGCAGGCGGACTCTCAACCACTGCGCCACCAGGGAAGCCCTAAGATAATACATTCTTTCCTGCTGATGGAGCTGAGCGCAGAGGGTTGGTGAGAGAGGCTGGCTGGCACCGGGCACCCCCCGACCCCTGAACAATCTCCTCTCTGAGGACCATGCTGCTGGCACGTGCGGGGGCAGGGGTCTCCCATCAGAAACCACTGGGACAAACAACAAACACATTTCTGAAAGTGGCTCTGCCCATCTTGTAACAGCTGTATCTGAACCACTGCACTGTAGCCCAGAATTAAGTGGATATTTTCCCC
Organism: Aethalodelphis obliquidens; assembly: GCF_003676395.1. NCBI lineage: Eukaryota > Metazoa > Chordata > Mammalia > Artiodactyla > Delphinidae > Aethalodelphis > Aethalodelphis obliquidens. Next base: position 9,065,159 of record NW_020838005.1, read on the forward strand.
ATGGGGTGCATTTTGAAAAGCAACTAAAGAACAATCATGTAAGTTGACGTGTGAGAACTCACAAGGATCTAACTTCTACTGTTTCACTGAGTGAGCACTCGTAGGCGTGAATCGATGCGATGGACGCAGCACGGACCCAGCGAGGCCCTTGCGCTTGGACATCACGGGGCAGCAAACTTTATAAAGGGCCCGGGAGTCAGTCTTTTCAGCTGGGTGGCCATCCAGTTTCTGTTGCAACTACTCACCTCTGCTGCTACAGTGAGAAAGCAGCACAGGGAACATGCGAACGAACGGCAGAGCTGGGTTCCGACACAACTTTATTTACTGAAGAAGGCTGGGTTTGGCCTGCTGGCCGCAGAGCAGGAACATCTAGTGTTCTGATTAAATTTTCTCTTGGCTACAAGATAACTATCAAAAGGGTGCACGCCTGGCCGTGGGCATGTTTCTGCAAAAGCCCGTGGGCTCAAAAAGTTTTAAGCGGCAGCCTCCTAAAAGAACACAACATCATTGCTAAATATTTTGAATTCTTGCAAATCCACCCAAAGTTAGACACAGTCCGTGTCTTCCAGGTAGTCGTGAACATGAAGAATTAAGTGCACACGCATAAGGTTACGGCAACAAAAAGGAGGAGCATTTAATTGTTTGGGATGGAGAGGCGGGGACGGCTCAGCCCTGAAGGAGCGGTCAGCCAGGAGGGACTGGGACCTGGGGCAAAGAGCAGTGCAAATATATGATAGATCATGGTGCATGTGGCATCCTGAAAGAGGTCTATCACCACAGCTGGAATGCAGGATTCACTGAGAGAAAAGCTGCCTCGGTTTCCTCCTTTTAAGATGAGGATAATTAAGAAGTTAATCGGTGAGAAGTGTTTAGATTTGTACACACTGAGCACTCACGAAGTGTGAGCTATTAGTGATACTACTGATCGTTTCCAAGGGCTTTGCACGTCACCCATTAGCTGACAGCCATCCGAAGGGTCCTCGCAGGCAGCAGACATCAGATTCAGATTTGAGGGGAATAACCGGGGCAGGGAGTGGAGGTGGCCCGAGGGGTGGGACGGAGGGTAGAGAGCCGCCTCTGAGGGAAAGTTAAAAGCTCCGCTCTGAAGAGGCCAAGTCTGAAACATCTGAGGGCCATCTAAGAGGAGGGTTCTAGGGACTTCCCTGGAGGTCCGGTGGTTAGGACTCCGCACTTTCGCTGCCAAGGGCTCGGGTTCGATCCCTGGTCAGGGAACTGAGATCCTGCGTGCCACGCATTGCCACCAAAAAAAAAAAAAAAGAGAGAGAGAGGTGTTCTCTAAGACAGCTGACCGTAAAGGTCTGCAGCTCAGAGAAGACCACCGGCTGGAGAAACAGCCCTGGAGGGTGGAGGGGACACGCAGAAGCAGAGGACAGAAGCCGCTGGTGAAGCCTGCGTTTGCTGGTTAATCTGACAGTGTTGAGTGTTTCCCTCTCGTCTCTTTTCCATTTCCTTGTAGCACCGGGCTTCCTGAACTGACCTGACTTTCCAACAGTTCTTCGTGGTTGTGGGGCGGGTTCCAAGGGCGGCTGTCTTCCTGCAACGCCGTCGGGCCCAGTGTTAACTGGCTGCTATCTCTGTCTTACTGCGGAGATTTAAATCTCGTCCCCTGTCCTAGTGGGGCTCCGTTTGGCCACTTCTAAAAAACTTTGGTCGGTTAGAGGGCTGTGTTGATCCTTAAAGCCTAGTCTCTGCTTCTGTTATCTATTCGCTTTGGGGAACGGTCCTGAGTTGCATCCGTAGCCAAAAATAGACTTCCTTCTGCTTTTGACTTGGTTAAGGGCTCCAGAAAATGAAAGACACCACAGTCATATGCTCTTAGAGTCTATGAAAGCCGCACAAACAAAGGGCTTCTAAGTTGCCCCATCAAAGAGAGAGGCCATCGTCCTGCCAGCATTGGGGCTGTGGCCTCTGTGTGAAGCTCTCCTGGTCTGTCCCTGGTTTGAGGGACAAAAGTTATTCATTCACCTTTTGCAAGCACTGTTGAAAAATGTGATTTTGTTTACTACACAAACTTCTATTATAATTACTTTACTTTTCCAAAACCAAACAAAAATAGTGTTTCACTCACGTGTGACTAAGAGACGTTGGTATTTCCCTTTCAACGACTTTCCTACACGGTGTCAGGTTTTAAAAATTTGAGTTATCATTTTTTTTTTTTTTTTTGCGGTACGCGGGTCTCTCACTGTTGTGGCCTCTCCTGTTGCGGAGCAACAGGCTCCGGACGCGCAGGCTCAGTGGCCATGGCTCACGGGCGCAGTTGCTCCGCGGCACGTGGGATCTTCCCGGACCGGGGCACGAACCCGTGTCCCCTGCATCGGCAGGCGGACTCTCAACCACTGCGCCACCAGGGAAGCCCTGAGTTATCATTTTTTAAAAAAAGATTTTTACTGAAGTATGGTTGGTTTACAATGTTGTGCTACTTTCAGGTGTACAGCAAAGTTAATCAGTTATACATATATTTCCACTCTTTCTTTTAGATTCTTTTCCCATATACGTCATTACAGAATATTGAGTGGATTTCTAAAATCTGAGCTATCTTGACGGAGAACATTCAATACCATTCAATAATGGAATTCTAATCAGAGTGGGATACAAGGAATAATCCTAGAAAACAATAAGAAGTTTCATGAATAAGCCTAGTCTAAGTGAAAAGTGAGAAACAGCGTGACTGCTTCAAAGATGTCGCCTGGCCAGCGAGCTGACATTACGTGGCCACGTGGCACATACGTGTTAGCTCCCTAGCCTTCCCAGTTTTAACCGAAAGACTCACCTTTAGGGTAGGAGAAGACCCGACATAGACAGGCGGAGGGTTCCCCTGCCAGCCCTCAAGACGGTAGATGTGCCCGACACGGGAACAAGGGACAAACAGTAACTTGCCACCGCACTGCCAGATCTGTCAGGAAAGACACACGTGGCAGCTGTCTCAAACGCCCAATCTGTCCTGTAAACATAAACCTAAAATCTAAATTAGACACAGGGTCTACGGGGAATTCACCAGCTAAACAGATCCTACGATAACTTCTTGTTTCTCAAGCTCACATACTAACAAAGAGGCCGCTGGGGAACGCAGGCGCACAGGGCACCCAGGGGCCCGTCCTGAGCCCCTGCAGAGCCACGCAGACTCCTGCGTCCTAACGCGCACTTCATCTCTCCCGGCGCTAACACGCCTCCTCCCACCTGGGGGATTGTTACCATAACCGCCTAACCGGCGGCTCCTTCGCCTCCGCTTGCCTCTACTCACGCTCCCTTATTTATAGCAGGAGATTAGGCTGCTGAAGGGCAGCTCTGGGTCGTGCTCTCCCCGGCTTAGTCTCTCCCATGGGTCTCCACTGCCTGTCAGATTAAGCCACAGTCTCTCAGCTCAGCACTGAAGGCTCTCCTCACTCTGGACCTGGCGCCCCTGCCCACGCCATCTTCCTGGACGCCCGTCGGATTCACACTGTCAGCTTCTGCCAGACGGTGGGCCCCATGCCCGCCCTGCGCCTTTCCCCGTTCTACCCCCACCTTAGCTCGGCCCGTCTTCCTTGTTCTGCCTCGAAAACATCCTCCAGCATGATGCGGCCTCTGAATCACACCACCTGAACGTCGGTCTACCTTCTGATCGTACTACGAATTTAAGCGTAACTCTCATCTCTCATCGGCTGTAAGTTCATTGACAGCGAGGACCGAGCTCCTCCTCTTCTGTCCCTCAAAGTGCTGAGCACCGGACATTTAAGACAAGAGGTAACGCCTATGTGTTCAGCTCACACTGGAAAATACTTCTTTCTTTCGGGAAGTGGCGGGGGGCACGGGTGGGTGGGTACCGCAGGAAGGCAGCTCCAGGGTCAGTGTGAGGACACACGATCACTGCTGGGGTCTACCTCTGTCCTGAGCTTCAGCAGTGGATGGTCAAACGGAACCCCACACCTGCTGATTCCCGCAAGGGCTCCTATCACAAAAGGCTCTGAGGTACAGAAAAGCCTTTGGGGGTGGGGAGGGAGGGGAAGGAGAGGAGGTATTTTTACTTCTGAAGCTCGCTGGCTTCCATTTTTAGCTGAGCCAAGTACGTATGTAGTAAGTTTGGAGCTTGCATTTTTGCCTTATTTTTCCCAAAAGGCAAATATTTTTGTTAGTCTTTCCTTATAATTTAGAGAAATGCATTAAACAGGTTTTTTGTTCTTTTTTCCCCCAAAGAAACCAGCCTTATCTGAAAGTCACAAGAATCCATAACTGCTTAGAAAACTGCATTTGTTTCAATGAAATGTTACCTTGTATGAGATCTCAAAGTTTTCACCACCCCAAATCTGGAGGCCTGGATCGTAGAGACCCAGCTCGAAGAAGAAGTCTCGTTCAATGGCGAATAATCCTCCAGCCATGGCTGGGGACCTAAGAAAAAGAAACGCTGAAATAACTTTTAAAGACAAACCCCCAATACCCCTTCAACAACAGATAACAAGCCTTTATGGAATACAGTATAAGTAGTGCATAGAAGAGACAAAACTGATGGCCAAACATTAAGAAATTATAAAGCCTTCATGAAACAATCTGTTCATAATTCCTTATGAATTTACTATAATTTCTAACTGAAATCCTGTTATAGTTCGTTACAAATTAGAGCATTACATCATTCCGCCATTAGAGGGCGCCTTGGTTCCTTTGTTTATTTAAAAATTAAGCCTTAAGAGTTAGTTAAAATAGAATTTTCTCTTTCACTCCTAAAAATACTGAGCCATACAGCCGTGGTCTGCTAAATGTTCCTGAAATGATTTATGAGTCATTCTGGGATGAGTGAAACCATACACCATGGAAGTAGTCTCTCATTTTTTAATTTTATAGCTCAGTGGTTTGCCAAATAAGGGTGTAAATCATGGTAGAACAGCCACGGTTCATTCAGAGTTTGCAAATATAGCACAGAAATGACACAGGAGCATTAGACACAGCTATTTACTGTGTCAGGAGGCAGGGCTGCCAAAGAGTGATCTGTGGTCCTTCTTGAGTGGGACCTTGAATTGGGTTCTTTTTAGAGACAAGAGAAAAAAAGACTTGATAGCTTTTTAGGGCAAGCCACTCCCACCGTTGGGAATAATTTTCACCCCTTACCGTTAGGAATAATTTTCACTCCGTTCCCCCTTCCCCTGGCAACAATGAATTATCACTGCACTCGATTCTTAGGTAGACCCCTCCATTAGAGCCTCTTCATCAGCACACCTGATATTCAGTCTCTCACCAATTCCTACTGATTCTACCATCAACACACATCTTGAACCCACTTCTTTCCAGCGTCACTGCTGCCATCCTAGACCAGGCACAGGAACCCCGATTGTGTCCTCCGCTCTCTTCTGCCCCACCCAAGCCCCAGCAGGCAGCAGGCAATGCCTCCGTGCTCTGCCCGACCCCCTCCTGTCCCAGGACCCTGGCTATGCTGCAGTCTCCTGAACGGTCCTCCCTCCTCCTCCACAGGGCAGACTTATCCCTCAGGGCTCGGCCTCAGCGTGGCTTTTGAGACACTTTCCGTGAGCTTTTCTTCTCACCACTCGTCACACTTGCTGCTCCAGTTATTCGTGCAGTTAACTGTTTAATTTCTGTCTCACCCACTACATGTTAAGTGCCATGAGGGAACACATCTCTTTAAAATTTATCCCCAGAAAATAGCGCCTGGCACATAGTAAGCATTCATTAAATATTAAATAAATAATGAAGCACGGGGCTTCCCTGGTGGCGCGGTGGTTGAGAATCCACCTGCCAGTGCAGGGGACACGGGTTTGAGCCCTGGGTCCAGGAAGATCCCACATGCCGCGGAGCAACTAAGCCCGTGCGCCACAACTACTGAGCCCACGTGCCACAACTACTGAAGCCCGTGCACCTGGAGCCCGTGCTCTGCAACAAGAAGCCACTGCAATGAGAAGCCTGTGCACCGCAACAAGGAGTAGCCCCCGCTCGCCACAACTAGAGAAAGCCCGCGCACAGCAACGAAGACCCAGCAAAGCCAAAAGTAAATAAATAAATATATTAATTAAAAAGATCATGAAGCAAGAAATATTTTCAATATTAAAGGGAAGCCACATCAGGGGAAAGTCATTCTTTCATAAGGCTTTTCTTCTTAAAGGAGAAACAGCCCTATTGCGTTTTCAGTTATACTTTCATGCCAAATTTATTTAACTGTCATTTAACATTACTCTATTATAACTATGCCTTTTTGATCTTTAAATATATTCCCACTTATCTCAGTACATATTTGAAAATGTATCTTAACATGAAAACCAGTGAGTAACTTAAAGAGAAACCTTCCTTAAATTTTTCTACATTTAAAAAATTTTCTTTCCTAGCCCATGGGATTGGTAGAAATAGAACTATAGTTATTAGCCCTTATGTTTTATTAGCCCTTATGTTTTTTCTCCCAGAATTATTTGTGAGTCAGGGTAAGTGGGTAAGCAGTAGATTCCTGGACAATTTTTGAAAAAGAACTTCAAAGAGAAATTTGGAAAATGTCAAATAAAGCTGAAAGTTGTATAATTTCCTTATGTTTGCCATTTCAGTATCCTGGTATCATGACATGCCCAAATCCCACCAGCTTTTTGCATGACATTGGAGACACCTTCTCCAAACTGAGTTTGAACATCATCAGTAGCGTAACAGTAAGAGAGAGACCAAAAGCAGAACCATAAGATCAGAAAAATAAAATCAGACACATTTAGAAGCCTACATTAGCATTTATGCAAACATTTAATTTGGGGCCACTCTTTTGAAAGATGGTAAAATGTTCCAGTGAAAAGACCAAAGAGAGAGTAGCACAAGTTGTTCTATTTGAAGAGCCACAAGAAGGGAGAAAAAGGAAGATTTTGGAATGAAGTTTCCTTTTAAATCAAGTGCTCTTCTGAAAATGAAGTAATAAAGGATTCTATGTAACATTTCCCAAAGTCGTGTATTTTTATTCATCAGATTTAACTGGGATGAAATTAGTATTTAAGAGTTAGCATATAAAACCAAAGGAAGAAAAAAAAAACTCTTGTTACTGTCTTTCATTGTCAACACTACCTGCAAAGCATCAAAGTGGATATAAAACTTGGATCGTAAGCAATGTGAGCATCTTAAACTTACAGAATGACATAATCATCAAACGAACAAAATTTCATGTCTAGTCTACTAGGACATGATGGCAAAGATTTTCTTTTTTTCACCTGTATTTGGAACTAATGCCATAAAGCGTGCTCACCCCCAAACGGAATTTGCTTTTAAGGAAAAAGCAACCACAAAGAAGCAAGTGTGAGTTTAAACCTCTGAAACAGCACAAAGAAAGAAAGCCTTTCAGAATCTGAGACAGCATCTACAGTTTTAATAACAAGTTTCTTTTTTTTTTTTTAGCTTGGCAAGAGGTTAATAGGTTAGCAGCAACTGGAGAAAAGAGAAACAGGTAAGTGATTTAGTGATTACCGATATGGTTCAGTTTTTGTCTTTCTCATTCTCTTCTCTTGAGGGGTCAGAGGCACCCGTTTCCAGAGCATACTCCAATCCCATGCTCCTCGGGCATACCCATCTTCGTCACCACCCCCTTGGGGTACAATTTCATAAGTGTTGCCATTTATGACATCTATAATCGGCACAGTGCAAGTGGTTCTGTATTGTGTTGATGATGGCAGCGAAGATGAAATGCAAGGGCGTGTAGGGACCCACATGTTTACACGAGTACATGGGGAAGGAAAAAAAGAAAAGTACTTAGGTAAACGTTCCACGTAAGAAAAGGAAGTAGTAATCTTTACCGATAAGGTTCAGTTTTATGTTTTCTTTTGGCCTTTTCCTTGTGGCTTAGAGGAATACGCTTCCATAGCAAACTCCAGTCCCAGGCCCCTCTGGCAAAACCATCTTCATCCCCACCTTGCTGTGGCTCAATGGAATAATCATTCCCATCTATGTAATCTATCAGAGGCACAGTGCATGTGGTTCTGAAACATTTACAGAAAATGAAAAAGCATTTAAGAACCCAAAACTGACTAGTTGAGCATGCCTAACTAGATTATCTCTTGTTACTGTGGGTTTGCTTTTTTTTCTCCCCCACTAGGGGATTTTCGTATCTAATGGGAAGTGAATGAATGCTTTGAAAAGTCAAGGAGGCTGTTTTCTTAAGGGAAGGAGAGAGGAGATGTCCCTGGGCTCACAGACACATGTCACCGACGAAGAGCCATGAACTTGAACTTAAATAGGATTTCCTCATTTTCACTGTGGTCCTACAGGCAACACCCTCTTGGTAACTTCCCATTATTTACCAGATTTCCCTGCCTGTTATTTTCCCTCCTTACCCCTCCATTAAACATGAGTGTGTGTGTAGAAAGATAATACCTGCGACACGTTCAGCAGTGCTCCCAACTCTTTGCTGCTTCCTACTTCTTTGGAAACAGTGACTGTGAAAATCTGTTTTTGTACATTTACTTGATCTTCTTTTCCTACTTCTTTTATTGGGAAAAAAAACTTTTCTTTTATTGCAAAAAAAAAAGTACTGTATTGTATTCTGGCTTTTTAAAAAAACAAGGAAAGAAAAATCCCTCAAAACCTGCTGAAGAACATAAATAGTGGCCTGAGAATTTGGAGCAAAAAAATATTATACCTTTTATGTGGGCTTCATGAAAATGCTAGAACTATATGACCAATCAGGTGTAGAGCCAGCTCTACAAAGATAATCGGTATCCTGCTTGTTCCAACGTTCATTTTATCAGAAAGAATTTTAAAATGCATCCCCTAAAATGGAGATTATAGTTTTTGACAGCCACGTTAAGGTGCTTTTTAGATGTTTAGAAGCCAATAGGAAGGGGAAAATTAATGGGGCTTAGAATTTCGATACAGGGGAAAGGTACTTTATTCCCTCCAGACACTGGACTCCCATGGGCGAGAGGAGGGTCCCTGTGGTATGACTTCCCCTCACCACCCCGAGGACAGCCAGCTTTCACCAGGAGAGGTGAAGGCTTGTTATCTCTCCTTATGATTCTCAGATTTCTAAGTATGTGGTGGAAGGTGTCCCAGAGAGATCTCAGTTGGGTAGTTTATAAGCTGTCTGATCTGGGGCAAACTAATTAATTTCTGTTAGCCTCAGCATCCTCTTTAGTACAAAGGAGGTAGTAATATCTATCCTGCAGGGCTGCTGTGAGGATTAAATCAGACAGCACATGAAAATCGTGTCTGATAGATGCTCTGATGATAAAATCCTCCAAAAGTTCTTCCTCTGTCTCAGGCCATTGCCACAGGGACATGTCTTATTTCTTCTAGATTCTGAAATAGTCAGGATTCTGGACTAAAAGCAAGGAAGGCTTTGGGAACTCGAAAACTGCTGCTGCCCATCTACTGTTTCAGACCTTCTGTAAATTGGTGATTACCACATTTCCACAGGATAGCTGTCTACTTCTAAACTTGAAAGGTCCTATGGGAACCCAAGGCCTTGCCACGGGTAAGAGCTGGCCCTTACTGTGTAAAATAATCACTTCAAAGGGCATAAAACCACCCATAGGCAGAATTCCAAAGCATGCTCCTTCAAGCCTTTAGAATGTTACCACAGTGCGCGGGAACAATTAATATTGCTCTTAGAGCAAAGCTTTTGTAGCCAGAGGAAGATGATTCTGAGTGAGATGCCCTAGGCTTATCCCAAATGTCTAACTGCCCGCATGTGAATCAGCCCCAAGTAGCCACCTAGATCCACCCAGGGAAACAACTAGCTAAAAAAGAAAACTCAACATACAACTTGATGCACTGAATGGAACTGGAATCAGAAGAATGGGAACATTATTTGTCCTAGGATGAGGTTAACTTTTCAACCAGGAAAGAAAAGAAGCAAGGCAATGTTACCTGTCCTTTGATATGGGAGCTACGAGTGGTGCATACCAGTTAACTGCCACCTCACAGTGGGCATCGAGGTATATCAAAACCTGGAAAAAAAAGAAGAGGCAGGGTGAAAGAAAACTCATATACAGCACGACGTATATCATGTACAATTTAAAATTAGATGCTAATATAAACTGGCATTAGAGTCAATTTTGATATATAAGTTATGTGTTTAAGGTAGCATTTTCAATTTTAAAAAATTAAAAATTAAATGGGTACTTAAAAATGTAGATGATCTTTTAGTTACCAAATCCAAAATGTTGACATAATAGATATCAAATGTGTCCTACCTGTCCAAGTTTAGCCTTCTGGGCACCGATACTTCGTGCCTGAATTAAACCTTCTCTTCTCTCATTTCGAAATACCTTGACTAGGCCATTCCACAGCTTAATATAGTCATCCAGTTTTTCTTTTAAGTGTTCTATGAATAAAAAATTCAGTCAACATTATAAATTATAGTTATGGCTAATAAACCACTTAAGCTATTTTTAAAAATTAATTAATTTATTTTTGGCTGTGTTGGGTCTTCATTGCTGTGCGCGGGCTTTCTCTAGTTGTGTTGAGCAGGGGCTACTCTTCATTGTGGTGCGCAGGCTTCTAATTGCGGTGGCTTCTCTTGTTGCGGAGCACGGGCTATAGGCGCGAGGGCTTCAGTAGTTGCGGCGCACATGCTCAGCAGTTGTGGTTCGTAGGCTCTGGAGCGCAGGTTCAGTAGTTGTGGTGCACGGGCTTAGTTGCTCTGCGGCATGTGGGATCTTCCTGGACCAGGGCTTGAACCCATGTCCCTTGCATTGGCAGGCGGATTCTTAACCACTGCGCCACCAGGGAAGTCCCCACTTAAACTATTATTTTTCTCAAGAAATGAGGATAGGCAAACAGGTCCTTTGAGTACTCAGTAATTTTACACAGACCATACTGAATGTTAAATGTATAGGGAGGTAAGGTGAAGTGTATTACTCGAGTTAAATTTTGAGCTTAATATACCTACGGAGAACTAGCTAGCCTAAGAATTATCAAACCTCTCTCTAAACATTAAATAAATGATGACTATGCCAACTGACATGAAAACTGAAAAAAATCAAATGTTAATATCATATCTAGAAGCTTTCAGGCACGATAGTTTTTTTGCTTTCGGAAGAAGCAGTGGTTCAGGATTTCTGAAGATGTACTGCCTATAAATAACATGACATGGCCTTCGGGATCCACACAGGGTATAGGTTAATATTTGTTTCTGAGCCATCTTTCTATTACAATCAGTGTTGAAGGGAGTAGTCTTGGTGTGGTGATGAATATAGTTCCCATCCAGTTGGCAAGTAACAATAAAAGATCCCATTTTCTCTGTATTTTAAGCATCAAGTGTCTGTATATATATGTGTGTGTATGTATATATTTATAAATAAATCTTTACATATTTATATAATAAATACATATATCATTTCCACACATATGCGTGTATTATATGTGTACACACACACACACACACACACATATATGTTTGCAGTTTGGTAGAGAAATTTTTGTGTTATAAAAACAAGATACATTTGCCAAACTTTCCATCTTGGCTTCCTAGTTGCAAGAGAACAGTTTTTGTTTGTATTACTATGAGCCAATGAAACTGACTCATCACAGCCACAACTAATTCCTGGATCCTTAAAAGATGTTTCTTGAAGACACAAAAATTATTTTTAAGTTGTTTAAAATTTTGGCCCATGAATACAAAAACAACCCCCAAAACAGCTGTATTTAGTGATGAGCCCGTGGTTAAATGGGCAAATCAGGCTGTACATTTAATACTTTATTCGTTTTTAAGGAGCTTATAATTAGCAAGATACTCACACATGGGTATTCAAAATTGAGAAGAAAAAATTTTCCATTCTCTACTTTGGTGTCCAGTTTTAATGAGAATTATAAATAAAATTCTCATGCTGAGTTACAATGTTTCCCCAGAAATTCTTGGTAATTTTCCTTTCAATATAAGGTTTTTTTGTTGCTGTTGTTTTTTTTAAGAAAAGCTCTTACCTTCCTATTTTTTTTTAGTTCTGTACAGTTCTAAGTTGTTTTTTTTTTTCTAAAGCCCCTTCTGACTTGCATTAGGTACTTTTTTGGATATGTGATCTAAATATATCTAAAATAAATTGTTACGGCCAGAAATGAGTTGATGGTGTGCTCTTTAAATTTAGATTCTAGTTAAGATGACCTTGGCTGCCCTTGGGTCTCACTACAGTGGACAGATCAGTGCCCCGAAGGAACACGGCCCCTGCTGGGGGATGATCAATCCTCCCCAGCCCCAGCCCGGACTGCACGCTGGGCCACCTGACTTGCTGTGGCCAATGAGAAGCAGGCGGAAATCATGTGCTCCCGCAGCTTCCTTCCCTGAGTGCTGCGAGGAGGACACGTTGTCCGTGTAGCCCTTTGCCCAGTGCACAGGTGGAGAGGAGTGTTCTCTGTTCAAAGGCCCCAGACCCTTACGTTTTGAGGACATTGTAACTTCCAGAAACCCGAGGGTTCTGAGCAGCCAGCTCTTTTGTGAGGTTTTATATAAATTAGTTAAGTATTTTGTCTTTAAAAGAAAAATTATAACTCAGAGTTTTAATTACTGAATATATTGGGGAAAGAAAACAATCCAAGTTTTCACCAAAGGCAGATTTACCAAATGCTGTATAGTTTTACTGAGGATAGGACTGACAGATGTTCAAGGGTGTTTTGAAATTGGGAAGAGTAATTAAAGACCTTCTGTACTTCTGTCCAAGAGTAGCCCCAATCAACGACCCTCCCGACGCTGTTAAGCTAAGCAGACCCTACATGTAATTGCTTTTAAAATGTGTTACAAGAGGCTGTTAGAGATTTGTAACAACAGAAGCACTGATCACAAAAAAATTAAACTGGACAAAACAGTTAAGTCCCCAATTTTGTTCTTTCCTCGGGCCAAGCAAGAAAGCAAGATTTTAGAATGGGAAACACCTTTTGGTGTATCTTCACTTTTTTTTTTTTTTTTTTAAAGACTATTCTGAGCTTTTTAACTTGTATTAATAACATAGTGGTTCTTAAAATCAGTACAGTCATAGACATGGGATTTCTCCAAGCTGTTTTTGTAGACTTAAGTTTTGCTAAATCTAAAACATTGTTGGCACCAACAATATCACTTAAAAACATATTTTCAAATATTTATTTGAGACAGGAATAGTATTCTTAGTGAAAATGATCCCGCTGTAGAAAATTGCAACCAAGATGTCTAAGCTAAAGGCATTTGATGACTGAAAATCTAAAGTTATATATTCCCTGCTGTAATTAAAAATGATTAGTTGAAGAAAGTGGTAGGTCATATTTCTGTTTCTCTCCATGCTAATATATGTATACAAGATCAAGATTCTGCTTGTTTCCTTGCAAAAACAGCAGAGGTTTATCCAGACTGCAAGAGTTCTAAATTAAGTTTTGGAGGAAGCTTTTGTAAAGCCATTTTGAATGGTATTTTCATGCTGCCTATGTTCTGACTTCTTTTCTAACATTATATCCAGTGGCATCACTACTTATACACAAAACCTCTCTGCAAAACTCATTTGCCAAAAAGCAGATATCCTGTTGTCATTGACTTGTCTGTGCTCTTTGGTCAGTTTTCAAAGGTTTCAACTCAGTTTTATGACAAGCAAAGAAGAATAAATAACTGCCCAGGGTTTTAGCAGCATAATTACATGCTGCTTTGGGGTCTGAGCTATAGCATTATCTATCTTTTGATATTTACATCATTAAGAAGATATATTCAGCTTACAATAATGGATCTGTTTGAAGAAAAATATTTTCACTTAAAAAACCCCACTTATCTGGAAAATCACTGCTCCATCTCTCTCTAGCCAAGTTGAACCAAGAATAACCGATGTCTCCCTAAATGTGTTAGAGCTTGCTCCATAAAGAGAGTAAAAAAATAAAACACAATTTCCTTCTATTCAATTATCTTAAATCAAATCTAGAACAAAATAAGCTTTAGTAGGTACTTTCTCTTATAAATAAAAATAGTCCATGGTTTCTGGTCAAATTCAAAATACACTGAAATGCAAAATACAAGCTATTAAACAGGTATATAGGTTTCAGTATATAGATGTGGACGGAGCTTTGGGTGGCACTGCAATATACCTGCCATTGCATTTTTTCAGTCATTCAATAAATTACCTCTACGATTAAATTTTTATAAAACCCAATGCCCAAAGAATTGGTATAGTATAAGACCGCGGTTAAATACACAGACTTATGAGCCTATAGATTTGGATGCAGCTGTTAATTACTATCTCTGTCACTGCTGGCAAGTTACTTAACATCTCTGAGCCTCAAGTGCAAAATGAGGATGAACAATATGTATCACAAGGCTTACTGTCAGAACTAAACAAAATAATTCACATACAATGCTTAGCATAGTGCCAACTTGTTGATAATAGATGTTAATTATTAATTTCTGAAGACTATTTTGAGATCACCTTTTTGCAATTGCTTATAATTATTTTATAGACAAAATGCCGATTCCATAGCCATTACCTTTGTTACTGAAATCGTCAATTAACACGATTTCTGCTAAGTATTTCCTTGGAGTCCTTTTAATTACGCTGTGAACTGTTCTCATGAGGGTGGACCACCCTTCGTTATGGAAGACGATGACAATGCTGGCCGTGAGCAGGTTTTCATCATAATGCCAATACTTGCATCTACAAAAGGAACATTTCATCATATTTATTCAGAGGTAATCTGCAATGTTTGGTTCCAAACTTACTATGACTACGTCTTCTGATTGGATTAAATATTATGGACTTAACTAAGGTAAGTGAATGAAATACATCTTATATTTTAACAGAAACCCAAGGTAGAAGAGAGAAGCTGGTATGAGATGAAGTTACTCATATTCAAGCTACTTCTTCACCAACCGGCACTTATTGCGACAAAGAGAACTAATTTGTGAATTTATGCTTCTCAGCTGGGGATGGTATTAAGGTTTGTTTTCCATGACTTCAACCTCAGTTTATTTTCTGCTTTAAAACTTGAGCTTCTGGTGCAAGGGATTTATTTTACTTGCTGTGAATAAACCACTGTATAACTGTGTTTGAAAGCTGTCCTGTTCTAATATGGCTAAAACATTCAGAAAAACATGAAATGGGCTGAAGTGCAGCATACGAGAGACATTCCAAAATTAACTGCTGGATGAATAAACAAAGTTCTAATAGTGTTTAGAGTTATTAGATTGACTAAAGAAGGGTCTTTAAGTGTTTTACGCAAAATTACTTCAAATAACTGTAGCAGGGATAAAGTTGCCAGAAACCTTTTTCTAGTTGGAAAGAACCCCCCTGCCCCCCTACACGGTCGGCCCTCCATATCTGCTGGTTCTGCATCTTAAGATTCAACCAACTGTGGATCAAAAATATTGGAAAAAAATTCCCGAAAGTTCCAAAAAGCAAAATTTGAATTTTCCATGGCAACTATTTACATAGTGCCTACCTTGTATTAGGTATTATAAATAATCGATTGAAAGTATACAGGAGGGTGGTGTGTATAGGTTATATGTAAATACCATGCCATTTTATATAAGGGACTTGAGTATCCACGGATGGATTTTGGTATCCGAAGGGGTCCTGGAACCTATCTCCCGGTGGATAACGAGGTACAGTTGTGTGTATATTATACATATACAAGCATATGTGTATACACATATATGTGTGTATGTACACACACACACCCACTTTTTTCTGTTTGGTTATGGGAGAAGAACAAGACAGTAAGAACACGGCAGACGAATGAGAACGATCTGAGACCCGTGTTCTTTCTGCAGGAGTTAGCTTTCAGAACTAGCATCTGGTGCCTATTACCTTCTCCTTGGTAAGTGGAAAAGAAAGATTTTTTTTTTAATCCCAAAGCTTTTCATGGAGGAGTAAAAAAGCTTGTTCCCAAGATTAAATTTAAAACCATTAAAGCAGCAATTAACATTATCAGCTTGATAACCTATACCACCATTATCTAAAATAGGACCTGGCCCAACAGAGATGCAAACAATGTTTTCTCTGGGTATTTATTTCCATTTCAACGTAGTTCTCAATTGTCTGTGTTCTTAGAGGTTGCTTTTATAGAAATACAGACTGAGTCTGGAATCCATCAAATCTTATTTCTTACATCTGCATTTTCTTGTTAAAGGAGTAGTAAGTACCTGCTACGTTCTGAGCTAGGCACTAGCTCAGCATCAAGGAGCAGACACAGTCTCTGCCCTTATGAAGCCCACCGCGAGACACAGAGCAAATGTCTGCACTTTCTCTGCGTGTGACAGTGGGGAAACCATGGTGCTTTGACAGGTGGCCCTAATTCAACCTCAAGACAGGTGGGCAGGAAGGCGTCCTGGAGCCATGAGGTGAGAGTGAGACCAGAAGGATGATTTAAAAAGTACTGACACCAAAGAAGTGAGGAGGAAAAGATAATAGCACACAATGAATTGTGTGCATGTGATTCAGATAAAAAATGAATAGACGGAAGATCTATACCTTTGGAAGGTAGAATTAAAATATGAAAAAAACTGAAGAGGATAAGTTACAAAAGGGCATTTGCAGTATAATTACAAATACCAGCATACTTATTATGTGTCAGGCACTATTCTCTGTGCTTTACTTTTATTAACTTATCTAACCTCCCAACATCACAATGAGGTTAGTACTATTAATGTTCCCATTTTACAGATGAGGGGACTGAGGTCAGGGATAAATGACTGCCTAAGATCACTCAGCTAGAGAGTAAGGAAGCCAGGACATAAACCTAGGCCATCTTGGGTTTATAAGAAATCTTGTTAAAAGTAAAATGAAAGAAAAAGAAAAAACACTAGCTATACCTATCTATGAATGGCTAAGAATTGATCTAAGGTCTAAGGTCTAAGAACTGATACTGACATTGAATATAATTGAATATAATGTCAATACAAGGCACTCATCGAGCTTATTATTATGTGATGGGAGCTCTCTCCCCTCCCCCTCTTCCCTGCCCTTTGTGGCCTGGAGATACCCCAGGAATGGGGAAGGGGGTGGGGGCATGGTAGCCTTCGGCAACAAAGAGGGCTTTTCAAGGTTGGGAGGGGCCACGTGCTCTTTCAGAGTACCAAGTTGAAAAATACAGTAGTGGAGGGATGCAGATTTTGAAAGAAGATGTGATGAGTGTTTCTGGAGAGAAACTAACCTGGGCAGGTATGTCTAATTTTGGAAGGGTAGGGACAAATGATCTCCCTCCCCGAAACTGCAAAAACAAGCAAACGCTCTGATGGAGATTCAGGCAATAATTTTCTTCCCTGAGTCTAACCACTGGGCCTAAAGAAGCAGAACTGGATGGGAAAGACACAGATTTTGGTTTACAACAGACACCAGAATTGGTGAAGATATTTAAGTCATGGAAGGAGATTTGGAACTTGCTGATTTCTAAGGCAAAAGATGACAGCTTGGAGAAATGAGCCAGATGAGGACTGTTGGAAACAGAGGGAATGAAGGAGAGGAGGAAGGAGGAAAGTGAAGACGAGAGGGGGCCCACAGCGGACACCTTCCTGTCCCAGGGACTGCTTGGGCAGACCGTCCATCGGAAGGTCTGGACGTGCTACCTTGCATTCCTACAGGACAAGGGGACAAGAGCTGGAAGAGAGTGTGTTCCCAATTTCTCCATCTTCCCTCACCTCTGTACGGTTTGGAAATAACTCCAAAGATGTAAACTAGGTTATGTGCCAGTAACTACAACTCTTGGTATATATTTTTCCTATTTTCTTTGTCTTAAAAATTACCAAACAAAAGCAATATTTTTTTTGAGTCCATCTCTTAAAGTAAGGGAAATAAAAGCAAAAATAAACAAATGAGACCTAATTAAACTTAAAAGCTTTTGCACAGCAAAGGAAACCATTGACAACATGAAAAGACAACCTACTGAACGAGAGAAAATATTTGCAAATGATATGACTGATAAGGGGTTAATATCCAACATATATAAACAGTTCATATAACTCAACATCAAGAAAAACAAACAACCCAATTAAAAAATGGGCAGAAGAACTGAATAGAGATTCTTCCAAAGAGGAAATGCAGATGGCCAACAGGCACATGAAAAGATGCTCAACATCACTAATCATGAGGGAAATGCAAATCAAAACCATGATGTCACCTCACACCTGTCAGGATGGCTATCATCAAAAAGAACATAAATAACAAATGTTGGCGAGGATGTGGACAAAAGGGAACCCCTGTACCCTGTCGGTGGGAATGTAAATTGGTGCAGCCACTGTGGAAAACTGTATGGAGATTTCTCAAAAACCTGAAAACAGAACTACCATACAACCCAGCAATTCCACTCCTGGGTATATATCTGAAAAAACCAAAAACACTAATTTGAAAAGATACATGCACTCCTAAGTTCATAGCAGCATTACTTACAGTTGCCAACATATGGAAGAAACCTAAGTGTCCATCAACAGGTGAATGATTTAAAGAAGCAGTATATATATATATATATATATATATATATACACATACACACACACA
>NW_020838005.1:9083650-9287707 GCF_003676395.1 Aethalodelphis obliquidens
ATATATATATATACACACACATACACACACACACATATACCATACACATACATACATACAATGGAATACTACTGAGCCATAAAAAAGAATGAAATTTTGCCATTTGCAGCAACATGGATGGACTTGGAAAGCATTATGCTAAGTGAAATAAGTCAGAGAAAGACAAATACCATATGATATGACTTATATGTGGAATCCACAAAATACAACAAACTATGTGTATATAACAAAAAGAAGAACACTCATAGAGAACAAACTAGTGGGTACCAGTGCAGGTGAGGGGCAATATTGGGGGCAGGGAGGTACAAATTGGTGGGTATAAGATAAATAGGCTCAAGGATGTATTGTACAACATGGGGAATATAGCCAATATTTTGTAATTACGACAAATGAAGTTACCTTTAAAATTTGTATAAAAAATTTTTTTAAATTGAAAAAAATTACAAAAGCAATACACACTTTGTTGTACAAAATCCAAACAATATAGAAGCATATAAAGTAAAGGTAAAAGCTGCCCCCTTCCCTCTCCCCAACAAATCTCACCTCCTAGAGGAAATCATTGTCACTAGTTGTTGTGTTTAGACATTTTATGCTCATGCAGACATATAAATGTATGTCTAGATATGTCTAGATATATTCAGATGAGTATGTATAGATTCTTCTTTCATGTGAGTACGTATAGCTTTATCCTGTTAGCTAATTCTTTGTAACTATTGCACAACATTGCGAAGTATGGCTGTTCCATCATTTTTTTAAATTAGTAAATGTTTTTGGCTGCACCACGTGGCTTGCGGGATCTCAGTCCCCCAACCAGGGGCTGAACCTGGGCCTTGGCAGTGAAAGCCCAGAATCCTAACCACTAGGCCACCAGGGAACTCCTGGCTGTTCCATAATTCATGTGACCTTTTCCTTATGGACAATTCCGTTGGCTCCACACTGTGACAATGATCATCCTTATGCATAAATCTCTACACTCGCCCTTGCCTGGAATCCTTCCTACAAAAGACTCAAGACTGTAAGCGCATTAAGGACAGGAACCTCATCTGCTTTGCTCACCACCATCTAACACAGGGCAGTTGCTCGATAAATATTATTGAATTGCTCTAAGGGTATTTTTGAAATGCCTCTAGATGTGTTTTCTCCTCTGCGTAATGTCCACTCTCCACTCTACGGTCCAACTATTTTGAGGTACTGTCAAGAACCAGTCAGTCCGTACAGCAGGTGGAGACAGATGCTCTTCTAGCAGGAGAGGGGGAAAATCTGGAGGAAGACCAAAACAGAGCAGATAGTTGATAGACCAGAATAAAAGCAGATGGAAGGAGGGGCTCAAGCCCGGCCTCCCTTTCTGAACTTTAGGGGAGAGGCCCATTGGGGAGGCTGCAGCATGGGGTAGAGATGATGTGGGTATGCGGGCAGGGGGAGCTAAGCAGTCCCTTCCCACCTCTTCTGTGCAGTCTCCTTGGCTCTCGATGGAGCCAGAGAGCGTAGACGTTTTCCACCTGCTGTCAGCAACAGAGTTAAGAACCAGGGCTGCCAGGAGCCACCACGTAAGGAGTAAGGCGACGTGCAGGGAAGCGACGGGGTGGACGGCTTAAGCCGGAGCCTGGCCCGCGGGCTCAGAGGATGCCCATGAGAGCCGGAGGGGAGATGAGCGCCCACAGCGGGGCAGGCGTGGGGAGGGGCCCACAGGCTGGGGTGCAGCAGGTGAGCAAGGTCAGTACACCTGGGAGCCAGGAGTGGGTGGCAGGGATGGCGGGTACCGGCCAAACTGCTGCCAACACCTCGAGGGTGGCACCCTCCTGTCGCCCCTGGGCACGGGAGCAGCCGGAGGGGGACGTGCACTGCAGGCGGGCATTTGCGCTGGGAGAGCGCGCAAGCAAGTGCCGATGACAATGCAGAGCCTGGACCAGAAGACTCAGTCCTGAGAGAAGCACCCTGTGTTGAGGTCAGACCCCCATTCTGCAGCATTTCTCTCACTTTACTGGCATAAAATCTGTAATAAGCTCCAAGAAGGAGGAGGGCCAACGGAAACACGATGCCACCTTGCAATGGATGGGTTCTGTTACAGAATTTGAGTAGTTTCTCCTTTCTGGCGCTTCATTTTCCAAGAAAGCTTAAAGACCCTCGGCACCAAGGGCATCGTGCTCCGTGCTACTTATTGCAGAACTCTCTGGCCGCACATACTTATAGCTGATTCACAATGCTGTGTTAGTTTCAGGTGTACAGCAAAGTGATTCAGTTATACATATATATACACATTCTTTTTCACATTCTTTTCCATTACGGTTTATCACAGGATATTGACTATGGTTCCCTGTGCTATACAGTGGGACCTTGTTTATCCTGCAGAGTTTTTCTTAAAAGTAATTTTTACATAATATTTCCATGGCACCTATGTGGTGTCAGGTGCTTGTATCAGAAGACAGGAATGACGAATTTTCATAGTGACTTTTCTATAACTTAAAAAGTCAAAAATAGATTTCATAACCAAAAATGCCATGCCTATTAACAATTTCCTTCCATTTTCTCTGTCCCAGCTAGGTTTTTTTAACTTCTTTAGTTTGATATAAAGCCTTTATGTATTTAAGCTTTATCAATAAATAATATCTAATTCAGCAGACTATGAAACACTGGTTACAGTCGGAAGGTTGCTTGGCAAGCCTGAGATCTGATCATCTTGCTGGGGTTTTTTTGTGTTTTTTTTTTAATTTATTTATTTATTTTTGGCTGTGTTGGGTCTTCGTTTCTGTGCAAGGGCTTTCTCTAGTTGCGGCGAGCGGGGGCCACTCTTCATCGCGGTGGGCGGGCCTCTCACTGTCTCGGCCTCTCCTGTTGCGGAGCAC
Organism: Aethalodelphis obliquidens; assembly: GCF_003676395.1. Taxonomy (NCBI): domain Eukaryota; kingdom Metazoa; phylum Chordata; class Mammalia; order Artiodactyla; family Delphinidae; genus Aethalodelphis; species Aethalodelphis obliquidens. Next base: position 9,086,494 of record NW_020838005.1, read on the forward strand.
AGGCTCCAGAAGCGCAGGCTCAGTAGTTGTGGCTCACGGGCCCAGTTGCTCCGCGGCATGTGGGATCCTCCCAGACCAGGGCTCGAACCCGTGTCCCCTGCATCGGCAGGCGGACTCTCAACCACTGCGCCACCAGGGAAGCCCCATCTTGCTGGGTTTGAAATCTCCACGCATGCTCTTCCACAATAGGGACTGCTGAACAGACTAAATTCAGACTCAGGCCACCTCTCCCGTGGATAGCTGTGGGTACAATGACCACGTCTCTTCTTTGGGTCCCCTGTTCTCACCCCCAGGTAGACTATTCCCTTCTTGATAATATATTCTTTCTTTTGACTGGGCACATAAAATTGAAGCAGGAAAAATTATTATTATTTAATCATTTTCTCAAAACTCTACCTCTATGCCTTGAAGAGCTTGTATCCCTTTCCTTGATTATTAGAAACTCTAGGATGGTCTAGTTATTTTTCCCCAATGTTCTTATCAATCCTTCGTATCAGTCAGTCTTCCCTTGAAGGTCAAAATTAAGTCTGTACTAACAGAACCCATTCTTCCTCCAAGATGAAAATGTCAGCTCATCACCACAAGTTCTGCTCATAGCTGGAACAGTGTTTTCATATATTATGTTAATATTCCATACATATTGGTTGATTTGATTTCAAAAATTTTTCTAGGAATACTCTTCACAATGTTGTACTATATCATAGAATACCACACATTTTCTTCATTAATGAATTAGATATTAATGAAAAGGAGAATAATAAATCTCTAACTTGTGCTCCATTGGGGTTGAAAGTCAAAATCAATGAACACAGGATTAATGGTTGGTTATGCAAAAGTTTTTCAGGATGAAACTCAGTAACTGAGGAAGCACAGTGTCTGCCATGCTTCCTCTGGCATGCTCCATATGGTGCCACAGTTGGGAGGCAAGAAACCAGAACGGTATGAAGGCAGGGACAATGGGTGGCTTTAGCTCATCACGCCTGTAATCTCCATCAGGTCCACACTCCCAATCAGCTCAATCTAAACTAAAAACCACATGCTGGCCACGTGTGCAAGCTTTTAAGCAAGTGCCCTGGTTCCAACCGGGTAGCTGCATCTCAACTTCATCTTCCGGGGCAGAGACGTGAGGGGCTCAGGTTTATTTCATGTCCAAGTGACCAATGTGTTGGAGAAGAAGGGGAAATTCTTAGCAGAGCAGAATGACTTGGACCAGAAATTCTCTAGCTCATCAAGGCTGATTCCTAAGGCAGGAAGCTACAAAAACCACTGCTTTGCGTAATTCACAGAACAAGCAGCAGGACCTTTATCTGCCCAGATCGCTGGTGGCCTCCTGTGGCCCCGGGCTCTCTGAAAAGCTTGTATCTGTCCTATTTCCATTTTCCCCTAGCCTCCTCGGGTAGGCAGTTTCCTGGCATCCCCACAAGTAGTGGGGGACAGCCGTCCCGTCCTTACCCATGACAGCTCAGCTGTCAGTGACCATCAGACAGTCACAGCACAGTTGGAATTCACAGCTCCAAACAGCCAGCGGCTTCCTAAGGTTAAGGTTACATGGTTGTTGGCCTCTGCAGCAACCGTGGACCGTGTACAAAAACCCTGGGGCGGGAGCCTTGGACGACGGCTTCGAGAACAGCTCCATCTCTGCCGCCCCACCGATGCTCTGGCTTATTTAGTGTCCTGACAAGCCAAGTAAGTGTGAAGGGCATGCTCTCCACGAAGATGGGTACTTCACAGATGGCAGGTGCCAGAGTGGCTCCACGGGGAGACTCTGTCCCTGTGGTGGGGATGAGAGTGGCACCAGGGACCTCGGGCCAAGGGTTTGGGGAGCACTGGCTGGTAGGCAGCAACAGGAAGCCCCCTGCATGAAGGAGTCCGGGAAGATTCGTTCCCAGGGAGTTCAACAGCTGACTCCAGAGCTGGCTGGGAAGAATTTGAGGGACCTCAAATTCTAGCACAGCGGATAATGTTTGAGCCAAATAAGTGGTATTTTTCGTATTAGTTACTGTGATCCCATTTCATCCCGGGCTGAAGAAATGAAGTTCTACTAGCTTGTACGGTACATACACGATCACACCTGAATAGTCCTGCGGGAGGCCCCGCTAGACCACCTGATTTGCTCAAAGTCACAGCTAGTGACAGAGGCAAGATTTAGAAACGAAGCCTTTAAGATTCTTTCCCCTAAACCACAGATTTACCAAGAATTACTCACCAATATATACTTAAAAACAAAGAGGAGGGTTTCCCTGGTGGCGCAGTGGTTGAGAGTCCGCCTGCCGATGCAGGGGACACGGGTTCGTGCCCCGGTCCGGGAAGATCCCACATGCCGCGGAGTGGCTGGGCCCGTGAGCCATGGCCGCTGAGCCTGCGCGTCCGGAGCCTGTGCTCCGCAACGGGAGAGGCCACAACAGTGAGAGGCCCGCGTACCGAAAAAAAAAAAAAAACCCAAACAAACAGGAAAATGAATTCCTTATTTTTGCTCAACACCCAGGGGATATACAGCCATGAACAGACGGCTGCACTCAGCTCTGCGGAGTGATTTGTGCCTGATTCCAGGGCTGAGAATGCCAACTGCATCAGGGCAAACTAAGAATGCTGACTCTGTTGCTGGGTAGCTGTCTTCAAATGATCTTTTTTTTTTGAAAAGGAAAACAAATTCGGACAGATGTGTCCACTTAATGATCTGAAATGTCAAACCACAATTTAGGGAAAAAATCTGGCAGGGAATCCTAGTACTGGACATATGTTCTTGTACATTTCTCCAAAACTCCCTGGGAAAAGAAAAAGAATATTTCACAGTGGAAGCCGAATGCTTCCAGCTATATTGGACTCTCATGTCACACACGCGCTTTCACGCCATATTCTGATTTTACAGAAACACCAGCTTAGACACCAATATATCTAAGCTGAGACGACCACCGCTACCAGGAATAAGGGTCTGGGTGCTGTGGCATGGATGTAAACGACGCCAGGGGCATGAACCCATACAGGTTTGCATCTGTAACTTATTTTTATTTTATTTTATTTTTTAATAGAACTTCATATTGGAGTATAATTGCTTCACAATACCCTGTTAGTTTCTGTTGCACAACAAAGTGAATCAGCCATATACATACACATGTCCTCATATCCCCTCCCTCTTGAGCCCCCCTCCCACCCTCCCTATCCCACCCCTCTAGGTGGTCAGAAAGCCCCGAGCTGGTCTCCCTGTGCTATGCGGCTGCTTCCCACTAGCCATCTATTTTACATTCGGTAGTGTATATATGTCGATGCTACTCTTATTTCGCCCCAGCTTCACCCTCTCACCCCATGTCATCAAGTCCATTCTCTATGTCTACCTCTTTATTCCTGCCCTGCAACTAGGTTCGTCAGTACCATTGTTTTTTTTAGATTCCATATATATGCGTTGGCATACAGTATTTGTTTTTCTCTTTCTGACGTTAATTTATGCTGCACCTTATTCCACAAAGGACTTCAAGCAGCTTACAAAGACACACAGAATACAACAATATTACAAAACTCTAAAACAGGAGGGGGAAAAGATGGATAAAGAAAGAACAAGAAGAAAAAAGAGGAAGCAAAAACAAGATTTTAAAAGCGCATATGTGAGGGCCAAGGGGTCCTGTGTGTACAGTCCTGGGACACCCTTCACAGAGAAGACACTCAGGCGGCACCCCCTGAGCTGGGCAGCAAGGTGGCCTCGCACCCCACCCCCGCCCCATACTTCGAATGGATGGGCCACAATTTGGCTTGAATTTTCTAGCAGGGAAACCTGGTCAGGACTGTGTTTAACAAACCGGTTGTTCGGAAAGAGTGCGATATTCTTGGCGCGAAGACCAGCTGGGATGTTTTTTCCCGGGGGCCTCGTTATGGTAAACGCAGTGATGAGCCTCCCTGGGCTGTCTTCCTGGAGGCTGTCAGTGGAGACCAACGGCACTGTACCAAAACACAAGTGAGTGTAACAGTTGCGTGGAGACCAAGTTGGGAATTTAAGTTCAACACTGATTTGGAGATCACACTTTGCAAACATTCCTTAAAATGTTTACTGAGTATTTGTAGTGAGGTGGATGGACCTAGAATCTGTCATGCAGAGTGAAGTAAGTCAGAAAGATAAAAACAAATACCATATGCTAACACACATACATGGAATCTAAAAAAGCAGTACTGATGAACCAAGGGGCAGGACAGGAATTAAGACACAGACATAGAGAATGGACTTGAGGACACGGGGAGGGGGAAGGGGAAGCTGGGACGAAGTGAGAGAGTGGCACTGACATATATACACTACCAAACGTAAAATAGATGGCTAGTGGGAAGCAGCCGCATAGCCCAGGAAGATCAGCTCAGGGCTTTGTGACCACCTAGAGGGGTGGGATAGGGAGGGTGGAAGGGAGGCTCAAGAGGGAGGGGATATGTATAGCTGATTCACTTTGTTATAAAGCAGAAACTAACACACTATTGTAAAGCAATTATACTCCAATAAAAATGTGGGAAAAAAATGTTTACTGAATCATCTCCTATTCCGTGTTTCATCCCTCAGTGAGTGATTACATGCCTTCTCCATGTGCTCTGATTTCAACAAGGAAGTCACCTTGACCATGTGCAGGACCCGTATTTCCAAAGGCAGATTCTGACCCTGGTAATGACGGAAAAAAAGATGTAAACTTACAGGGCAGCATGGTGACTTTAGGCTGGACTGAGCAAATAATTTCCCCACCAGAGCACTGTTAGGTATTAAAGGAGTTATCAATACAGGCCAAAGAACATTTATTTATGGAAGGTCTTAAACACTGATACTAATGTTCCTACAGCAAAATGAGGATATAAATACACTAGATCATTTTTTTGAAGACTGAACGATAAAACTCTGAATACAGATGTGGAAAAGAGTACATAATGTACAACAGTTACCAGAACAGGCAATTTCTGGGGCTCTAAGAATATATGCAGTATGTTTAGCGATTTACCTTCATAAAGGTATTAAAAAGACATGTTGCCGGTTTAGCACGTGGTATAACGGATACATATGTGATGTTTAATAAATATTGTGGAAGAGGAAGTGGGTAATACTGTTTCTAGAAATCATTAAAGCAGTATCCTTCTTTTCCTATATTAATTGAATTATCTTCTCTCTTCCATCTTTGCTTCACTGTAATTTTCCGGAACTTAATGCATAGCCAGAAGTAAGCTGAAGTTAGTTATCAAAAGGGTTATGCTCAGAGACGGGATGTTATTGTGAAGGTAAGTGAGTGACAGGGAATGTTCATTCTCACCCCGAAGAAGGCAGACAGATGCCAGCAAGTCTCAAACCACCACTCTGGAAAACACTGTAGCTCATTAAACACTGCCAAAGGAACTCAAGGACTGAACAGCTGTGAGATCACAAGTGAGGTGACTCATCAATTTGTTAACTTTTCTCCTCAGAGGCCCTGGGTTTCTAATAGGTGTACAGATGGGCCACACACAAGGGAGACGATGACCCAAAAAGAAAGGAAAAAGGAAAACGGCAACACGAATCTGATCTGTGTGGGGTGGCAGCTGACAGAGCAGTGGGGACCAGGGGTGTGTTGCACGGTGAGAAGAATCAAGGAAGCACCACCAGGCACGAGGAAAGGGTTACTAATCCTTTGTTCTGGCTGGCCCACGGGGATCTGTCCTGCTGAATAATCCTTGTGTGGCACAAACACCGAGCCAGTAGCTCGGTCATCACAGCAAGCAGGGGACCGGTGAAGGAATGTGGCCCTCCCTGCACGGCGCATCTGTGTAAAAACTCCTGCCTGGCTGCGAGGTGATTTTTATTTTCCTCTTCTAAGTTTTCTGTTCAATATATATACTTCCCTCTTTCAGAATATTTAGGAATAAAATTGCTACTTAAGACAACTACAAGTGAACAGAACATCACTTGGTAGCTTCGAAAGCTTCACAAGCATCTAACCCCTGGGCAAGAGGTCCGTCCTGGTACCTCTTTTCTAACTAAAACCATCCCATGAAGGCTTCCCAGACCTGGAGTTCCCCGTTTCCCCCGGCATTCACCCAGTGGGCGGCTTTGCCCCACTGCATCTTTTCTAAGCAGCAGGGGGCACATTTTATAGAAACACTACTATTTATACCCATTTGCATTTTGATTCAATAGTAGGTTATTGGACAGATTTGCAAATTAGACTGCAGGTGCCTGTGTTTCACTGCTGCCATTTTTCCCTCCTGATACCAGCTGGTTAATTATGCCATCGAATCCCATCACCCTGTTACACTGGTAGAGCAGGGGGGCGACACAGAACGGGGTGCAGGAGGATGGCTGTCCCCAGAGCAGACACCCCGCCCAGGGGGGGAACAGGACGCACACACACAGAGACGTGAGAGCTCAGGGCGGGTGGTTAGAAATCTTGTGTGGGGTCCGGCTGCCAGCTCGTGGAGGTTTATAAATCGAAACAGTAAAGTCAGCTCCTTCAAAGTGCCAGGATAGTGTTTCCAGCATCCCTGAATAAGTATGTTTAATTATCAGCATTTTAGATGTGAAGTATTTCATGTGGAAGAAAAATTATACTTCTTCAAAATCCACCCAAAGTCTCAGAAATCAATCCGAAATATTCTGAAGCAGTTTTTAAAAATTATATACATTTTGCAGCAATTGAAATGTGTTCAATTATGTTGCTCAGGGGTAAAAAGGTTTGCCTTTTAAATTCCTCTCAATACCTAAGTGGACATCACTGGTTTATTAACACATACGCCCACCCCCAGTTCCCGCACTCTGAGCCCCTCTGACAGGCCTGGCCATGTGCCCACCGTGCTTGCCCGGTGTCTGCTGACCGGAGATGAGCTTCATAGCACCAAACCCCACAATGACCTTTTATACTAAGGCCTTCGTGAGCGAGGAAGCCGTTTCTGCAGCTTCCTCATTTCCTAAGACAGTAGGATGCAGAAACCATTTCCCCCCTGCAATTTCTATTCATAAAACACTGTCATTTAAAAAAAGGGCATTTTTTTCCCCTAAGCTGCTAAACTCAAGACCTCAGAGGAGCAATTTAATTGAACTCTGTGGCTATGTAAAGTCTTGTTTTCTGAAGCTGATGCCAGTCTGTTAAGTCTTTCTTTTGGCGAGCACAGACAACCATAAGGGTTACCGTCACAGTTGAAAGGAAACAAGTTTGACTGTATTTGCCTCCTAAGTATTCCCACTTTAATTTTAAAGATCTCTCCATGAAAGGATCCAGAGCCTTACATACTGCCAATAGCAGTACTTTCCTGTACCTCTGCAGAATTGTTAAAAACTAGAGGCTAGGGCTTCCCTGGTGGCTCAGTGGTTGAGAGTCCGCCTGCCGATGCAGGGGACAAGGGTTCGTGCCCCGGTCCGGGAAGATCTCACATACCGCGGAGCGGCTGGGCCCGTGAGCCATGGCCGCTGAGCCTGCGCGTCCGGAGCCTGTGCTCCGCAACGGGAGAGGCCACAACAGTGAGAGGTCCGCGTACCGCAAAAAAAAACCCCCAAAAAACTAGTGGCTATACTTCAAAGTACATTTCATTACCATTTTGTATTTTCCGGTTCTAGAAATATGTACATTATCTTGCTCTTTTCTGCACAGGACTTTTGTAAATAATTTGCCCACGGGACTTCCCTGGTGGTCCAGTGGGTAAGAGTCCTCACTCCCAATGCAGGGTGCCTGGGTTCGATCCCTGGCTGGGGAACTAGATCCCGCATGCCACAACTAAGCCCCGGCGTAGCCAAAATGAATAAATAAATAAATATTTTAAAAAATTATTTGAAAAAAAATAACTTGCCCACAATCAGCTGGGGGCGATACCTGCGGTTTTATTGGATCCCGCTGGTATGTGAAACCTTCCCAGCACCAAGCCTGCAACATTCCCTTCTCAAAAGCTGTCCATCCCTCTTCCTGCGTTATGACAGCTGACTTCATGGCCATGGCCCATTAGACTGTGTTGTGCTCCTCTGAAATGAAGGCTGAAGTAAGAGTCAGGTGGGATGGTCTTTGTTCATGTGCTACTGGAAAGAATTTCAATCACTTCTCTAGAGGAAGAGGGGAGATAAAATCTTGAAATTAATAAATGTTCCTGGTAAAAAGTCTAGACTAGTTACTAGGAAATTAAACACTCAATACAGCATCTAACCACGTGGGTGAGTGATGCATTGGGGCCTGAGAGTAAGATACTACCACTTTTACACGGTCACCGGTACCTGAGAAACTCAGGTTAGGTCTGCTCATCAACAGAGACTATTTCAGCACTAAATCTAATAAATATTCTGAACAGTGCAGCATACCTCCTGGTTCATGGCCCCTGCGCTGACTGCAGCAGCCTCTGTGAGCCCATCCTGGCATGATTCCAGCTCCTTCCTAAGCCTCTTCAGCAAGAAGAGTAAAGGAGGTATGGGGGGAGGGGCGGGAAAGGAGGGGTGGGAGGAAGAAAAGAAAGATGAATGGGGGGGGGTACACTGAATCACAACCAGGCCAGTTTATTTCTGTTCTTTGAATGGAAAATCTTAATAGTCTATGCTCTTTGGTCTTGACATTTCTAAAAGCCATTGTCAGATTTTCCTTCCGGCGTAAATTAACAAGTAAAAATATTTGGTCTATTAGATTTACTATTTTTCAGTGTTACAAAGATTTGCATTTACTCTAATGGGATATTGGGCGCTTTGTCCATTAACTCTATACTAAATATTTCTGTGATTAACCTGCACTCTGTACTCAAATATACAAAAACACAGTGGCTCCTTATTATTCGTGGGTTCTGTCTGTTAATTTGCTTACTCTCTAAAACGTACTTGTAACTCAAAATCAGTACTTGGGACATTTTTGTGGTCATTTGACGACACGTGCAGGGCAGGGAAATGTGAACAGGTGGGCACAGGACGACGCTCTTACTCTGGTACTGTAAACATGTCCTTTACAGCGCCTGTTTAGTCTACTTCTTTCTTTCTTTTTTTAAAAAATTAATTTATTTCTGGCTGTGTTGGGTCTTCGTTTCTGTGGGAGGGCTTTCTCTAGTTGCGGCGAGCAGGGGCCACTCTTCATCGCGGTGCGCGGGCCTTTCACTGTCGCGGCCTCTCTTGTTGCAGAGCACAGGCTCCAGACGCGCAGGCTCAGTAGTTGTGGCTCACGGGCCTAGTTGCTCCGCGGCACGTGGGATCTTCCCAGACCAGGGCTCGAACCCGTGTCCCCTGCACTGGCAGGCAGATTCTCAACCACTGCACCACCAGGGAAGCCCTAGTCTACTTATTTCTTATTTTGTGCTTTTGGTTGCTGATTTCGCTGTTTCACGTGGCCCCCGAGGTTGGGCTGCAGTGCTGTGTGGGACTCTTTTGTGTGTGAGGTTGTGCTGAGCCTGATAGAGAAAGCGTGTGTGTCAGACAGGCTTCCTGCAGTCATGAGTCCTAGGGCTGCTGGCCTTGGATCCAATGTTACGATGCAACAGCACACTAAATAAGGTGCCTTTAAATAGAAACACACACAAAACAAGGTGATGCACAGATCAGTGATGCAAAGGTGCTAGAGGCGTGTGAGCACCTATCCCCGTGTTTCCTCCGGCAGTGACGCTTCTATATCCCTGACCCTGTGTCCACAGCGGCTTTATGAGCATCACCTCCATGAATGATGAGAACTGACTGCCCATCAAAATGCACACGCACAGAAGCTACATGTCAGTGGCCAGCTATGAAGCCTGTCACTCTGGACTGCCCACTACAAAGGGGAAGCATGGGGGGGGGGTGGATTTCTATTTACGGGCAAACGCTTCTGGCTGTCAAAACAACCTGCAGGGTGTAAGAGGTAGAGACTGAATTACATTCTCTCCATTAAAATTAAATTTATGCTTCGAAAACATTTATTAGACCAGAGAATAAAACTTTAACCAGTAGGGTCATAAAAAGTCACGGTAAGCTGGGAACATTCTGTAAGATATTCAGGGAAGCTTTGTATAAAAATGTGCCTTGAAAACTGCAGGAAGCTGTCAAAAGAAGAGAAAAAGAGATTGAGAGAACAAGAAAAGAGAGAGAGAAAGACACAGAGAGAGAGAGAGAGAGAGAGATTTTCAGCACTTCGTAGCGGTAGGAACAGAGAAATGAGCCTGTTTCACTGGCAAACCTACCCTTTTAAAGGACAACGTGGTCTCTTGCTTACATGACAGTATAGGCTCCAAAGAAGCTTAGAGTCAGAAGAAATACAGGGTTAACTTGGAAAACAGATCTACCTCTTATGTGACAGTGAGGGTGACGCGCCCTAAGGATGAGGCTGAACACACACCTCGTGCGATGCGAGACCCTCGCAGAGCAAGAGCTTTTGTAGGGACTCTGCCACACCAGGCGGGGGTGACCTCCGACAAGTGGGGCTCACGTTACCGACTGTGTCACATGCCTTTGACGTTCTTTATCACATTTAATGCTCACAATAATTTTATGAGCCAAGTGCTATCACCCACATTTGCCAGAAGAGGCTCTTCTGACCCCTCTCAGCTCTGTGTGAGGTCCCCGCCTCTCTGCATCCGTGGGCCTGGGGCTCCCAGGCACCCGCGGCCCCTTCTCCTTGGGCTCAGGCCCAGCCCGCTGCCCCAGCCACTCCAGGGCAGGGCCACTGCAGAGCCCACTGGGTGGGGGGCTGCCAGCTCCGACACCCCTCGGCCATGGAGATGCGCCATCCGGGAGGTCTACAGACAATTTAGGGAAAAGCTCCTTCGCAGCATCTCCTCAGCACTCAGGTGACAGGGTTGCACGACATTGGTGGGTCTGCCAGATCCCTTAACACTGACCTTCTGCTCGGGGACCACACCCACCTGGCCCTCTGCTCTCCCTAGAACGGCTTCTTCCAACTTACATACAAGCAGAGGCCCTTGCTACAATGAGTCAGGATTTTCAGTGCCTACAGTTAAAGAGAGTCACTTTGCAATTGATAAGATACTCCCCTTTTACGCAGACGTAGAGAATGGACTTGACACGGGGCGGGGAAGGGGAAGCTGGGACGAAGTGAGAGAGTGGCATGGATATATATACACTACCAAACGTAAGATAGATAGCTAGTGGGAAGCAGCCGCATAGCACAGGGAGATCAGCTCGGTGCTTTGTGTCCACCTAGAGGGGTGGGATAGGGAGGGTGGGAGGGAGGGAGACGCAAAAGGGAGGGGATATGGGGATGTATGTACGTGTATAGCTGATTCACTCCGTTGTACAGCAGAAACTAACACACCATCGTAAAGCAATTATACTCCAATAAGGATGTGAAATAAATAAATAAAAGGATACTCCCCTTTTGTTCCTAAGTAGAACATTTTATTACTGCAAAGACGCTTCATAAACACAGAGCACAGATAACATGCTTACACGACTCTGATGAGCAGACCTCCCTGGCCTTCTACACGTGTGGAGAGAGGCCCGGGGAGACAGCACGCCTCCTGTGGCTGGGTCATCCTGGAGACGTGCCTGCTCTGGATTTCCGGTTCCCCGTCCACGAAATGAAGGAACAGTGACCTCTCCGGCCCCCTTTGGCTCTAGAATTCTGAGTCAATGGAATATTCCACAGATGACGAGCACGGTTCCTAAGGTGCCCGCGCCATTCCCTGTGAAAGCTGCCATGTGATCGCGAAAGTGGGATCTCGGGCCCTGGTTCCCATCCACTGTGACTGCTGGTTTGCTAACCGTGTCATCACGGGGAAGAGGCTGCTGAGGCTCCAGCATAAGCCACACGAGGAAGCGCAGGGATTGATGAGCTTTCAGAACATAAAGCAAGTCTTTCATGCTCTAAAAACCATGAATATACGTATGCACTTTGCGTGCGGAAAGAACATGACAAATATTCACCAAACAGTAGCTGCCTCTGGAAGGGGAAAGAGGGGACCCCTTTCTTGGTCGATGCGGCAAAATGGGCTTCCTCCACCCCCGGGGCTGGCACGCAGGAAGGGTAACAGGGGCAGCTCTCCCAACAGGATCCTGTCCTGGAGATGCTGGCAGGGTTGGTCTTGGTGACACAGAATGGCTGACTGTCTCCTGGTTCGTCCGTCCTGGTCCCCTTCCTCCTTCTGTGGAAACCAAAGAAGGGTGAGCCTGGGGTCCTGGCTCACCTGAGGACCTCACCTGCCAGCCGGCCTGAGGTCTCCCCGCCAGGGCAGGACAGTGTCATGTTGCTGCAGGGCTGGAAACGATGCAGCACGTGCCTCTGCCTGGATTCTGCATCTATTGTGACTTTCCAAGAAGAGCTGTCACACCTGGTAGGGCCTCAGGGCCCCCGGGGGCAGAAAGAGGCGGTACCCACACTCGGCTCAGCTGGAGTGATAACAGCTGCACACCAGCTGCTTGCTGGCTGGTTCTACTTGGCTCTGCATCTAGAGGAACGTGAGGAAGACCCAGGGGAGGATGTAGAAACGTAGAAAAAAGTACTTTGAAAACGGAAAAGACCTTGGTGGACGCCTAGTTCAGTGGTTTCCAAACCAGACGGAGGAGCTGGGGGGTGGTTTCAAGGAGATGCGAGAACCAGAGCACAGAGGTGCTCCCTAGAAAGCCGTCGGCAGAGAAGCTTCTGCCGACTCTGTGCAGGAAATGAACTAAAAACACTGACCACCCCCTCTCTTTACAGATGAGGAAACGAGACTCAGAGAGGACTGTGGGGCGGTGTGTCCTCAGAGAACTCCCGCCCTGTCAGGACAGAGCTGTGTCATCCGCGTGTTACACTTCATAGTGGATACTGATGGGACAAAGAAGACAATTCGGTCGTCCCGCAGGGTCTGCTTTGTCTTATCGATGACATTTTGTCCTGTATCATAACCACTCACGTCTTAGTCTTAGTTACTATGCCTTTGAGTGCATTCTTCTGATTCCATTGTATACCTGCTCAAAGTTTTGCAATCATTAGAATAGAAATAATAAGTGCCTTCTGACTACTCAGGTATTATATAGAAGACTTTTGTTTAAATGCAAGAGGGGGTGAAAATAATCAATGCATGGCAAGTCCTCAGGTTGCTATAGTTCCCTCATTAAAAACTTGGTCCCAGGCTTCCCTGGTGGCGCAGTGGTTGAGAGTCCGCCTGCCGATGCAGGGGACACGGGTTCGTGCCCCGGTCTGGGAAGATCCCACATGCCGCGGAGCGGCTAGGCTCGTGAGCCATGGCCGCTGAGCCTGCGTGTCCGGAGGCTGTGCTCTGCAACAGGAGAGGCCACAACAGTGAGTGAGAGGCCCGCATACAGTAAAAAAAAAAAAAAAAAAAAAAAAAAATTGGTCCCAAGACTAATTTTAACTCCAAAACTTAATTTTTTTTGTCTATATAAAAACTGCAGATGATAAAGCACCATTTTCTGTCTGGTAGTTTGCTTAGGGGGAAGGTGTTGCATGGACTAGCTTTATAGATGTCCCCAACCAATGAGTGAGCAGTTTAGAAGCTAACTTAGGTCACCTGAATCATGTCTGACCAAACGTTTTCATCATGTTAATACTACTGACCTCATTTTATGATACATTTATATGATACAATTATATGATAATTTATATTATCTGTAGAATTTAGAAAACATAGACAACTCGTGTGCACTGTGCTGTGAATTCCTGAAATTGTGATCAATACAAAATATTGATTTAATAAAGTATCCAACTAATAAACTGTTGAACTTTGAACCTTGGGGTCTGAATCCCTGTTTTCTCCCATGAGTTCCTTTTCTGAATCATTTAAATTATTACGATGACGGTAAACTACTCCAAATTTGGGGGCTGATCGCATCACACCATTTGAAAACACCGCTGTCCCAAGAATAGTAAAGCTGGTCTTTTTTCTTTCTTTTTTTTTGGCTATTACTTTATCCCTTAGTCCCATGTAATTAGAGATAGGATCTCATTCATACTGTCAGGCCACCTACCCTTTTGTAGATGTTCTAGCACTTCTGTAATATAAAATCAAGTTCTTATTTATCAGTTAATTAAAATAGAGTTCAATTAAATTTTGGATTAAGGATTTAATGATCTAAATCATTGATAACCCTAGAATCTGGTGAAATTACCAACGAATCAGGTAGAAAAGATCTCCTTGAACTTTATAAAATGTCACTGTATTCGTCAATGATAAAACTAGAAGACTGAAGACGCTATGCGGGCCTCTCACTGTTATGGCCTCTCCCGTTGCGGAGGACAGGCTCCGGACGCGCAGGCTCAGTGGCCATGGCTCACGGGCCTAGCCGCTCTGCGGCCTGTGGGATCTTCCCAGATCAGGGCACGAACCCGTGTTCCCTGCATCGGCAGGCGGACTCTCAACCACTGCGCCACCAGGGAAGCCCGACAATTTTTTTTTGAAGTCTCATTATTTTTATTATTCATCTAGTTGATTCTAAAAATCTGTAACAGTGGTTCACAAAGTACGGTCCACAGATCCCTGGGGCCCCAAGACACTTTTCGGTTAGGTCAAGATATTTTCATGATAATATTAAGACCTTAGTACCTTTTTACTATGTTGATCTTTAATCTGATGGCACAAAAGCAAAGGTGGGTAAAATCGCTGGTGCCTTAGGGCAAAGCAAGGTAATGGCACCAGCAGGTTCCTGTGATGGTGATGCCCCTCACCCTGCCACAGCCAGCGTTAAAGCCAGTGCTGCTTACACTGCATGTCCTGGATGAAGGAGTGAGTCTTCCTTGGGGAGGGTTTATAATTTTTACTCAATCTCAGCCCTGAGCACATGCTTCAACGTCCTGTGAGACAGGTGGGAGGCGTGCAGAAAGGGTTTCTGTTCCCACCGAGGACGGCGGTCATCTCGAGGATGAACACCATGCGCCTGAGCTCCCGAACCCACCGAGTCCCTCACAGAACGCCGCTGCACTTGAAGGGACCTGCAGACAAACCGAGGCCAGCCAGGCTTGGGGATCTGGCATTTCCTCAAACACAGATGAAGGGAGCCTGTCACTTCAAGGAAAACAACTGACATCATTCGCTGCCGATGATAAAACTTGAACTTTCAAGCAAAACTTAGGCTCTTGGAATTATGACAGCATCCCAGGAGTTGAAGACTTTTCTGATGAGATCGATGATGACATTAACACGTGGGGCTTTGTTGTGCTTACAGTACAATGAAACTGTCAGTATTTGGAAGATCTGCATTGCTCAGGAAACCAGTATTTTCCAGATGGCCAACACGTGATGCTACAACGTCATGTAAGAGCAGAAGGTCCGTCTAAGGGCGAGACCGACTAACAACAGGGTAGGGAAGGGTCCTCTGAGGGATTCAGATTCTACATGGCAATTACTTTAAAAAAGCTACCACTTGTGTTTTGGTGTAGTATCAACGAAGAATATCTACAACTATCTGAAAAGGAGATTAGATTGAAAGCACTCCTTTTTCCAATTACAAGTCTGTGCAAGGCCAGATTTTCTTCATCCAAGACAGCATATGGGCACAGACTGAACGCAGAATTCAGCAGTCTTCTACAAACCAGACATTCAAGGCACTGGAAAAAATCCAGGGCAATTCTACTCTTATCAGACTTTTTTTTTGGGAAAATTTAGTTATTTTTCATAAAATATGTTAACATGTAATAGCTTTTTCTTATTATTATTTGAATTTAAAACTTCTGTTTTAATTTCAGTATGGTAAATTGTGATAGAGATAGCCCATATAAAAAAACCTTAATAATCTGGGGCTATCGATAATTTTTAAGCAGGTAAAGGGGGCCTGACCAAGAAGGTGAAGAATTGCTGGTCTATAGGCTATGAACAGGCCAAGCTGTTAAAACAGGTGGACTGTTACATGTTCTACTTTCACATAATTCATTCCGATACTTGCTGATATGTAACTAAAATATCAATTCCTACAATGACCCAGATAAGTATGGTACAAAATTATCTTCAGAGGTCAAGAATATAAGCATCATCAATATTTTTCTCGTTACTTGGAATAATTTCACTCGCAAGTATTAGTAATTCTCCCGATTAGAAGGAAAGGGAATGGAAATAAGGGATAATTCAAGGGAATGGGTTGAATAACTTAGAATAAAGCTCAGAGAAATATGCACCAAATTCTGAAAGTGTCATCAGTGGCCCCCACTGACTGAAAGGTGGACGAGGTAAAGGGCAGGATAGGGCCTTTTTACAGTGGGATGACGGGCAGCTATCTCCATTCCAACCCCCAGTGTTTGTCATATTAAGAGAGAGAGAGAGAGAGAGAGAAAGAGACCCATGTATCCAGGAATGATTACTGAAACACCACTGATAATGTTCAGATGTTCTGCCATGATGTAGCCTGAGAACCCATCACAAAACCCTCACTGCTAAAACCTAACTTCATTTTACCTTCATTTATCTGGCGGTTCAACCAATCTGTGCCTGCTGTCCCCACAATGTTCTAAGTCCCATCTCTGTTCTTTCCACTGTGTTACACACCCTCCACCCCTGCTTGGCACCTCTGGCCAACGTTACCTTGACTGGCCCCTTAGAGCAGTAGGGATTATTAACCAGGGGGGATTCTGCCCTACAGGGCCATGTGGCACAGTCTGGAGACACTCTGGGCTGTCACAGTTAAAGGCAGGGAGGGGCGGTGTGTGCCACAGGCATCGGTTGGGTGGGCACAGTCCAGAGATGAGGCTGAACATCCTACAAGGCACAGGACAGTCCGCCTGACAGAGACCATCAGTAGTGCCGAGACGGAGAAAACCCGGCTTAGAAGCAGGAAAGGATCCTGCAGTAATGACATATAAGGCCTCTGCCTTTTACCTTTTTCTAACTTTCTGTTCTCCTCTTTCAAACAGTTAATGTGATGTATATACTGTAATATCCACCTCCACCCCCGACCCTGCTGCCCCGGGCCACTGGTTTAGCGTCACTAACAAGGCAAAGCGGTGTGGAAGCACGAACTGGGATCCCGCCACCCCAATCTTCTAGTTAATGTGACCTTCAAGTTATCTGCTTCTGAGACTCAGTTCCATCCTCTACAAATACAGAGAAAAAATAATAATAATAACGCTGTTTCCGCAAAGTTATGAGGATGGGAGACAGCGTGTCAGAGAACGGAGCTCACTGCCAGACATACAGCAGGCGCTCCACAAGTGGACAAGGGTGCTGTTGACCCCCACGGGCACTAACTGAGCACCCCTTTCTCCACCAGCCGCTGCAACGGAGAAGTACGGAACGAAGAAGCGGCATCGCAGCGACAGCTCCTCATCTGGGAGTAAAAGACAGGCTTGGACCTCAGGTAAGGCGACCGAGAAACATCCCCACCGCTTGAACAAGTGTAAATGAGCGCCCCGGGGCTGGAGCCTGGAGTCCTGCGGTCACGGCACCGTCCCAGCCCGCGCTCGGCCCCAGCCGAGGCTGCGCCACGGTGCCACAGGCAGCCAGACCCCAACCGAGGTGGCTTCAGCCTCTGCTCAGGACAGACCCTTCGCGGTGTGCCTTGAATAAGAGCACCCGATGCTACTTCCCCACTCAGCCGGCGTTCACACGGCCCGGAGGGATAGCCGGCAGGAAGGAGTTCGCGGGCTTCCCGGAGCCCCGTCCTGCTGCTCCCCGCTCTCCCAGGAGAAGCCCCAGCAGGCCTGCACCGAGCGCGTCCGCCGCTGGGGGGAGCGCCTGCCTCGCGAGACGCGACGCAAGCGCGGGGCGGTCCCGTCTTTCGCGGGAGACCCCCCCACCCCCAACCTCCTGCGTCTGCGGGGACCGTGGCGTATCCCCAGGCTCTTAGGAACCTGGAGCTCAGGCGCTCAGATCTGTCTCCGGAGCCCTTTTTCCCGGCTCCGGTTTGCTCGCTGGGACTTGCCTTTCTGCAGTACGTGCGGGTGTTTTGCTTCTGATTGAAACGGCAGTGCTCATTCTACAGCGAGTTACTGGGTTATTAAAAAATGAGTCTCCTCCACATTGGCTACGTTTGGGACAGTGGACGCTCCCCTGGGATTCCATGAAGAGGAACGCAAAACCGTGGCCATTTCCCAGTGATGAACTAAAGATATTACTGAATGTGAACTGTGTTTTTATATCATTTTAACTCATGTAATAACTTGTTCCTCTTGTATGTTGCAAGGATGACAAAAGAGCAATTCTATTTGGGATACTAAGTGCATTTTTAACATATTTGGCTTCAAGTGAGCAAAGGTGATGGACTTACTGACAAGTGTACCCAGGGAGTCATACAAGTTATTCCTGTTGCTCCTCCCCCAGGCCCTGCTTGAGAGGAAAGAGTGCTGCTGACCCACCTCACAGCTCTCCCCAGGGACCTTCCCCGCCCAGAGGGGGAGCTGTCAGAACTGCCCCCCTGCACGACAGGCCCCCACGACAGCTGTTCTCTTGCTCTCTGGACAGCCCCTGCCTGACTGGTCCCACCTCACCTACACCCACTCGCATGGCTGGCCTTCTCTCCTGGAGCCTGATCAGTAAAAATGCCTACGTACTCGCCCCGGGCCCAGCTGGTGGTTGCTGGTACTGTGCTTCCAGAACAAACGGTTGGTTTATGCGTGGCCTAAAAATAGCCAGCTTCAGGTAGATGATGCCTCTTAAGTGTGGGCAGCACCTCGCTGGGTGTTTGGCTTTGACTCACTGCAACAGGGGCACTTCTGCTCCAATGCCATACACATTTTTTCCCCTGGAAGGCCTTCTGTTTTGTAAAATCATGCAGAAAGAAAGAGAAAGAAAAAAGAAGAAAACGAAGGAAGGAAGGAAGGGAGGAAGGAATGGAGGAAGGAAGGAAGAAAGAGGACTTAAAGGAACAACAGGGCTAGGACCAGACCACTGGAAACCCAGGGCGCATGGGGACCAGGGCCCTAAAGAAACCAAAGTCAATCAGTTAAAATCGCTACCAACGTGCAGTTTCATCACAGCTCATCCCTTGCATCTGCGCAGCCTTGAAGCCCGGGGGCTCATCTTCTCCTTGTGCAGGTCCTGGGAGATATTATCTTCTAGCGCAGGGCAGTGATACCAGAACTAAAAGGTGGTCCAGGGCAGCCTTTCTCCTCCATCATGTTCTGCTTGGCTTCTCGGGGACCCCTAGGGTCCACGCCGCCCAGCACAGTGCAGCGCCAGTGTCCTGAGGACCTCACCCCGTTCCTGGCGCTAGAGAGAAAGACTTTCTTCTCCGGATCTTCATAAATACACTGTCCTGGCGGTCACTTTAACTGTGGGACACCTTGCCGGCCCACCTCCAAACATCACCACGCAGGAGGAAATGGAGGACCCCCAGGACCACTTCCCTGTTTACCAAACACCCGAGGGCCCTACGCACAGGGGACACAGTGAGGGACCAGGCTGAATCTGACGGTCTGGTGGCCGAAGCACCAGGGGTCGTGCCAGCCTCCAGGTGGAAGGGCCCATGCCTGACGTCCACCGGGCACTGTGGCAGTTCAGACGCTCCCTGCTGAGCGACTGATGACTTTTTAGCAGAGGATAATGACCAAACACTCTGAAATGACCGTCAGCTCCAAATCTCAGATGCTCTAGTAGGAAAGGGTACCGAACCCCTCCCCCCCTTCATCTCCATGTCAGAGCTCTGGATGGGTGGGAAACTCACCCTGGAGAGAAAGAAAGAGTCAAGGTCTCCCTGACTCTGTCACTGGGGTGGGATGTAACCAGGTACCTCGCAGTGCCTCCATGCACACAGCTAGCCTCCAGGGACTTACTGTAAACTCCCGGTTGGGGGTGGAGAGCTGTGTGAAAACAAGTCAAGCACCCGGGGTTACACTTTTACCAGGCAAACCCTGTCCTTTTGTAACGTGGTGGGTGGGGTGTGTGGGGAGATGAAGCTATGTTCCTGGGAGAGACCTCAGTGATCACATGGGGTCTCGGCAGTACAGAAACGTCCCCCCTGGGGACGGGAGCCACCCCTGCAGGCTGCTGAGGAGGGGGGTTCAAGGCTGCTGGTACCCTGCTAACGGTGGCCCGGAGCAGCAAATGACCTCCATGTCCAGTTTCTGGAGGCAACCCTCTAAACTGCTGTGTGAACTGGGGGTGACCTAAGTCACCCCAATAGCTCCAGTAACTCCCATTTGGCTAAATATGGCTCCTGTGGTCAGCCAGGACCTGGAACAAAAATCGGCTGTGCCCCCATCATTGAGAAAGTCTCAAAGTGCAGAGTGTGTGTGTGTCTGTGTGTGTCTGTGTGTGTGGTGTGTGTGGTGTGTGTGTGTGTGGTGTGTGTGTGTGGTGTGTGTGTGTGTGTGTGTGGTGTGTGTGTGTGGGGTGTGTGTGGTGTGTGTGTGTGTGGTGTGTGTGTGTGTGGTGTGTGTGTGGTGTGTGTGTGGTGTGTGTATGTGGTGTGTGTGTATGTGGTGTGTGTGTGGTGTGTGTGGTGTGTGTGTGTGTGGTGTGTGTGTGGTGTGTGTGGTGTGTGTGTGGTGTGTGTGTGGCGTGTGTGTGTGGTTGTGTGTGTGTGTTTGTGTGTGTGTGTTGTGTGTGTGTGTGTGTGGTTTCAGACGTGTATGTTTAGAAGAGAAAGAAGAAAAGAAACTAAGTATCAGAACACAATTTATGCTTAAAGTTCATGTGGAAAACCTCTGAACTCACAAAAAAGTGGCTCCCAAGAGTAAAAACTTTCAGGCCAGTTAGAAAGCAACACTTTTTGGATGTAAAAGCAGCCATGTCCACTGCAGGTCACCTGAAACCAATGTCAAATGTGCTTCCTGCAGATTAGCTCTACTGCTGCCCAACTGCAGTCTGGAAAATGAGACGTGCTTTGGGTAGAATCCGAGAGAGGGAAGGGGTGCACGCCAACGGTCGCGACCCATGCCGTTTGCACGGCGTCGTACAGAACCAGCGCTCACTGTGCTCACAGAAACTAGGACGCAGCACTGAAGTGCATGTGCACATACGTGATCCACATACACATGTGTGTCCATGATGCACAGACAATTCTAATAATTTGTTTTAACCTCTTACGAGCGGCTCCTTACATTTAGTCAGTGTTAATGGAAACCCATGGGTCACAATGTATAGGAACTGAAATTAGAAAAGAACCCTATAGCCTATTTTGAAAATACCAACTATTTGATAAATTATATTACTATATTCTACACAAAGGTATCAAAGAAAGCCCTTAACACAGACGGAGAATGAAAAAAGCTCACGACCATAACTACCTTAAATAAAATTAAATATCAGTATTCTGGTATCAGGTACGAGGAGAATTACCTAGTGTATAAGGCAGGAATGTCAGTGTATAGTATCTTTAAAAAACCACCTCAGTTTCTCACAGACAAGCTTAACAAAGTTATTAACAATCATATTAACATTTGCATGGCTCTTAGAGTTTTTGAAGCACTTTAACATCTATTATTTCGCTCTGTCAATGCAACTGAGATAGCTTTCTACAAAATAGAAATGCAACAGGAGTGCAGGCAGGAGGAAAGGTTAAACAGCAGAAGCAGATGAATTTGTTCAACAAGTCAAGATACTTATTAATTCATTTGTTTGGAACAAAATAGCTTGGATTAGATACCCCTGCTTGTCTGCCTTCTTGGGCAGAGAAAGGGCAAGAATAATTTCCACATATGCGCATCCGCCGTTAGTTCACAGTAAAGGAAATAAAATCCTACGCTTTATTAGAAGAAAACCTAACGTAACCGCAAACAGCACTTCCCACAAGTGGGCTCGGCCCCCTGCGGGGCTCAGCACGGGGGAGGGGCACTCGCCCGAGGCCCAGGTCTGGGGCACAGGTGCTCTGTGCAGAGCAGCTTGTTCTGATCCTGCCCCCTCCTTGGTCAGTGGTGGCCTTCTCCCTGTTTCTGAGCTTCAAAGCCTTGTACCGATGTCTGATTCCTCCTTCCCCTCCGTCAGCTGCCGGCACCTCCTGTTCTAACTCTTGTTCTCCCCCTGAGTCTCCTTAGTCTGGTTCTGGGGCCTTCACTCAGGTTCCTACTGTGATACTGCGGACCATGTACCAGGTCAGGCCCCCACCCGCTCCGGACACCCCAGCAGCCTGACACTCCTCAAGTTCTCTCGGTACCCCTTCAGTGGGTCTTCCCTGCACCGCATTCAGTGCAGACTGTGAAGAGCGGCACTGGGGGCCTGCAAACGCCACCCTCTCTGTCCTACCAGCTGTGTCTCTATGTCTCTGCACTCACTACCCCATCCACGTAAGCCACGGCACCGGACTTCCTCCCGGTCCACGCCTACCGTCCTGCCCTCTACACCTGTAACCTGCTCCTGGGAAACCTCCTCATCGACGGGCCCGTCCCTAGTGCTCACCCCGTAAATCCTTTCCTGACTTCCCTGTAACTCAGCGCGGCCCCCCTCTCCTTCCCTCAGGCTCTTTACGTCGCGGTAACCTTTCCCTTCTCCCCAGGGATAGATGGCGAGCCCCTTGAAGGCAGGGACTGTACTTTCTTATTGCTGCATCCCTGACGGGCTAGCACAGTGCCTCGTTTATTGGAGAGATTCCATCTCCGCTGAGCTGTGCAGAAAATCATGTATGTTTTTTTATAGAACACAAGCGTGAAGGCAGGTGAGGTCATTCTTGGCTCAAGCCTTTAGAAAAGAAGGAGGCCTCCCGTTCCCTCCAAACACTGTTACTCACCCTCCTAATGAGCGATCAACAGCCAGTAAGTGACTCAGCCCGGGGATGTGATTCAAAGCTGCAACAGACGTGAGCCTGAGTCACACTGGCAGCTGGGCAGTTCTGTCCTGCTTTTCATCCGAAAAGCCGGAGGGAACGGCCACAAGAACGAGCGAGTGAACCAGGGGCAGATGTTGTAACTGGACAAACAGCTCGAAGCTGGGTTTCCAAGCGTGGCAGGTGGCTCATTATGCGTGACAGAGGCAAGAGAGCAGGCTAATCAGGCCTAGATCCCACAGCTGCGGAGATTCAAGCCCTGTGCAGTACGCTCTCCGGGGGGACCGAGTGTGAGGGAGGGCGTGTGTGTGAGGTGGGCCCGTGGGATGCTTTCACTTTGCCGGTAGAGCAGAAAAGTGCTAATATGCACATCAGATACTACGTGAAAATTAGCAGTGCTGTATTTGCTGTTGACCTTTTTATTTTGGCGAAAACTCTTAAGATTGACCACGTTCTAAATTATGAATAACTCAACTTAGAAATTATTTACGAGTCTACACTGAATTTTACAGTGTTCAAACAGGAAAGAAGCCTATCCCATTTTTTAAAAAAGGGTGAGAAAGAATCAAATTTAAAAAATAATCTGGATTGAGTTAAAAAATCTTCTGGGAGTATGTTTGCACATTTTGAGTATAAACAAAAGTTTTCTCACTAACACAGAATTTTAGAAAGGGGTTTAGGATCATCTGCTAAGATAGCCTCGGTCCTTTTATCTGACTGGGGACACAATCCTTGCAGGAACATGCAATAATCTTATTTCTAAGCGCTGCTCCAGTTATGCCAGAGAAAAGAACAAAGAAATGATCAGCCTATGGAAAAGCATGGCAGGAGGAAGGAAGGAACATTAGAGGAAAGAAGAAAAGAAGGAAGGTGACGGGTTGGGGGGCAATGCAGTTAGGAAAGACAGCGAAAGGCAGGAAGAAAGACGACTGTAGGAGAGCAAGACCCAGAGAGATGGGAGCTTCAGAGGCGCCTGGCATGTCTGAAATCATCAAAGGGGACGAAGGCTTTGCCATCAAGGGAGGTGCGAGGAGATGCAAGATGATGCAGACACGGCGGTGTGGGGGGAATCCACACTTTCCAAAAAGCAACAGAGGACCTCAAAGCTGCATAGTTACAGAAACATTCAAGGGTAGA
Organism: Aethalodelphis obliquidens; assembly: GCF_003676395.1. NCBI lineage: Eukaryota > Metazoa > Chordata > Mammalia > Artiodactyla > Delphinidae > Aethalodelphis > Aethalodelphis obliquidens. The sequence continues at coordinate 9,110,126 of NW_020838005.1, forward strand.
CAAACTGTGACCTGAAGAAAGTGCCACAGCAATTAAGAAAGAAACAGCCACTAATACTTAAGTTTCTAACCCCCAGGCGTGTGGTACGACTTTTAGTCTATTATGTCCTTTAATCCCAATGCCAATCCAGGGGGTAGGCATGGGTAGACCCACGTGATGGATCAGGTAACTGATAGGGAGGGTAAGGAGCTGGTCTGAGATCTCGCGTCTGGTAATGGAGCCAAGGTCTGATCCCAGCGGACTCCTTCATTCACTCACTCATTCATTCACTCTCTCAACAGATGTTCACCACTGGACACGGCCAAGCTCCTGGGTGTCACTTACTGGAAGTAGCTGGTGAAGAAAACGGACAAATTCCTTGCTCTCGGGACCTTATCATCTAGTAAGAAAGACAGTCAATAGCTAAATTAACCAATGTCTAATTATAAAATTTGAGAGATACTAGGAATGAAACGGCCAGAGAGGAGTAATGGAAAATAAAGCAGGCCAGAGAGTCTGACGGAGCCTGAGAGTTGGGAAGGGGCCACAGAGGAAGGAAAAAGCCCACAGAGGTGAGGGAGCTCGGGGCGGGGGGGGGGACGTGCAAACGCCCTCCCGCGGGAGAAGACGCACGGCCAGAGCGAGGTGGGCAGGCCCGGAACGTTTTATTCTAGGTGCTCTGGGAAGGCAAAGAATGATGTTACCCGGGCTAGGTGTGAACAGGCAGGAGGTGCTGGCGGGGTTCTAGGAGAGATGACAGTGGCGTGGCCGTGGCTGGTGACAGGGGAGGTGGAAGGGTGGACTGGAGACGGAGCGTGGTGGCACGAAGAAGAGGCCTGGGGGACAGAAGGGATGTGAGGGGCGCAGGAGGGGGAGCCACTGAGAACCACGCTAGTCCTGGGCGCTGCCCTGCCGTGTATGCATGTATGCCTTTGATCTTCTTGGCATGCTTCTTTCTTCCTTTTTTAAAATTATAGTTGATTTACAATGTTTCAGGTGTACAGCAAAGTGATTCACTCACATATGTACATATATATATACATATGAATATATCTATTCTTTTTCAGATTCTCTTCCATTATAGGTTATTTCAAGATACTGAGTATAGTTCCCTGTGCTATACAGTATGTCCTTGTTGGTTTTCTATTGATATCTTACATCTTAGCACATTTCTTATACCGAAGAGTGAGCTAGATTTTAAACTGATTTTCAAACTGGTGTTTTACTTGTGTATCTTTTATATTTAATTCATGTGCTAAAAATCTCCGTTTCCACACTGAGCTCACCCTAGGATGGCCACCCTGCCCTGGTCCACACTGTCCACGAAAGGATGGGGCAGAGCAGGGAGAAGTCCTTTCTAACCGGGCCACCTGGGGTAGGACCACAGCTCTGCCATTTCTCTGGGCAGATACAGAGAAGTCACAGCGCTAAGCCTCAGACTTCACATTCACACGTGGCAACTCTCTCACAGTTTGCTTGTGAGAATCAAATAAGATCACTTGTAGGAAGTCCTGGCCTGTAGCAGGAAGTCAGTGTTAGACTCTCCCCTTCCTTTCCTTCCCCATAATGGTAAGGAGAAGGCCATCAAGAGGTCCTCCGAGAACCCCCCCCGTGACAGACGCACGGTCTGAGACTGTCTCGGGTAACTGGGATGCACTCCAGGGAGGACTGCAGATCCCGTGTGGGGTCCTGAAGTGTCCATGCACGGCAATTCTCGCTCTATAACAACGACCTCAGCCCCTGCCTAGGGGGGCTGCCAGATAAAATACAGGATGCACGGTTAATTTGGCTTTCAGATAAACCACAAGTATTTTTAATGTATAAGTATATTCCAAACACTACTTGGGACATACTTATACTAAACATTTTCCATTGTTTAACTGAAAGTAAATTTGACTGAGCATCTGCTATTTTTTTTTTCTTTCTAAATATGGCAAATCTGCGACCAGGCAAATCTCTGCATTGATCAGGAATAACTGCTCCCACACTCTCCCTTCACAGTCCCCCGAGATGCTCCAATTCTTCTCTGTACTAGAGGTTATGTCCCTCACCACCCTGGTTCTCTACTGCTTCTCTTTCTTTCTTCTCTGCATATTTCATGCACCCCCCCTCTCACTCCTATCATATCAATATAGGAAGGTCCAAAGTCTCTGGAGTAGCCCTCTGGTAGGTCCGGAATTTGACTGCAGGGTCATAAAGGATGCTGCTGTGGGGACCGTGTGTGTGCGCGTGCGCCTGCTGTGTCCACTTCTTAAAACGAGGACTGTGTTAACCACGCATCACAGGGAATACATCTGGAAAGTTTTGTAGTAGCAGTGAATTAAACTTGCATCCACACCACGGAAGCTAATGGAAGCTGCTTAGACCCTCTGAGTAGAATCAGTTAGTGAATAAACTGAAGGAGAAAAAGCTTTGAGTTCATTCAATAATCACCACTATCAAAAGTCAAGAGTTGGAAACCCTTTGTTTTAAATCACACTACAGGAAAAGCACTTGAACGTGAGGGCTACGGTTTCATCTGTCTGAAGGCGCCTTTTATACAGTACATACTCGGGAGCTTCCGTTCCCAGTTTCAGTGCTGAGGGTAAGAACGGAAGAGGGCAAACAACCAGTTAGTTCCAGAGGCATCCCGAGAAGCATTCCTGTTTACCGTCCCACAGCAAGACAAGGAGCTTTGTCCAGAAGGAGAAACAACACACAGAGAGAGACAGCTCTGTTATTTGCACATTGTCAGGTGAACTTAAAGCACCTCCTATCAAGAGTTACTTCACAGCCTGGTACAAGCTCGTTTTCTCTCTGTGGACTGGGAACAGAAAGTTCAGACCGGTGCCCGTCCGGGGACAACACTTTGAGCAGCAGTGGTAGAGGAGACCCCAGAATTTTATACGCCACACCCTCAGTAAAACAACACAAATGGGGAGATCTCCCCCTTCTGGCCACTTCGTGGACCAAAGACCCTCTTATTCCCTTTCAGTGAAGGCACAAAATATGTTTTGCACTCTAACCATCTAAGTAAGTCTAGGTATCTATGGAAACGCGCGCCCAGGTCAGAAAGGGGAGGGGTTGTGCTTACTCTTCTTGTCGTAAGTCACTGACGCTGCGGTCCAGGGAGATCATGTCACTCGCCACCATGTTAAATCCAAACTCTTTAATGCTGGCTTGAACTGCATGTTTGAATTCTGGTCCCAAAACCAACGGCTTGGCTTTCTCTCCAGGGCCACCAACCACTCCGTGAGGCTCGGGCTCTTTGGGTTCAAAGTTACCGAGGACCCCTGGGCGGAGCACAGGATCACGGTACGTGAAAGTCTGAGGCTTAAATGTGAGATACTGCCTCTGCATTATGTCTTTCTGGTTATCTCCTCCAGCATGGCGCTCTTGTTCATGTTTGGCCTTGTTTTTTCTTCTAATAGACTCTAAGTCCACTTCTACTCCTTCAACATGAGGCCAGGGCACCACGGGTTTGAATCTGTCATCCCCAGGAGCTAGTCCATTGCCCCCTCGGTCAGGCATGGGGTTATTAACAGCTCTGTCTTCCTACACAAAAGGGAGGGGGATATACAGTGAGTACATGAAGGCAACCACAACAGAGTTTATGACACCAATTTTCATGTTTTCAAAATAGCTGAGGCAACAATCAAATGGTCTGAAATATGAAACAGAAGCAGGCCATGAATCAGGGCCCCCATTAGAAGGTACCTTTCCCAGGGGGAGCCAAGAAGAGACTATTTCCTTGCCCAACCGTTCCAAGACAAAGAGGTGGATGCATTTTTTTACTTCTCCCCTTATAAACACGACTCTATCAAAGACCCCTTAATAAAGCATATTGCTGTTTTCTTTCTTTTTCCCTATTTTTTTGGCTACGCTGTGCAGCATGTTGGATCTTAGTTCCCCCACCAGGGATCGAACCCATGGCCCTTGCAGTTGGAACCACGGAGTCTTAACCACTGGACCGCCGGGGAAGTCCCAAAGCACACTGTCACAGGTCAGAGCAAGGAGGTTCTAGGACCTGTGACTAAAGGAGGCACTTAACAGGTCCTGTTGTACAGTGTGGTTTTCCCAGTTATCTGGTGTACGAGGAATATGATGTTTTGTCGGTCACACAGCCACATGGTGGCCGTGCTGTTAGGCATCGCCCACCCCGAGGCTGGCTTCGTGCTCCAAATGCCAGAGGAACAGGGCTGGGATTTGCACTCAACAGCCCCCATTAGGTATTTCCTGCTCAGTGAAAGTTTAGCTGAGTTCCAAACTATATTAAAAAAAAAAAAAAAAAAAAAGCCCTAGTGACTGTAACTGAGTCAGCTGGGGCTTTTAAACCACACCCAGTACCTAAGTTGGCCACGTTCCAGAAGCGTCCCAAGGAAACACAGACGCTGTGTGTACAGGTATTCTGGGAGGGGTGTCTCCCTTTCCTCACCCCCTGCACATATCTTCCCGTCAGAAGTCCTGAGTGCACGGTGTCCCTGGTGGCGCAGTGGTTGAGAGCCCTCCTGCCAATGCAGGGGACACGGGTTCGAGCCCTGGCCCGGGAAGATCCCACATGCCAGGGAGCAACGAAGCCTGTGTGCCACAACTACTGAGCCCACATGCCATGACTACTGAGCCTGCGCTCCAGAGCCTGCGAGCCACAACTACTGAAGCCCGTGTGCCGCAACTACTGAGCCCGCGGGCCACAACTACTGAAGTCCGCGCGCCTAGAGCCCGTGCTCCGCAACAACAGACGCCACCACAATGAGAAGTCTGCGCACGGCAACAAAGAGCGGGGCCCCCCCCACCCCCGCTCGCTGAAACTAGAGAAAGCCCACGCACAGCAACAAAGACCCAACGCAGCCAAAAATAAATACATAAATAAACAAACATTAAAAAAAAAAGAAATTCTGAGTGCTTTTGCTTCTGGGGTGTCACATGTGAAGTTTTTCCTGAATCCATGCACAGAGCCTTGTTTCTCAACGTCAGCATCACCTCCGTGGCTTTAAGTATACTGACGTCTGCGTCCCACCCCTCAGACACTGTGATTTAATTGGTTGGGGCATCAGAATTTTAAAAGCTCCCCAGGTGATTTCAATATACATCAGGCTTGCGCTCCTCTGGCTTAAAGGGAGCACCTCCAGCTATAACCAGCAGAGGTCGATAGAGAATGTGTGCAGCTGGGCTGGAGCGAGGTGAAGAGGTCAGAACCGGAACCGCAGACGGCCGGCTGGTCTGCCACCCACCTCACGCCAAGATCCCCTGGTTCCTTAAGAGATTCATGAAAGAATTAGTACCCCCCTCCCACTGACATGTTTCTACAGTGTTAGAGCTGTCTTGAAAAATGAAGTTAAAAACTTTAAAGAGTACAGAAGTAAGGCTCCAGGTGTGATGCTGATATGCAGGTTGCCGTCTACCAGTAGTTTATCTAGAGACAAAGGTCTCTTTGGAAAGTCAGCTAATTCAAATGTGAATTTAGTCGATGATGAAGTTTTGGTAACGCCTAGCTAAGGATTGACTTGAGAGAGTTCAAAAAGGAATTTAACAAGTTTATCTCTTTGTTTAGGTAACACTATAAGCATGTGATACAAAATTCAAAGGATCGCAAAGGGCATACAGTGAAAGGCAAGTTTTCCTACCTTCCCTTCCGCAGAGGTGCTCACAGCCAGCACTTTCTTGTGAATCTTCCTAGAGATATTACATGCAGATATGAACACACATGTGTATGTATGACAAGAATTTTTTTCTGAACGTGGGACACAGATTTTAATTGACCGATTAATTTTAAAAGGAACCGTAAGACGTCACAACCAGTTCAAAGGTGAATCCAAAGAACAGACAAATACATAAATATCAAGAATACTGCAAAGAATTTACAAATAGAGGCAAAACTGGTAAAACTGGTCAATATCCAGAGAGCAGTAACCGACTGCATTCCACAGTACATGACTGCCATTTCAATGGACAAGACGTCTGTGCATTACTAGCAGTTTTCTATCATTTACAGGATGGTAAAACAGCTCAGAGATAATGAAAGGGTGAGATAACATAGAAAGCCGAGTTAGATAATGCACCCCATAATCTTTCTGGTCCATTTCAAAGTTTCTCCACAATTTTCCTCCTGTAGCACAAAACAACATAAGATGCAGCACTTCGCCTAACCATCTAATGTGATGCCTATCCAGGTACAGGTGGATAAGCCTTCTGGATCAGGTTTCTGACCACCGCACACCTGAGTCGAGTAGTAGGGACGTAGCTGAAGCCTAACCTGTGAGCTCTAAGGGTCAGAGTAGGGCTAGACTGGAGGCAGGAAGCAGCCTTGCCCGAGATCCGTGTCCCGAAGCACTGAGGGCTCTGGTGGGAATTAACCCATCCTGAGGAGAGGAAGCCAAGCACGCCTCTGTCACAAAGAGGCAGGCGCGGAAGCTGGGGGTGATTCCGGTGATGGGAAAGTGTCCTTTTCTCCACTTATCTCCTGGCTCTTTCCAAAATTATACTATACAACCGCAGTGTTGTAATAAACAAATTAAAATAGAGAGGTCATTATAAAACTCTCAGATACTGGACTCAAGTCGTTGATGTTGAACCAAGTACCCCACAAAAAAGGAGGAAGACATGGTCCCCCCACTTCAACTTTCCACATCAAGGCTCCAGTGAACCAGTAACGGGGTAGGTAAAGAATGAGGGGAGGGGAAAAGGGACAGAAAAGTACACTGAACAGGTCACTGAAGGTCAACAGAGCATCCTCTGTAGTGCCTAATATTCCACTGGGGGAAAACGGCTTACTGGAAGAATGCGCAACATGAGAGCACGTGAAATCAGGTACCCGAATTGTGAGAGACGTGCTGTGGTTTAGGTGCGTGGGGTCTGATGCGAGACTCGCCAACTTAAACGTTTCTCAGACTCCCCCACCTCAACAAGAGAACGTTTAATGGATTCGAACTTCGTGCTCATCTTCCTCCAAAAATTGTTTCGATCTTCCCTTTGTCTAACCTTTGACTCTTTTTGGCCGCCAGGCTCGTGCGATCTTGTTTCCGGACCAGGGACCGAACCCAGGCCCTCGGCAGTGAGAGCTCAGAGACCTAACCACTGGACCACCCAGGAGTCCCCTAACCTTTGCTTCTTGGTGTTCTCTGTAGATCTGTTAGGGCCCTGCCTGTCACTCCTACTCACTCTGGCGTCTCCTCTCCCGAGCGAGGTGCAGGTTCATTTGATCTTTCCTACCCCCGTTTCCTCAGCCCACATCTCGCTTCTCATCTCCGGGCCCACAGTCAACTGCTTCCTCAACATGTCTGCTTGAATCAAACTGGCACCTAAACTGAAAAGACCCCAGAATGAACTTCCCATTCACCCCACGTCACACACCCGTTTCCATTACTGTCCTCCCCACCTCGGGGACGGGAGCCACTGCCCACTTGACCGATCAAACACCAGTCCTACGTTGCATCCCCAGCCGCTTGTTCTGACAGCCTACCCATCCCTGACTCCTGTCAACCCTACTGCCTTGTGTAGCTCCTGAGCCCGGTCACTTTCTCCATACCCTCACTGCCGTGAAGTAAGATTCGTATTCTACGGCAAGACAAGAAAAATTTCAACACAGAAGTTCTTCTCTGCCCCTTGGCCTCCTCTCTCCCCCACTGTGCACTGTGTGTCTGCATTATACATCAACCCAACCCCCCATCGGCAGAAACACCTGCTCGGCCATCGAGAGCGACTTTCTCCCAGCATCAACAAGACACCTGCTTAAAAGACAACGTTCCGTCTTGAGCTTGTAAGGGCTCACGTGACCCACCACGATGCCACTTAGATCTGGATCATGTAAACTGTCAATGATACGGCATTGGACGTAGCGCCCTCTGTCTCAAAAAACTTATATACCTGTGCCCGGACTCCTAACAGGCAGAACAGTTCTCAGAGCTTTCTGAGATGCTCTTCCTGGGTTATAATCCTCAAATTTGGCTCAAAAAATTTTTTCCATTTCTTTCGTAGATTGATTAATTTTTCTGCCAACACTGCCAAGGCCACTCTGCCCTCTTAACAGGATGACTAGAACAGGAAGAACAGTGACGACTGCAAACACTGTGTTCTAAGTGCTTCACGCATATTAACCTATTCAACGCCAAGAGTCAGGTTCTGTGATTACCACCCCCATTGCACAGACGGAAGAGCCAAAAGAGAAGTGACCTAATGTCGGGATCAGTACAAGGCAAGGCTGGAACGTGCATCCGGGCAAAGCCCGTGCGCCTGAACCCCGGGCATTAGTGCTTCTCCCTCCAACGCGTGCACTCGCTGTCTCTCGTCATTACTGTTCTGCACAGCGGCCGGTGTGACTTCCCTGAAATTCAAGTATGAACACGTCCCTTCCCCTGCTTCCAGGCTCCACGCCGGCCCCCTTCCCTCAGGAGAGCAGACACTCTTCCCAGAGCTTTTCCGGCTCCAGCCTGCACTCATCTCTCCACCTCACCCCCTGGGGCAGAAGCAGGAAACACTCCAGGCTTTTTAGACCTCAGGGTCTCTGCCGCAGTTACTCGAGATGCCATTATAGTGCCCAGAGCAGCCAGACAGTACGTAACCGAATGGGTACAGCTGTGTTCCCACAAAACCTTGTTTACAAAGACAGGCTAATGGGGATGGATTTGCCCCCAATCCCTGCACTAGACTGGAAGTTCCGTGGAAGGGGAGGGACCACGTCCATGGGATGCACCACTGCACCCCAATGCACGCAATCCTAAGTATTTACTGAATAAATGCATGAATCCTACAATATCTGCCTGACTTATGAGAGAGAGTCTGAGAGGGAAAGGGAGAAAACGGACAGGGAAAGAGGGGCTTGATCAGACAGAAGCTTCCTAGCGATACTTTATATTCTCTGAAGAGAGGAGGACCTAACTTTATATTCTGTGCACAGTGCTGTATTCTTAATAACGCTGTATAACAGACACCAGAAAAATTGAATTTGCTCACTTCTCAAAGCCTCCATGTCATTAAATCTGAAGGCAAAACCAAATACGAGAATTGTCTGCCTAACCCCAAGTCAATTAAGAATAATCACGTCAAATCGTCATGTTACATGATTCAAAGGATGACTGTAAAGTAGTACAACACTCAACTCCCCGGAGAGGGAGAACTACAGGCTCCTTCTGCCTGGGAGGGAATGAGAGTCAGCAGTTGCCTTTGTGATTTGCTGGTGTTCAGATACCTTCATAAGCACGAGCTGATTTCCTTAACAGTCAAAATCAACGGATCACTATTGATGATTAGAAATGGAAAACAGAATCGGGAGATAATCTTCTAAGATCAGTATGTTTGTAAAGGTGGAAATGTACTGAAAAACAGAATCACGAATCACCAGATGGAAACACGGGGTTAACAGGAATCAGGTCAGACTACTCGCTTTCCATCTTACAATTCACCAAGCTCCCCCTTGACCCCAAATCGCCCTTACGCACGATATCTTTCCAGGATGGTCATGCCTCGGTAGAAGTGATATGAATACAAAGGAATTTAGAGCAAAGGAAAGTAACACAGGCTTGGATCTGAAATTCGAGGTGAGCCTAGAAAGCTAAGCTCATAAGGAGGAGCTTCTGCGGCCACCAGATCTCTTGAGAAATCAGCTCTGCTTTGGGACGCGGCCGCCACTAACAACTGCTCGCGATTTGGCTGTCATTCTGCCTGAGCCACAGGGTTTACAACATAACAGGTCAAATTGAATTCTACAGTTTAAAGACCCTCTTGATAAATTAGAAAAATCCGAGCTGCATCCCTTCTCCAGCTGCACTCACTCACCTAGGAGGAGCAGAAGACAGCAGGGAGGGAGGGATGAGAAGAGTCAACGAAGTTCAGAAGAAACGGGGTGAGCCTGTGGGCGGGGTGTCCCCAGACTCTCCCCAGCGTGCGGCAGGATGTAGGCATGGGGGGGGGTGCTCCAGCCTCAGCACCCGGTTTCTCTCTGGTTACTACGGCTGGATTCTGAGCTGGCCCAGCCCCTGCTGACATCCTGTGCTCAGGAAGACCACCCACTCTGGCTCCTTTCAGAGGCCTGAGAGTTGACCACACTGCCCTGGGCGTCGGTGGCCCTTCTGGGGCATGGTGGGTGGGGTGGAGGGGAGTGTCAAGTAATCTGTCTGCTTCATCAGGGCTTGAAATGGATACACTCAAGATGAAACAGAGGACTCACCAATCCTTGAATACGTAGGATGTCCTCCCTTATGGAAAAGGACCCTATTCAAGTACATTTGAAGACCAATGGCAATGTCTCTGTTAGCAGTTACGGCAGAACTGGAACTGGAGGAGGGTCTGGCTTATCAGTGAGAAAAAGCATTACATTCCGACAGAATGACCATCTGCCCTAAGAAACGGACTGACTCAGTAGGGATGCCAAGCACCAGGCCAGGATATAAACCAAAAGGGAACAGCATGGAGAAGGCAGCACAGCTGACATCACAGTAACTGCTCCACCAAGAGGAACTCAGGTCAGCAGCCCTAACACCACAGGCTAGACCTGGGCAAGTAACCACCAGTCACAGGCCACTACACAGTAAGCCAGGGGGATCGAGACTTACTCTAGGGACAGTGCATCCCTGGACCGTCTGGAGCTCCTGTTACATCGGAGCTGCTGACATTGGCAGCCAGTCACCAATGGGAAAGGCAGTGCTGCACTTTAACCACCTACCAGGTTCAGAGTCAATTAAATGCCACTCCTCCTTAGTCAAATGAGCAGTATATGATATGCAGTATACAATACAGATCTGTCCTGTAGTTTGTAAGTTAATAGGTGTCCTCTGGACTTCCTGGTGGTCCAGTGGTGAAGAATCCACCTTCCAATGCAGGGGGGCGTGGGTTGGATCCCTGGTCGGGGAACTAAGATCCCACATGCCACAGGGCAACTAAGCCCGCGCACCACAAATACCGAGCCTGCGCACCAAAACTAGAGAGCCCGCGTGGTGCCGCAACGAAGAGCTCACGTGCCCTGGAGCCCGCGTGACACAACTACAGAGAGAGAACCCGCAGGCCACAACTGGAGAGAAGCCCACGCACCTCAATGAAGAACCCGCGCGCTGCAATTAAAGATCCTGCGTGCTGCAACGAAGACCCCCCCCCCGCCCGCCTGTCATAATTAAGACCCCATGCAGCCAAAAAATAAATAAATGAAAAAAAAATTTTTAAATATAGGTGTCCTCCTAAAAAGTGGCTCTATGACATTTTTGAACATTTACTCATGTTAATAAAGGGAGATTTCCGTTGTAAAAGTGCCTCCTGATAAATCTCACGGTTGTGCGGCTAGTCGAGATCTGTAGATTCGTATTTTTGTGCATATCACATGGTATTCTTAAAAGAAGTGTCCATCTGCACTGGCACAATGATTTTCTGAAGACAAATTTGCGATCTGCCTGACTTGTATAATGAGAAACTTTCAGTTTGTATGTAAAATACTACATAGTCAGTAGAAAAGTATCAACTGTTTTGGGGCAACCAACTATGTGAGTTATTGAAGACAGCCTCCTGAAGGTTATCTAAAATTAGCTACATTTTCTGATGCCTGGAGCCGGCTCTCAGTTGATGCTGTCTAGCATCCTTTAGTCCACTCCCTCTGGAGGCTGCAGGTTCCCTTTTTAAGCAGAAGGCAAAGGCAAGCACCTCATCCCAGCTGTTTCTAATCCACTCAAGGCTTTTCCTCCAGGTCAATGATGAAATCTGGATGCTGGGAGTGGGAAACACTGACCCCTTCCAGCCTTTAACATTATCCAAGAAACAAAACAAGAGTTAAGCAGCTTTCTCCCCACCACTATGTATAAAAACATTGCCACGTCAGTTTCATTATGTTCCACCTTTGGATAATAATTACGCACTGACAGTATCCCAAGTTATAAACTAGCCGGTGTCCAATTTCCATCGTTTTCTCTGGTTCAAGTAAATACTTCAGTACGTTTCTAATATTTAACATCACTCATACCATTGGACACTGTATGTGGGTACACTTTTCTTCTTGTGTTTGTGGGCACACCTCTTCATTCAGGGTTTAGGAACATCACTCTTTAACTGGCAAGAAATATTACCTTTATCTCACCAGAACCCAAACTTAATGGACGAGTAAGAATTTCGTTATAGGACATACATTTATTTAAACTGTTTCACAGATGAGCGGCAATACTAAAAAGAAAGACTTCTGAAATATTAAAAAAATTCTAATTTTTAAGTTTGATTTCTTTCAACTCTAGATTACTCCAGTGATTAGGTATAGTTTAAAAGCGGTTGACAGTGATATTAGTAAGCGTGGGTAATAAAATCCATCACGTTTCCTCAGAAGCATATGGTACACTTTAAAACAAAACTTGGTTTAACCAAACTAAAATAAGTGATCAAATTGGTTAAAATTATGATAAAATTTACTTTTTAATAACCATGTCAATGCACTGCATTTTTTAAAAGGTAACAGGGTAAACTGCAAATTCCTTAGTAATAAAAACTTTCCATTTTCAACATATAAATTCAAATTACAACTGGAAAAAGGGAGATTTCACACAAGATCCTTCTCTGCATTAACACTATAATCTGTAATGTTCTATTTTGTAAATGTGAAATTATCATTAAGCACCAGCTGTTCAAGCCAGCAGGTTTTAACGCCCCCCGGGCCCCCATTCTCCCAGGTCCCCCCCCCCCGAATATTTCTAACACTGTTCTTCCCAAATTGCCTTAGGATCTGTTCACATGTTTCTCCCCAGTCAGACGAGGGCTCTCGGAGGACGGTTATCTGTGTGTAGACAGTAGGTACTCAATGCGTGCTTCTTCATGGACTGAGCAAATGGGGAACATCTAGCTGGGGGGGGGTCACATCACCTATTTATCTGCTGGAATATAAACTGGCTTTGAATCCACTGTCTTATGCCACTGCTGGACTTGGTTTAAGTTAGCATTTTGAGAATCCAAATGAGATAACTGAAAACATTACTTTCCCTACAAATCTAAAATTTGAATAATCCTTTTTTTAGTTTCTCTTCTTCAGATCTGAATAAATCATGTCTGCAAGTGAAATTTGTTATTTCATGGAAAATGAGTACTTCATTTAAACACAACAAAGTAAACCTGCTGGTGTTAGTCTGAGCCTCTAGTCCAATTTATCTTGCCAATGGTCTCCTGCTAAATTTGGTCCTTGTTTTTAAAACAGAAATAAGCTAGAGATTCTAAATCAGGTCAGAAAACGACCAGATAGTACTCAAGAGGGAATACATTAAAAGAAGAAATGGGCAGATAAAGGACCAAAATATAGGTTAATGTCTACAAATAGGAAAATAACAAACTGGTTATCCTTTGACAAAAAACTTTTATTTCGGGCTTCCCTGGTGGCGCAGCGGTTGAGAGTCCGCCTGCCGATGCAGGGGACACGGGTTCGTGCCCTGGTCCGGGAGGATCCCACATGCCGCGGAGCGGCTGGGCCTGTGAGCCATGGCCGCTGAGCCTGCGCGTCTGGAGCCTGTGCTCCGCAGCGGGAGAGGCCACAGCAGTGAGAGGTCCGCGTACCGGAAAAAAAAACAAAACAAAAAAACTTTTATTTCTGAGACTGTTTAATGGCCCAGATCAAAGTTATTATCATAGACAACTAACCAAGAGGTCTATGAAACATGCAATGTGAACACCTTGACGAAATCCAAATAACTTTTATTTCTCATGCCTTAGCTCATTAACGGAGTCATATATATACTTTACAGGTTTAAAACAATATTTATTATTGTGAATATTTAGTATTAAATCTCTAGCTGATTCGAACTGAATTTTAAGAATCAAACATAGGTACTAAACAATTGATCAATAAATCGGGACTTCCTACGTGGTCCAGTGGTTAAGACTCTGTGCTCCCAATGCAGGGGGCATGGGTTTGATCCCTGGTTGGGGAACTAAGATCCCGCACGGCGCGGCCAAAACAAACAAAAAACCAAAATCAATAAATCATTTTGTAGTAGATTTCAAAAGGTGACGAAGCTATATTTGCCAAAGTTTATGCCATCATTTCTGTGGTAACAGCACAGATGTCGAGACAGGGCTGTAAGAACGAGGCACATCAATGTCACTTAAAAGCCCCATCTCCCACAGGTAATGAAAGGTGGATTATAATACCTCTTAGAAATCATAAAAGGATATAGTGGGTAACTCTGTGTTTGGGAGCTAAGCAATTACTGAACTTTAAAAAGAAAGTTCCTAAGTGGTATTTTCATTCTAAAATTTCTTTTTAAATTGTCAACATTTCATAATAAATATCCTACCACATTATTCCTACAAAATGACCTGTCTAAAAATAAGAAAAGTATTGGGGAAAGAGTGAGGAGAAAAAGATGAAAGCAAAGCAAAGAGAGAAAGAAAGATGGTAAATTAAAATCTGTGAAGATTTTTAAACACATGAATAATTTATGTATGCATATATATTATGTATGTGATGATGGAGAGTGGTAACACACATTTAAAAGCCGAACAGCTTAGTAGGATAAGATGCGAGAAATTAACCCTGCTGAACAGACCCTTTGAAGGAACCATCGCAGCATTCTGTCAGGTGGAGACCGGAGGACCCACTGAGAGCTGAACTGGCAGAAGATGAGGCCCCGCCTGGCCCTCCTCTGCCCACCTGCCCACCCACATACTTTGGGACCTTCTCTCAGCCTGGGCCAATCAACTCCACTTTCTTACCTAGAAGAGCTGACACGTGCTCCACTCTCTTTTCCAGATCACCTTTAAAATATTTTAAAAGAGCGAGCGCTACATCCGTCCCTGGGGACCATGCTGTTAAAACTTCTTTTTTCTTTTTTAAATCCAGGCACATGCTTATTTAATCCTATCCTTTGATTCTTGTTTCCAATATAACAATACACTTCATAATCTAATACCAGTCAACGCCAAACAGTTTAACTCTTAATTCTCCTTCACATCTGGTGATCCCAGTGAAAGCACTAATGATTTCCAAATCTTCCTGAAAACTTTCTTGGAAATTATGTCACCAAGAGGATCATCAATAATTCTTAGGATGTTAAGGAAAACATTTTACTAGGGGAGAGCAGAACGAGGTCAAACGTGGTATCTGTGTCAAGAGAGAACTACTGTAATACCCTTTTGAAAGCTGAGAAAGCAATGTCCTATTACCTCTCCAGGGGAGAAGTTCTAGAATGAACACAGCACTCCCACGTGAAGTGCTGCTACTTTGCAGAGGGAAATGCATCAAACAGCCTTTCCTCCAGGGCTTCCTTGCTTTGCCCCGAACACAAAAACAGCATAAAAGCATATAAAACAGCTCATAAAACAGCACGGCAATGTGGGGCTTTACTACACATACACTGTGATTGGTATAAAATAATCTTCTCTTGCAAATCTGAAAATAAAATCACCTCAGGAAAGAAAATACCTCAAGATTTTCAGGGCAGATGTATCATTTTAAAGCGTGGAGTAACATTTACTACATGTACTACCACGTAACATTTACTACCCTGTGGACAAGAAATCCATTTTGGGAGGGGTGACAAGGAATTGTAACTATGTGAGAAAGAAAAATACCCTCAGAGTAGATCAGGGTTATTCATGTAATAAACTTTCTGACCTTTTACCTTTCATCTACAACAGGCCTGCTCTCAAGAGGGAATGCTTATCCAGGGATCCTCTAGTTTATCATGAGCGGTATTTGGCATTCAGGTTAATATTTATATGTGTCATTAAAAGGTAAAAGAACTAAAAAAAAAAAAAAAAAAAGAAAGGTAAAAGAACTGTCCTTCTAGTTATCCAAGTATTTATTATAGGTCTGCTACCCACCAGGCGCTCTCTGACGTGTTAGAAGGCGGCCCAGGCTTCTTTGCAGGGGAAGGGAAGCCGGAAGCAGCATGACCTGGGTTTGCAAACACTCCCCATCCCAGAAGCGGTGGGAAGGATTGCGAGATGGGAGGAAGAGTGGGGCCTGGCAGCCTTTCTAGACCGAGGCAAAGGCACCAAAGCATAAAAAACACAGGGACTTTTCAGTGAATGCAAATGGCCTGGTGTAAGGAGTGGAGAGGACCAGTGGGGAGGTGGCAGGAGAGATGCTGGCGGTGCCTCTTAAAGGCCAAGAGGTTCTGACAGCATCCTGTGGAGCGCGGGCGCCTTGCGGGAAGCAGGCCGGCGCAGAGCTGAAATCTGGAGCGAGGACTCTGATGGAGCAGATGAATGCGGAGAGGGGGCCAGATGTTTTCAGAGTAGTAAGAAACCAGTTTAGAAATAAAATGCTGGGAAAAGCTATGCAGGAGAGAATTTCAAGAAAGGAGTCATCAACAGGGCCCAAAACTAGGCGTGTTGTTAAACTAACGAGAACCCCAAGGCCTGAGGGGTGGCTCAGCTCTGCAGCAGGACCCACTCACTGGCTTCAGGACACACGGTGACACCGGCCGAGGCCCAGGAGCCTGGGTCCCGAGGCTTCGGGGCTCCCATGGTATCTCCTCTCCACGCGCAGATGCAGAGAGCCCACTGTTTCGTCATCCCAGTGCTAGGGGCACCCTGTGGTCCTCGTGTTCTGCCCTACACATTCCTCTGAAGCTTCCAGCTGACGGGCTGTCGAGTACGAGCTGAGCCCCTACTCTCCCGGCCGCGGGGACACAGCGGTGCAAACGCACCCCTGCTACTGGGGAGCCCTCCGTCCAGGGGGAGACAGGCAATCAAGTCATCACACAGGTGAGGTGCCACGTGAGGGCTGGTCTAGCCGGGGAGGTTAGGGAAGGCTCCCTGCGAAGGAGGGCTTATGCACGACGAGAGGTCGAGAGAGGAGGGGAGAGTCCTGCGCTGAGCCCCCCAGGGACTCACGTGGCTCCAGCACAAAGAGCGGGGGGAGGGATGGTTACCCGTGTGCAGACGGTAGGTACTCAGTGCATCTTTCCAGAACACCGCACAAGCCATTTGAGCGACTTCTCGGCTCTGTGGGAAGCAGGGCCACAGCTGCTGGTGAGGAAGGGGAAGCACCTCGTCACCACGGGGAGAAGCCGGTCCGTCAGGGACGCTGCTCTGACACACCCCAGCCAGCCTCGGCCGGTCACACGCGAGCGCCACCAAGTCTGACAGCCCTTCGCGACGAAGGGAACGGAAGAATGCTGGTAAATTAACCTGCGTGGTACTTGGGACAGTCAAGTCTCTCCAGATACTTTGGTTTTATTTGCCAAAATCTTCTGATGGCCCTAAGTCATTCAGGTTAAAAGAAGGAAATTTCCTTCCTTTACTTGGTACTTCGAAGGTGAGCAAGACATTTATCTTGGTATCTACGAATGAAGGAAAGCAGGTAGGAGAGGAAGACAGCAGCCAAGTGTCAGACAAAGCACAGCCCAAGGCAGCAAAGTTCACACAGAGCCTCCAGAGGTTTAGAGTGAAAAAAAGGAATTAAAAAGAACCCACAGTGGTAAACCAATTTCTCACCCAAGTGCTTTATTGAAAGCTGATTTCCAACGTGATGACCACAAAGATGACCACAGGGTGAGGAGGGGGCAGGGCCCTGTGATGTAACGAGCCCGTCTCCTGCCATCCTCGCCATCACCCTCGGAGCAGATGAGAAAACCAAGGCACAGGGTCTGAGGGGCTTGCTGAAAGCCACACACTCTGGGGGTGGCAGGGGCGGGACACAGACCCAGGGTCCCTGACGCCAGAGCCCACATTCTGGACCACCTTACTCTCTCCCGGGAGGGAGGCAGCCACAAGTTTTTCATACCTTTTAACTATATAAATTGATAAATATCAAGATTTTTGAAATGCAAAAAGTAAAATACAGCCCTTAGAATCACTGTCAATTTCAGTAAATTCATTTCAGCAAAAACGTCCAGACTTCCCCAGCAGTCCAGGGGTCAGGACTCCAGGCTTTCACTGCTAAGGGTGCGAGTTCCATTCCTGGTCGGGGAACTAAGATCCCGCAGGCCACTCAGCACGGCCACACAAAAAATATTTCCTTTAGTTTCAAACCAATACAATGCTATTAACTAGAATTAGTAATAAGTAGTTCAGACAGGGCTGTTTTCATAGAAGTAATCTTCTAGAAATCCAATTGATACTTCAAAAAGTAGTAGTAACTTGTGATGGGGCCCACTAGCCTAGGTGACTATCAGGCTGTAAGCAAATGGAATATATACTCATCTCATGTGACTTTATTTCTACAGAGAAAAATATAAATTATTGTCAGTGCACCTGCTCCCAGTTACATCATCTTAAGATACTTCTTTAAAGGGGAGTTAAATTTAAAAATTTAAATTAAAAAAATTAAAGAAGTTAAGAGTCTTTATCTTACTTTCTCTCCAAAGCAGTAGACACACATGATAAATTAGAAATAAGGAATTAAAAGTAGTTGGATGTTACATTAATTTTGATGTCATTTTTTATTAATTTATTATTGTCAGTTGGTCACTGTGGCACACAGGACCTATTCTGATTTCACAGAAACACAGAATGGTTTTCAGAAATCTTCTATTTGTCTGCCACTGACAAATACGAAGTCAATACAATAAGGTTTTCAAATTGACACTGAGAAAGAGTTACAGCATTTCCACTGCCCAAGTCACCTTACTCCTGTTTTCCTGAAACAGAGCCTCGGTTTCGATCACATGGAGGTCTCACCAAGACCCTATTTTCACCAAATTTCTTGCACATCTACTTTGGGCAATGTGTGTTGCTAGCCTTCTAGAAAGCTAAAAGGCAGTGATGAACCTGAGAAACATAAAATCTCTTTTTATAAACATACATCAGTGGTTCTTAAACTTTTTAGGGTCACAAAGATCTCGCACCCTCTCCTCAGGAGAGGAAGAAAAAAAAAAAAAAAAGTACAAACAGGGGCTTCCCCGGTGGTGCAGTGGTTGTGAGTCCGCCTGCCGATGCAGGGGGCGCAGGTTCGTGCCCCGGTACGGGAGGATCCCACATCCCACATGCCACAGAGCGGCTGGGCCGGTGAGCCATGGCCGCTGAGCCTGCGCATGCGGAGCCTGTGCTCCGCAGCGGGAGAGGCCACGGCAGTTAGAGGCCCACGTACCGAAAAAAAAAAAAAAGTACAAACAGTGTGACTTTGGTAGACCTTTGTGTAGAACCATCTAAGCTGTATGTATCAAAATCCTTAAAAACATTCCCTCCTGCTGACTACAAAATTTCAGAAGTGGGATGTATTCTAGGGGCATAACTCTAATTACAGAAAGGATATTATGCATAAATGTTCAGTGCAACATATACCAGCAAATATACTAGAAACAAACAGAATGTCTATAATGAAGACTAGTCAAGAAAATTAATGCTGCACTTACACAACTGAACAGTACTTAACTATAAAAATGTTTAAGAAAAATAATTCTTGTGGAAAATCCTAATGATATAATGTTAGTTTTTTACAAGTAGGAGACATACATTGATTATGCATACTGCTTACACCATATGATCTCTTTTTACAAAAAGAAAAGCATAGAAATGACTAGAAGGAAAGAAAGTTAAAAGTAGTAGTTGCCTCTGGTGGTGAGATTGTAGATGATATATTTCTTATGTCTTGGTTTTCCTTAGTTCCTATATTGAACATATGTTAGTATAAAGTTTTTAAAAATTGTTAAGCTTCCTTTCAAACTTGTTTTTTTTGTTTTGTTTTTTTTTGCGGTACGTGGGCCTCTCACTGCTGTGGCCTCTCCCGTTGCGGAGCACAGGCTCCGGACGCGCAGGCTCAGCGGCCATGGCTCATGGGCCCAGCCGCTCCACAGCACATGGGATCTTCCCGGACCGGGGCACGAACCCGTGTCCCCTGCATCGGCAGGCGGACTCTCAACCACTGAGCCACCAGGGAAGCCCTCAAACTTGTTTTAAAAATTATTTACTGACAAAAACTGCCTCATTAGAAAACAGTTCATATAATAGCTTGAGATTTTTTTTCTATAAGGAGTCTGTATATCACAGTAAGCTCTGAAGTTTGTTGATTGCCAAAGAGGTTGCCATACATGATTTAGTGATAAAACAGGGAGAGAATACACAACAAGCAGAGCTGAGAGAAGGCTCAGAGAAATAATACTTATAACCACAGAAGGATTAAGCTCAAAGTTCACACACAGGGCATAGCTAGGAATATTCTTCATCTGAGGACACGACCAGACTTTAGGCAGCATTAAAACAAAAACAAAAAAACCCAGCTTTAGCAAATGTTTTAAAAAAGCACAAAAACCAGAATGTGGTGAACTCAATTATTAATCGGTCAATCATCAATTATCAATCACTTAAAAGTAAAGGAGAGAATTATGTCATATCTTCTAAAATGAGACAGTCATGAGGTGGCAGCCCATGTCCTGTACTGCACAGCACTTAATGTGAAGATGCTTTTTTTAAAAATAAGAACAAATAAATACTTCACTACACTTTGTTCTCTACTGATCTCTCCTATTTATACCTGCTCCCAGTTACATCATCTTAAGATACTTCTTTAAAGGGGAGTTAAATTTAAATTAAAAAAATTAAAGAAGTTAAGAGTCTTTATCTTACTTTCTCTCCAAAGCAGTAGACACACATGATAAATTAGAAATAAGGAATTAAAAGTAGTTGGATTTTACATTAATTTTGATGTCATTTTTTATTATATTGTCTTTTAACCGCATACTAAAGTATATGACATACATATAATTTTAAGACACTTCATTTCCAGTTTAGAGAATATTATAAAGCAAAGAAATTATGTTGCTGGGTGTCAAAATTTTGTGTACTGAGAAATAAGATTAAGTTTTTAAAACTCTAGAACAAACATACTCTAAGTATGTATTTCAAGATCCTCCAATAGAAAAGGGAGCCCTCCTGCACTGTGGGTGGGAATGTGAATTGATACAGCCACTATGGAGAACAGTATGGAGGTCCCTTAAAAAAGTAAGAATAGAACTACCATATGACCCAGCAATCCTACTACTGGGCATATACCCTGAGAAAACCGTAATTCAGAAAGAGTCATGTACCATAATGTTCATTGCAGCACTTTTTACAATAGCCAGGACATGGAAGCAACCTAAGTGTCCATCGACAGATGAATGGATAAAGAAAATGTGGCACATTTATACAATGGAATATTACTCGGCCATAAAAAGGAACGAAACTGAGTTATTTGTAATGAGGTGGATGGATCTAGAGTCTGTCATACAAAGTGAAGTAAGTTGGAGAGAGAAAAACAAATACCGTATGCTACATACATATGGAATCTAAAAAACTGGTACTGATGAACCTAGGGGCAGGGCAGGAATAAAGATGCAGATGTAGAGAATGGACTTGAGGACATGGGGAGGGGGAAGGGTAAGCTGGGACGAAGTGAGAGAGTGGCATGGACATATATACACTACTAAACATAAAATAGATAGCTAAGGGGAAGTAGCCGCATAGCACAGGGAGATCAGCTCTGTGCTTAGTGACCACCTAGAGGGTGGATAGGGAGGGTGGGAGGGAGACACAAGAGGGAAGGGATATGGGGATATATGTATATGTATAGCGGATTCACTTTGTTTTAAAGCAGAAACTAACACACCATTGTAAAGCAATTATACTCCAATAAAGATGTTAAAAAAATTCAAAAAAGAAGATCCTCCAATAAAAACAAAGACAGACATAGCCTCAAAGCAAGTGAACTTACGACACGCAGCCTGACCTAATTCAAAGGAAACCATCAGGCCCGTCCTTTGCTGAGAGCACTGAGTCCCCCAAATCAGGGAGAGAAACACCAGGGGGTCAGCGACACCCTATTTCAGCCCAAGCTAAAAGCTGGAAGGGAGTCTCTGTGAAGCGAAAGCGTGTCACTTTCTTCATCGGAAGACACAGGATGAAGGATGAGAGAGGGGTCCAGAATTCCGGAGTCCCTAGCTTGCATCAGCATAAGGCTGTCTCTGGCACTGACTTCTTCGAGAAACTTTCAAGCATGGTTATAGAGGGAACAAACTTTTGCGGACTGGATTAGAGAAGCTAAACACCTGAGGTTTGCAAACAACAGTAACAGGCTGTCTGCACGTAAACACTTGGCCCAGCCAGTATCCTACAAGGCAAGGGTTCAAGGCTGATAAAACTGGGTTAAAAGAAAGCCTTTAGGGTTATGATGAGTGACACAAGAGCAATCTTTTCTGACTTCTTTTTTTTTTTTTTTTTTGCGGTACACGGGCCTCTCACTGTCGTGGCCTCTCCCGTTGCAGAGCACAGGCTCCGGACGCGCAGGCTCAGCGGCCATGGCTCACGGGCCCAGCCGCTCCGCAGCATGTGGGATCTTCCCGGACCGGGGCACGAACCCGTGTCCCCTGCATCGGCAGGCGGATGCTCAACCACTGCGCCACCAGGGAAGCCCCCTTTTTTGACTTCTTTTAACATACATCTTCAATAGGAAAAATAAGAAACGGATAGTCACAGAAAAAAAAAAAGTCTTTGTCCAGAATGGTTTGTTTTGGAGAAACCACAGCAAATTTACTAGCGATGTGGTAGGCGCTGTGAGAACCCCCAGGACTCCTGACCCCAGCTGCGGGTGGCTGGGCGCAGGATGGTCCCGGCAGCCAGACCTCCTTGGGGACCCCTGCTGCTGCGGCGACCACAAGACTGCCTCACCCAAGGCCAAGGCTCCTTGCGGGACGAGGCGGCCCAGAGTGACCGTCCAGGCAGAGGTCCCAGGCCCAGCCTCCCTCTCTCCATGGCATGGACACCTGTGATCCGGGGCTCCGTGTGTGTGAGGGTCAGGACTGCTAGAACCCCCTGGTGCAGCTGGGCCAGCCCCTCCCTCCCAAAGCGGCTACCCCCAGAGCCCCGGTAACAGAGCCCTGCACCGATCCCAGCTCAGAGCCCGCTTCCTGAAGAACCCAACCTCCAAGAAGATAAACCTGGTATTTTCCTGAAGAAGCCATTCAGTAAGCAGAGACCACAGCATTTAAGTCAGTTTCCTCCCCTATAAAGTTGGAATAATAGCAAGCAACTACAGGGTCACTGCAAGGAGGGCGTGAGGTAATGCACAGAAATACCGAGGGCCGGGCAACACCGCATATGCAATAAACGTTAGGCTGTTATTAAGTAGATATTAAAATGTTCCTCAAGATGGATTACTGCTTAAAGACCTCTAAAGAATTGTAGGGAAGAGGCTGTAGAGAACAGGTTCTGAAAAATATGGAAAGTTACTGTTCAAGGCAGTTGCTCCTAAGCTCCCTACACAACTCCCACCAAATTCCTGACCTTTCTTATGTTTCCCAGGCAATCCCTTTCCCATGTCTTTACATTTCTCTCTCTGTGCCAATTATCCAGCAATTACATTATACAGTAATCCAATTATAAAAATGGCTCAGGAGGAATAAAAAGGGGGGGAAATATTACCCAAAGCAAACAGATCTCCCACATTCCAGAAATCCCAAGACTGACCAGGGCAGGAGAGCACGGATTTACTTGTAAAATACAAACCTACCAGCTAACACTAATATCCCCCCAAGACTCTGATTCAAAAAATCTGGGGGTATAGAAACTTGTATTTTCTAAAACTCCTCAGGTACAGAAAGAACTGCAAAGAAATCTTCAACCTCGGGGTTGATTTCTTAGTAGTAATATTGACATTGTAATTTTAAACATGTATATATGAAGGAAGGAAGCAAATATATTAGTAAGAAGCAAGATTTTCAAAATAAGACATAAAAATGTTCAAAAAGTTTGTTAAATTTAAATTGGAAGTATCAATATGAACTCACAAATTAAATGAATGAATGAGTGGAGGGATGGAGGGATGGAGGGAGGGAGAGAGGGAGGGATGGAGGAAGGGAGGGAGGGAGGGATGGAGGGCTGGAGGGCTGGAGGGCTGGAGGGCTGGAGGGCTGGAGGGATGGAGGGATGGAGGGATCAGGGCATTGGGCAACTGCCAAAATTTAGAACACATACGCTTTTCACTCCCTACTAAAACCATTTTAATATTTACAATTGACTCTGAGCATAAATTTTACTACTATTTGCACTGTATATTATCCATCCTACAACCAACACAATGTGAACAGTAATGCTCAAAATAAAAGGAAACAGGAAATCTAAGTGGCTGAGAAAACTGCCAGAATTGCTCTTCAGAGTACCTTACAGAATTTCCTTCAAACAGCCCTCCACTAAAAAAACATGCATGCGTGTGTGCATGCACGCACACACGCACGCACACACACACACCCTTCACGACGGCTATTGCTGGGTGTTGTTTCTACAGCAAAGGAAACAAAATATTCACAGAGAATTTTAGGTAAATGTGATACTATAATTCTGTAATTATAGTTCTCCATAATTTAAAAAATCCTCTCAAATTTACTTTAAGATAAAGCTTTTTAGCTTTCAGAAAAACTTCTCATATTTATTCAATTAGAAAAGTACTTGGAATAAAACTACTCACCCAACCCCAAATTCCAACAATCTCTTCTAAGCCTGCAGCAGCTGAATAAGATTCATTCTTTAAAAAGTATCAGAAGCCATTTTTCATTCACAAATGAAATGACTTCTAATCTACAGAAAACATCTATGCTAAGATTTGAGGATAAACCATCTATCTTTACTATCATTTAAACTTTTTAAGAAACTCTGCCAAGCTCAACGGATAGCATAAGGGATAGGAATTTAATGTTTTCCTAACTTGTCTCCAGAAGCCAGGAGAAAATTTAATGAATTGACTCAGTCAGAGAAATTAAGGTTATTATGAAATTTTATCAGCCAGCTCTCTGGAGTCTGATGGCTTTACGATGGTATTTTATAAACAACTGTTGGCACCCTTAGTATTTTTTCCCTTAAGATGGAGCACCTATTAGTAGGGACTGTCTTCCATAAGCAAGGTGGCAAGTTGATCAGCCCAGTCCTTAAAGAGTGTCTGAGTGAAGTCAGGCTGCAGAATACCCGTGCCTCCCCAGATCTGCACAGAAGTTCAAGGCATATTAAATTCCACCCTCACTGTGTGTCATTAAGTACAACATATGGATAAATATGGGTATGAAGGTTTAAGGAAAAATACAAACAGCTAAACCACCACCTCCTATCACTTAGGGCAAAGAAATGTAGATAACTCTGACCCTCAAGTCTCTGGGTGAAGCAGATATTAATTAATTTATTTATTTTTGCTGTGTTGGGTCTTCGTTTCTGTGCAAGGGCTATCTCTAGTTGTGGCAAGCGGGGGCCACTCTTCATCGCGGTGCGCGGGCCTCTCACTATCGCGGCCTCTCTTGTTGCGGAGCACAAGCTCCAAACGCGCAGGCTCAGTAGTTGTGGCTCACGGGTCTAGTTGCTCTGCGGCATGTGGGATCCTCCCAGACCAGGGGGCTCGAACCTGTGTCCCCTGCATTAGCAGGCAGATTCTCAACCACTGCGCCACCAGGGAAGCCCTGAGTGAAGCAGATATTAAATCCAATTCAAATAAGAAGGCTGCACAGAGAAATTTTGATTTGCTTTTTCTTTTGTGGAAAACTGTTTTAAAATGCACAAAGTAAAACATGCTTTTCACTTCAACCTTACATTCTTAAAGATGTCAGATATTTACTAGTTCTAAGTAGGGCAAATTAATGGACTATTGCCACATGAAATAAAGACGATATATTTTGACGAAAGGAGGAGGTATAAAACATTTCGTGCATTTAGATTGTACTGACTTGGAATTGTTGATCAGCTACAAGATTTAAGTTTACCCTGGCACTTTGTATGAAGAAAGTGTTTGCTAACGTAAATCAGTGGCTGAAAAAATATTAATGGAGGGAAGAGTTAACCTACTGAACCATCTGACATGGAAACAACATACGGACATCATTCTCAGTAATCATTAAAGCCAGTTTCAAGGATCTGAATGTTTGTGAAGATGCAGTCGAAATAACAGTTTCAAAAACAACTGACAAAGAGAATTGTGGTTTTTATATGGTTCTATAATTCTAACATTTCATTTACCAGAAATGAGCTCCTTAGTTAATTCAAAAAGGTAGTTTTACAGTATCCCATGCCTGAAGAAGTCTTGAGACGCTGTCAACGATAGCTAAAGGACCATTAAATTTTCTATAATTAAAGGACCTTACTTACTGAATTTTCCGTATCAGCTTCATTTTCATGTACTTTTATCCTTCTCGTACAACGAAGACTCTGGCATGTTTTAATTTTATGCCTTTGTAAGATCGTCCAGAGAAACAGATTCACACACGGGCTTTATTTTATTTTATTTTGGGGGGTTTGTTTGTTTTGCTTGTCATTTTAAATATAAAATTAGTCTCTACAGCTAGAGAAAAACACCAATATCACTGCTGCTGGAGCTGTAATCCCAGCCCTTGGACCAACTCTAGAACTTTCACTAGGAGTCCAGGGGTCGAGTGCCCCAGGGACTGTTAGAATGCTCCTGGAAGGGACGCCCCATGCCCAGGACGTCCTCAGGTGTTGGGGTGAGCGATGGGCCCCCGCTCAGCTAGCAGCTCTGATCCTTACCTAACCAGTCCCCCTAGGACTGAAGTGGATTAAAAAGAGAGGAACAGAAATTTGAGGGGGCTAACTCAGAATCTCTTGGACAGCTGGATTTGCAACTTCAACTAACTTTCTTTGTGGGTCCACCGTGTTCCCAGCAGAGAACAGAGACCAGGGTCACAGCATCTGCCTTCAAGGAGCTGAGTCTGGGGGTGAGGAGAAGCCGGCAGGCAGTGACGGTTTGGTTACAGAGGGAACAGGTGCAGCGTCCAAACTACAGCTTGGCTCCGGGCACTGGCACCGCGGCCACGACCGAGGCAGTGAGTGTTCCCGAAGTACGGCCTCAGGCTGAGGGCCAGGATGTGCCGGTGTGGCCTCTGGTATGGCAGAGGTGTGGAGTAGCATTCTGTAAAATGCTGGACAACTACCGGGGCTGGAAGAACAGAATGAAAAAAGTCCACAGAGCTGCGAGTTTGGGAGCAAGGAAACGCTCTATGGAGAGCACACAAAACGTGTGCAGTAACCGGCGTTTTCCTCTGCCTTAGGGAGCGTCAGTGTCTGCCTGTTCCTTTTCCCTTTGAAGGTTTCTTACAATCTGGTTGTTTTCTCAGGGCCCTCAGTCCCCTGCAGACTCCTCTCCCTCAAGCTGAGATCCTGCTCTCTCCCGTGGAGCACACTCTGTGTCCCAGGGGCAAGACGCTTAGAGATAAGAAGCCTGAAGCCACTGCCCCCTTTACACAGTGATCTGGGTCAAAACACAAGTTAATGACTTCTCAGCATAAAGCTTCTCAGCTTATCAAAATCCAAAGGCTGTGATACTTATCATGATGTGGACTCTTCCGGAGTTTTCAAGAGCTTTGTACTTATCCTGTCTTGTGAACTGAACTTTATTGTTTAAAGGAACAACACTTGAACTTCTTTTAAAACATCAAGGTTAAAGGAGACAGTCTAATGATTGCATCTTAGCTGTGTCTTGCAAAAAAATATAAACAACGTCGGGTTGCATGTTATTTTCAGAGGCATCCTGATCTTTTCTGCGAACCAGAGATTGTTTGAGGTTTACCAAATTTGCCTGGAGCGGTAGAAAAGCCCCTGTGTTAACTTTATGAAGTGAAATACAGAACATTAGCAAAGCACAGGGGTCAACATCTCAGAAATGCGTAGTGGAAGAATCCATTTAAGCTTACCTAAAAACCTTAGTCTAAAATCAAACTTGCTTTAAAGAATTATGAAGAATTCTTCTTAATAATAATAGGAAAGGCTGTTCACGTAATTCATTCAAGGAGACGAAACACTTTTTAAAACCAAAGTTGATAAAAACAACTAGATTTGGTGTGCTGCATGCACGTCGGTGCTTTACTATTTATCGGGACAGTTGTATTTTTTAATTTAATCTTTAATATCATAAGACTGAGCTTTATTACAAGTTTTTTGGTTGGCAGACCTTCAAAAATTACTAAGAAATAATCACCATACAGCTATCAGATTATAGTTTTAAGGACGTGTGCAAAGACTCCTTTATTTGATGGCAAGGTATAGTGTGTAATAAAAATGTCAAGCCGAGATACTTCTCAGACAATGGTGATCATTCCTATTTGTCCATCACAGCTCAGTTGTAACACCGTCTGATCAGTTTTGCAAACATCGCCGTAGCTTTTTCTTGCTGGCTTTCAGCTCACTTCTCCTTAACATTCTTAAATGGCACTGGTTAACAAACCCCTAGTTTACGGGGAGCAGTCCCTCACTCGGGGCACCCGAACAGCACACGGAGTTTAGGATCAGGTGTAGCAGTTTTAATTGTGCAATAAAAACACTGTCCAGCATAAAAAGAAAAATGCCGCCAGATAGGTGGAGAATGTAAAAAGAGAAATCATATTTCTTCTTATTTAGATGAAGCATCTTGAATACTAAAAACACATCAGAGCATTCCAAATAAGGAGTCTTCTGGTTATCGTTTGGTCAACTTAAAATTATTAACAAACATGTACATTTTTCTCAGATATTTAATATATTAGAAGCCAATTAAGAGCAACCCATACTCTACCCATGTATAACCCAGTGCATTATTTATTATATTACATTCACTTGCCAAAGTGGAATTTTTCCTGAAGGGATCAAGTACGTTAAAAGGGAAAACAGGGTTGTGGTCCCAGGTCTTAGTATTTTCCATAAAAGGTATTTTTAAAATTTGGTTATTGTACTCAGTCATAAGAAATGTACTCCTGAAGAAATAATCACTCTCTAATGCCCAGTAGTAGACAGACAGAAAGACAGGCAGACAGAAGGACATACAGACGGCACTCTGAAACACTGAAGCCACACTGCTCATCTTTACTCTATTGTGTGTTGAGTCCAGTAGTCAGATCTCACAATGTTTTTAATCATTTCGTTAGAGCGAATCAGCACATCTTCATCACTACGGCATTCCAACAACAGAAGGCCACCACAGCCCATGAAAAAGGGAGGTGAGTCAGAAGACGGGGGCAGACGAGGAGTCCCTGGGCGACATGGAGTTAATCCCTTGATGTCTTCGGGACTCAGTCTGAATTTTTCACTTGTAAAGAGTTACAGGCGGGGCTTCCCTGGTGGCGCAGTGATTAAGAACCCGCCTGCCAATGCAGAGGACATGGGTTCGATCCCCAGTCTGGGAAGATCCCACATGCCCCGGAGCAACTAAGCCCACGCGCCACAACTACTGAGCCTGTGCTCTAGAGCCCGCGAGCCACAGCTAGTGAGCCCACGTGCCACAACTACTGAAGCCCGTGCACTTAGAGGCCGTGCTCCACAACAAGAGAAGCCACTGCAATGAGAAGCCCGTGCACCGCAACGAAGAGCAGCCCCCGCTCGCCGGAACTAGAGAAAGCCCGAGCGCAGCAACGAAGACCCAACGCAGCCAAAAATAAAATAAATTAATTAAAAAAAAAAAAGTTACAGGCAAAACTATGGAGACAGTAAAACGATCAGTGGTTGCCAGGCAGGGGGCTGAGGGGCTGAACAAGTGGAGCAGAGAGGACTCTCAGGGCGGTGAAAACAACCCCATGATACCGTAACAATGGAGACATTCATTATGCATTTGTGCAAACCTGCAGAACGTACGACACCAAGAGTGAACCCCAAGGGGAACTACGGACTTGGGGGGTGATGACCTGTCGGGGCAGGTTCATTGGGTACAGCAGAGGTACCGCCTGGTGGGGATGCCGATGGCGGGGGCGGCTGTGCGTGGGGTGGGGGGTGCTGGGGGTCTACTAGAAAATTCTGTGCTTTCCTCTCAATTTTACCATGAACCCAAAAGTCTCTTTAAAAAGTCTTTTTTTACGAAGATAGTCTGGATAATCTAGACTCAAGACTCTTTCAACTGGGAGCCATATAACCATCCTGATTACTGTTAAAAGGCTGCTTAAACACTCTGGAACTTGCAGGGCACTAAGAATACCATTATTTTATTTCATAGGCCTTGTTAATTACTTGCAATTTCTGCAGACAGACTTATACAGATTTTTAATAAGGATGTCGATTAAAGAACTAGGAAAATAGTTAATTATTAAATTCACTTGCCTTAAATAAAACTGTCAGGTAATCCTTTAGGTTTAGTTACATCATACAGAATTAGTGTTATTTTAACACTGATTTTGCTTTTTAGCAAACAGCTTGCTCCCTCATCTTCAACTCATCTAAAATAATCCTGGCATTACCTTTGGATGACCTGAGATTTATTATCTATCCGTGGAGTACATGGGCTGCCCTTGTCAGTTCTGTGTGAAAGAAAGAGAAGAAAGCCAGTGACTCACACCTGGTAGAGAATTCCATAAAATCACAGAGCAGGCAACCATACGGTCTCTGCTGGTAGCTGGCAGTTCTGTCACTCGTTTCAAGATACGGAAATTTAACCTGGAAAACTCGAGCTGAATGTGTTTTCCACACTTTGAAAACTGAGAGGCTGAAGAACTTTTATATTAGGTCATGATGACTAGAAATGCATTAAAATAATTTCGATAGACTGACGGCAATTTTGATACAGATTTTTAAAAGCAGTTTCAAAACAGCAAGCCACGATGCTATAGACTAATGCTAATGTCTAAAAGACATCAAGAGAATGGAAGGTCATATAAAATCCACCCAGTCACGTCCATCACAATGAAACTTCCATTAACAAGAGCACATAGACAGTCTGTGTGTGTGTGTGTGTGCGTGCGTGTGCGCGTGCGCGCATGTGCACTGGAACACATACCACTATGGTATTGTACGTTTAATTTCCTGGCAACCAAAAGAATAATCTGAAGGTCCCCTTTGCTGCCAGTCCCTCTGTTGTTACTAAAGATCTACGTACAGGATTAGTACCCTTCCTTACATGTACGTTGGCAATAGCAAGAAGCGTGGTACAGCAAGGATGCCAGGTTTGTTACTGGAAGACTCAGGTGTGTACCCTTACTCTCCCTGGGAAAGCTGGTCATGCTGGATGTGTTTAGTCATAGGTAAAATGAAGAAACTGGGCTAGCTCAGTGGTTTTTAATTAAAGGTGTTTGTCAGAATCGCCTATGTACCTTTTTTCAAAACACACATGCCCAGGCTCACACACAGTTTTTTACCATACCAGATCCCAATGAGAGTACAGACAGGAAGGCACATTTTGAGAAAGTTTCCAGGTGGTTCTAGAGGCACCCCTAGTTAAGAACTCCTAGAAACAGTTACTTTCAAAAGAAGGACAAAGTAAGATAATTCAAAATTTAGAAGATGACCTCACATGTGGCTACTGAGCACACGAAACGCGGCTGGTCCAAAGTGAGACGTGCTCTAAGTGTAAATTACACACCAGATTTCAAAGGCAATGGAGACAGTAAAGAAGCTCAATATTTTTTTTATGTTGACTACATACTGAGACATAACTTTGGATATACTGAGTTAATTATGTTAACATTAATTTCACCTGGGTTAAAACTTTTTACTGTGGCTGCTAGAAATTCTACATTATATATGAGACCTGCATGTATTTTTCTGGTGGACAGTACCAGAATAGAGTTTCGGTCAAGTTATCTTCCATAGAAACCGGTTCATCTTTAACATTTTAGCTTTTTGAAGAATCAAAAAGAAGGATGGGACTAATACAGCAGACGTAAGAGGAAAAAGAAAGTAAAAGTGATTTCCTGCTCTCCTTGTCTTCTGATAGAGATTTGTGCAGGGGTGACCACGTTTCACTTTGCTCTAAGTGTGTTCACGAAACCGTCAATGAACGTGATCTCTGAATGCTGAAATTCCACCTCCTCGTACACAGGTGCTAAGCCCACTGAGATGCCAAAGCAGAGGTTTCCTGGCATCCTTCCTGCCAGGAAGCAAGCACTCATTCCTCTGGCTGGAATGAGGCATGTTTACGCTGTGGTGTTTCTGTGCAAGTGTAATTAAATAAGTACTTCTTGAATCACTAGGTGCCCGGCTCTGCCTGAGCACAGAGGCACACAAGGTCAGGAACTTCTGTGCTGCACCCCGGGAGGGAAGCCAAGGATGGGCTGTTGGGTTGGGGTGGGAAAGGCACCCAGCCCGAGGGGCCTCAGGCCGCCTGCACCCTCCCGGGGGCACAGTGGCGAAGGAGGGCGAGGCTGCCAGAGATGGGACGGCGGTGGGATGCGGCGAAGGACCGCGGGCCGGGGGTGGGAACACCTGCAGTGCCGAGTCCGCCTAAGGGACCATTTTCCTTTTGGCTCCAAGTAACTACGCAAAAACGTTCACAGAATCGGAAAGGATTTGGGTTTTTCAATCCTAGTCCTGGGAGTGAGTGAGAACAAAACCTGGGTGGAGAGGGGATGCGTGTGACACAGAAGTCCCACTCTCCCTCCTGCCCCTGGGAAGGTACCCAGAAGAGCTGAGAGATGGGCTGACCTGTGGCAACCCCGCTCAAAAGGTGCGACGCCGCAAACGTTTATTCTACAGAAGAGAAGAGGGAAGGCAGCCCCAGCTCAGAGGGTTTGTGAAGAACAATGATGCTGCTGGGTGGGGAGAAGCTTGCCCCGTAGATATTAAGATGAACTCTGAAATCACAACAACTAAAGGTTTGGCACCAGCGTAGACAAGAGACAGATCAATGAAACGAAGTTCTGACATAGACTCAAATGTATGTAAGAATTTCGTATTTAATAAAGGTGGTATGTCAAAACTTTGGAGTATTTAATAAATGATACTGGAGCAACTAGTGAACCATTTGGGCAAAGAGTAGATCTCTAAACTATTCCACCCACAAAAATAAGTTCTTAATAACTTATTTTTAATAAGTTAATAAATAAGGAAATTAATAACTAAGATTTAAATGTAAGAAAGAATTCATGGAAGCACTGAAAGAAAACACGATCTTAAACGGAAGAAGTTTCTAAACGTGGTACCAGAGGGGTAGCAGTCAAAAGGAATCATCTGTAGGTCTGATTACAGAAAAAAATGTGAAATCCTATCCACCCAAAGCCACAGTAAGGTTTGGCTTGAGATGACAAGGCTGGACACATTCGCCTTTCCACCTCCTGAGAACCCACTTAAACCAAAGACAAGGTACCAGGAGGAAACCGTAACCGGGAAGAGAAAGGCAGAGGGCAGGGCATCTCTCTGGAAGGCAGGGGGCTGATGCGAGAGGGCTGCACGGGCCGTGGGGAGATGGACGCCAGTCTGTGCAGACCACAGAGGAGAGGAGGCTCAGTCCCCAGGGGCAGAAGGGCAGGAAGGAGGGGGACACAAAGCGGGCGGCCCAGCCCCTCGGGAAGTGCAGGCCCACACGAGGCTTTCCTTCCTCGGCGGTCCACCAAGCTCGGGGAGAAGTAGGTGCGGTGGGTGTGCCTTGTGTAACGTCTGGCACAGGGATGCACCCACCCACCTGTGCTTGCCTTTTGGAGAACGTCTGCAAGGCCCGCTCAGCGCCAGCCCCACACCTCACACTGGGGATAGCCCAGGAAAAAGCCTTAAAGAGCGTCTGCTTCTCAGGTTCTCAGAAACAGGAAGAGTTGTGGCCCTTTGGCAAAATAAAGACAACTGGTATCATACAATTATCAAGGTTGCTATGGAACAGCGATAATCATCAGAGAGAAGAAAAATCAATGGATATTATGAACTTGAGAATTAGACTTCCTAACAATTCACCACGACAGGATCTGCTCTGTTTCCTCTTAGACTCTCTCCTCTCTTTCTCCCTTTAGAAGTATAAACTCAGGCAGACTGTCACTCTTCTCAAAACTCAAAAAAAGAGGGGATATATGTATACATATAGCTGATTCACTTTGCTGTACAGTAGAACTAACACAACATTGTAAAGCAGCTATGCTCCAATAAAAATTAAAACAAAACAAAACAAAACAACAACAACTTGGAAGTAAAATACTTCAATAAAGAAAAAAAAAAAACGCTAAGAGATAGAGATCGGGCAGTTCTCTTCCTTCCTGTTAGGTAAAGTAGCAAAACGGCATCAGAGTGGGAGTTGATGAAAAGATGTTTGCGGGGTCTCGACAGCCTGGCTGGAGCATTCCTACGCCCTGCAGGACAATCCACATGGAAGGCTGTAGCACACAGTCTGCAGTTACCAGGAAGAGGGTGCTCTTCCTAAGATTTCCTCTCTGATACCATCGGTTGGTCGTCTGCTCTGAATGGGAGCAGGCATTTCCATTAACTTAGTGCAATGTTGAACTGAATCCCATAGACTGAAAATGACTTCCCAGCTTGGCTCAATATAGAGAGAGAATTTAACCCAGTTCTCTTTGCTCAAAATAGGTTGTATCCTAGTCCTACAATAGCTGTGAATGCATTCAAAGCACTTAAGGATTTTGCTTTATTTTCCTTTGGATTCCACAAGGCAGCAAAGTGCATTGAGAATGGCAAGTATTTTGCAATTAATCATATTAATATCAGGCTCTTCCATATCCTACCTATGTGACTTTGGCCAAATTTGTCATTAGTGAATAAGTCAATTTAATAATCCTACTTTTCACTGAAAAGGATATGAGGCGGTCTACCTAAAGATATACCAGAAAAATACAATTTTTAAAATATCAGGCAGAGGGGGTTCCCTGGCAGTCCAGTGCTTAGGACTCAGCGCTTCCACTGCCAGGGCCTGGGTTCGATCCTTGGTTGGGGAACTAAGATCCCACGTGCCGTGCAGCACGGCCAAATTAAAAATAAATAAAATAAAAAGCTTTAAAATCTCAGGCAGAAAAGAGAAATGAAGGCAGTAAAATAAAGGGGAAAAATGGCAGAGCGCAAACTTCATTCTAAAAGGTATTATACAGTTGCTAAAAGTAAGTAAAATAATTTGGCTCTGAACTTTAAAGACATTAAAACAAAGTCAAAACAATAATTTACAAAGCCATTAGGCAACATACTTAATCTGAACAAATTTATTTGAGATGGATAATATCACAGGTCTTGAAGGTTTATCGTGAGAATTAAATGCTCTATGGAAACACCTAGTGTAATCCTAGCACACAGTTGCTGTTCCCATAAATATTCTCTCTTCCTCTTAAGCTTTTGTGATACATCTCTCTATTTTAAGCTGAGGTTCAAAAGCGATATTTGAGAAAGGCTATTCTAATCCCTCTCTCATTGAGAACATTACTTTTGTCTCAGTGAAATAAAGAGCAACATTCAACACACTCTATAATATAGAATTTCAGAATTATAGAATCTCTGTACTAAAAAAATGGAAATAACTATATCCTACAAAATAAATTTGCTGCAAGATCCTTAATGAGGACACATGCACCTCTCACCCGTTAGCATCCTCTACAGACCAGACAGCATTAATTTAAAAAGGACTAAAACTGCTGTTAGTGAGCAGAAGAGAATATATGCTATTCAGATAACTAAGTCTTGCACTTGGAATCTTAAAACATGTAGGAGGTTGTCAGCTCTCTGATATTAGTGTAGTAATTAGGATTTCCCAGGAAAAAACAATGGTATGTCAAGTGAGATACTCATATTTCCCCTTTCTTAAAGTGAGGAAACCTATAGATTTTAGAAAGCGCATCCAAGAACAAAGTGGTTTAGAACAAGGCAGCACGGATGACACATGCAGATAACTGAGAATGGTTTGAAAACAATCTGAATGGCTTTCTTTCTGCTTTAAATAATCAAGGAGAAATGTGGCTCTCTGTAAGGGAAAGGCCAGACTTTCTTTCTCTTGCCATAAAATTGTCATGTTGCAAAAGGTGAGTGCCTTTCAATGGAACGTGATATGATTAATTCCAAAGGGCTGCGACAGAAGTTAGAAATATAACTGGTTAGCTAATGACTTCCTCCATGTACAAACAGAATTTGAATAATTTCCTTAGCTTCATAAAAACCCCTCATTTATCTACATTGTTAGGGAAAGAGTTCTTTGGGTTATAAATGTTTGCAGCAACTGAGACTTTTGTATCTCTACCTGGACTGTTAAATCTTCCAAGAATTTGATAAAATGCCAAAACTATTCCAGATAAATTTTAACTTCTGTTGATTCAGAAGCAACATGATGCCTCTTTTAGTGCCTTACTGTCACTTATGATCATTCGTTATTATTACAGAGCCATGATTCTCATCCCCTTTCAGCAAGTGGCTCATTGCAGATTCTGATCTGTTCCATCCTACCCTCCACCCTATCACCACCTCCCCACTTGCCCAAAATAGAAGGAAGACAACTAAACTTAAGACTTACACATCCTCAAGAACTTCTTTTTTTCGTTAGAAGTAAACGTGGGTAGAAAACAGATGAAGCAGGTTTTAATCTCCTGTGTAGGACAGTGCCTACGTGGTGGGCGACCAGGGCTGAAGGGCATCGGGCACCTGGGCCGTGCAAGGCACCAGGTGGAGTCTCTGATGAAGATGACCGTGGTGCCGCCATCACCTTCTGATGGCGGGGACAATGGCCATGCTGATGAACGGGATAGGACTATCACACCATCGTCAGCAGCAGCATCTATTTTAGCAGGTGATCCCTACGTTCCAGGCAGTGTCCTAAGAACCTTGCGTATACTAACAATCCCCAGAAAGAGGCACTACCGGGGTCCCGAATATTCAGTCACTGAGGTCCAACAACTCGCCCGAAGTTCTAAAGCAAGTAAGCGGCAGAGCTGGCCTTTGAACTCAGGCAGCCTGGCTCTGGCCTCAAGCACTACAACATGCTACTTCCGTCACAGGGCTTGTCACCTGGCCCCTGTTGGTATGGAAATTAGGGTTTATTCCTGGAGACCACGCCTTACTGTGCCCCTTTCCTCCGTCACATGCAGAGTCCTGGGCTTCCTTCCCCCAAGCAGGAATCGTAAGGGGTAACGGTCCTTCAGGTGACGGTTAACCCTCTGGGCAGCCTGCTGAGGGTGGTAGGATCCCCATCTCACAGATCAGGAGGGCGAGGCTCTGAAAGGTTATGTAATTTGCCCCAATTACCTGGCAACCGGGAGGGTGGCTGAGGGCTCCCAGGCAGAACCTGCGGCTCCAAAGCCCTGCCCCTCCCTCTGTCTCCCGTCCTCCCTCCACTCGGCCTGCACGTCCCCGCGCTCCTGGGTCTGGGCGCAGGGTGCCTGGTGAGGTGTGGTGGCCAGGATGCCCCAGAGGTGGAGGACAGCCCAGCTCCCACCACCCCCATGTGTGTGGACACTGTGATGGCACAATTAATCCCCGGACGAGAAGGAACGGTGGCGAGACTCTTTTTTTTTTTTTTTTTAATATTCGATCACATTAGGTACTATGGCATCTAAGCTCGAAACAAAATAGGAATATCTCTGCTGACAAGTAGTACCATTTTCTATCCCTTTAAAGGATAAGATTTCAGAAAGAAAGAGAAAGGTCTTTTTCACCTTTTGGAATTAAGTTGATTAGGAAATGAATTACTTTTTTCATAGAAGCTGGTCCAGGGTTTATCAAAGCCATCCCTACGCCTTCTCTTGCTATATGCATGAAATTTCTTTCCTGTTCTAAGAGAGCATGTTATGATAGGCTCCAGATGCAGTATAAATTTATAAAAGCTCAGGTTACAGAAATCCGGCATAGCAGAGTTGTTGTGTTTAAGACAGGAATATGATTTCAGTGATAAGAATCTGAGACTCTGGGGTTACTTTACAGAACTTATAAAAAGAAGGAAGTCGTGGAATCAGATCCCTACTACCCATATCTTGACAGTCTCAAATGATATAGTTCCTTCTGTTTCCCTGCAAAAAAATAAATAAAAGAGAATCTAAAAATTTCACTTTCTCTGAAATACACATACCTCTCAAATTCACCTCTACCTCTGGATGTTGGGCAAAGAACCCAACTTGGATATGCACCGATCTGATATTTAAACAACAGAAATGAAGATAATGTTCAAAAAGCAAAGTCCAAATATGGAAACAGCTCTGAGGTTAGGTTTATTACACTACAGCACCCTAATTGCTAAATTAATTTGTTTTCATGACAACCAAACAACAATCTTCATATTAGCAACTAATAGTGCCTAGGCCTGCTCCAAACTCCAAGCTCTTTTTAGATCTTGTGGAATACATCAAATGCCTTAGTTAAATACATTCCAACTCCAGACTCCCTCCATTATTAAAATATGAACTAGGAAACTGCAATGTAATTATATATAACTTAATGTCATGCATTGTGCAAAGGTTAATTTTTTTCTTATTAATTAGGGAACTATCAAATAACTGTAAGTATCTCATTCATATCTGAAAGCAAGTAAAGTGAGCAGTTAGGGTTATTATTAATTTCCATATAACTTGAAGGCAGCTACACTTTTGAATGTATAACATCAATAAGAGGCACATTTTAGTTTTCAGGTTTAAATTAAAATGTCAATAGAAGCCACATGGTGATATGTATTTTTTCCATATGACATTATTAAACACCACGTGACATTTTTGAAAGCTTCTTTGAACTCCACACCAGATCTCGTGTCTGTCTACTGTCTAAGAAACCACACATCTGTGTACGTCAAGCCGAAGTCCCCTTCCCCACCTCACTAACCACGCTCATAGTAAGCACGGAATGGAACAAACTTCGTAATGGTGATCAGACTGTCCAGAGATTCATCAGGGTAAGGACAACTCTGCTCCTACACTGAGAAACCATTTACCTTCAGACCCAGTGTCCCTAGAGAAGAAAATATGTTTCTGGCTTACACTCATAGATGCTGGAGGCCCTGGGAAGTGAGGGGTGCTCTATGCTACTTTTGTTCCTCTGCAGAATGATCCTAAGGAGAACCGACTCAAGCATGTAAATTTAAATTCTGGAGTGAATGGAATTGCATTAGATCCAGAGAACTGGTCCAAATACAAAACTCACGGCAAGGGTAGCCTAGAACTTGAGCTGGTCACTCAGACCCCCTTCAATCCGTGGAAGACTGTTCTGCTTGCCCGTCTGACAGACGGTTTTAAATGCCCTTTAAGAAATAACTAGAGTTGGTCACAAATACTTAGGGAAGAGGCTGAACAAGTAAAAATAAAGTATAAGAGGTATGGCAGACTTGTTTAATGACACTTCATCAAGCCCAACACATAATTCCAAATCCCAGAGGCACACTTTGTATTTTGGTCTTGAAATTAAAGAAAGGGCTTTATAAATACTTCATGTGTATGTGAAACCGAATCTTATGAATGAATTGAGTTTTTAGTATTAAATGGGCACTGAAAATTAGTACCTGCACCTTAACCACTGATTCTGGGCTGAAATTTAGCTGAGGAAATCTAAGTCGGAAGTTCTCAGTTTCACACAACCTTTCACTGGTCTCTTCAGCAGCAACAAAAGATAGAGAGGACATTGTCAAGATTGGGTCTGGACGCACCCATGGCTAAAAGCCAGATTACATTTATCTTTTATAAGATAAAATCCTAATCTAAGGCTCACATGAAACTACCTCCAAAAAAGTGCTTAGATTCAAAACCTAGTATTAGTTTCATTTTATTGTCAGCAAACACCATCTCTCCCTTGTTTCTAACCATAATGAATCCTTAAATTTACACTCAAAGCCACAGACGATTACTGTGATTATGAAAGTACTGAGAACAAAAAGTTCCCCAAACTTTCCAAATATTTTCTAAAAATTGCAGTATGGTATTTACCAACCCTGGGTAGTAAGACAGACTTTCCAACTTGATAAGTGAACTAAACTCAAGGCATGTACAAAACATGTCTCTATAAATACTGTGTATTAAAAAGTTATATTAGGGGCTTCCCTGGTGGCGCAGTGATTAAGAATCTGCCTGCCAATGCAGGGGACACGGGTTTGGGCCCTGGTCTGGGAAGATCCCACATGCCACGGAGCAACTAGGCCGGTGAGCCACAACTACTGAGCCTGCGCTCTGCAACAAGAGAGGCTGTGATAGTGAGAGGCCCGCACACCGCAATGAAGAGTGGCCCCCGCCTGCCACAACTAGAGGAAGCCCCCGCACAGAAACGAAGACCCAACACAGCAAAAATAAATAAATTATTTAATAAACTCCTACCCCCAACGTCTTCTAAAAAAAAAGAAAAGTTATAATATTAAATCTGACAATAAGGACTCCAATTAGCTTACATCATTAGCTTCCTTAACCTTCTATTAGCTCTTAAGGCTTTTAATACTCTGTACCTTTTAATACTCTGTACAGTAAAATAAATAATAAAGTCATGAAGCAATTAGTTGAACCGTTAAAAAAATATTTAATTGGTTCCTAGACTATCAAAAAGAACTTAAATCCATTTACGAATAAGAAAGCTGAAAACTAAGTCTAACTGCTTTCACTATAAAATTCTGTGACTACATAGCCTGTGAACAAAACTTATATATTAGCCAAAAACTCAGAGTAAATACAGCAATAAATGATGAATACTGTCAACAACTGGACGTGTTTAGCCTCGTCTTTAAAACTTAATAGTCTACAGCTTTGGTACAATCATCTGATTTTATAAGCCACTCGGACACCTCCCCAGTAAATGACAGATTTAGTCCCAATTCATTAAGTGCATGTTCTTTAGAAACCAAGTAAATATGACACTTTTTCTTAACCAGAAAAAAAAAAATTTAATTTTTGAGATTATAGTTAAAGCAAATGCACTACTCATGAGCACTATTAACTAAATGCCAACAATTTGGGAGGTAAATTCCTTTTTTCTACTTTGTTGGCTTCTGGGTTATCATTCATGTAAATAGAAATCTCTACAAATTTCATATTATATACAGTCATACTATATATCAGTTAATGATTCTTGGTGAAAAAAGATCAACAGAAAGCCAGACAGACATCTTAAAAAATGATAGAAAAACAGATTATACTCTTGTACAAAAACACGCTTCATCTTCCTTGATGGCCACACCTCAGACCCAAAGTTCAGGTCTAGGGAGAGAAAAAGACAGAGGCAGCGACAGAAGACATGAGGGCTGAGAAGCAACTTCCTGCCTGGGATTTGAGAGGCCTGCCCAGAAACCTTCCCTGCTTTATATATGTAATTGCCATGACAGTAATTCATTTGGCTTGAGGCAGAAGGTTATTTCTGTACGGGGCGCCATGTTACTCTTTGTGTATAATTTGTGTATAAGTTACAGAAGCCCATTTAAGTTAGCTTAAGCAAGACAGCATTTATTATAAGGATGCAGGCAAATGTCACAGAACCGAATCTGCAGGAAGAACAGGTAGGTCTCGGGGAAATCAGAAGGTTCTCAGGCAGAAATAGAATTGTCTCCTGTGCCTGTCCTTCTCTGTAACATCTTTCACCTCTGCTTCTGGGGAGAAAGTCCACCCCATTCCTTTCTCTGATGACTGGTTTCCTCAGAAAGACTTCCAGGTTTTCCTCCCCAAACTCTGCCCTGTATGTTTGATATTTAAGGAGCTGACCGTGGTGCTGTGTCTACAGACCACCTCTTGTGGACAATGCCACGTGACTCAAAGGTCCCAGGACCAAGACTGTAAGTGATCGAGCTTAGATACCTCTGTTCCCATCAGCTATGTCCGTGGGACAGGGCTACGCCTTCCAAACCATGGACAGGGACAGAGACCAGGATGTGGTTTCAGGTCCCTTAGAAACAGAACGTTATGCAGAGTATACCATTCAACACTGTCACAAAGAGGAGCACGGAGGGAGAAAGGTTTAGGCAGATGCCCTTTGATTCCCCCCCCACTACAATTTAATTCTGTTGCCTTTCAAGGCAATGACGACAACACAGGAGCTCACCTGCACCTATAGAAGTGCCCCCTCCCCCCGAGGCATGGCAGCCGGGGCAGCTTTCAGTGTCTGGCGATTCTGATACCCCTCAAGACAGGTCCCACATACAGAAACTAGAAACTGTTCTGGGGGAGGGGCGGGAAACTAATATGAAAATGGGACGAGACAGCTTCAGCTTGAAGATAAGGAAAAAATAATAGGACTCTTTTGCTTATAAAAGTGAACATCTCAGCAAGAATATGGCTGAAGGACAGAAAATCTTAACGGACAGGGTGGGAGGGAGGAGGCCTGTCAAATTCAAAATTCTGAAACACGAAGATCCCCTTAAAGCCGAAATGAGGATGTTTTTAGGACAACTGAGTAACGCTTCTCCGTAACATAAAGTACGTACAGGGCACGTGCCACCTTCGTAACTACTTCCTTCTCACCCCAAGTCCGAGTCTCTGCCTGCTGCCCTTCCCCCTCCCCACCCCCCCCACCCAAGTCCCACCTCTGCGGATGAGCCCCAAAGTCAACTCTCCTCCACGAGCCTCTCGTTTCCACTTTCCAGGCACAGTTCATTCTATTTTAATATTGAATGTGTAATATTCGTTTCTGCACATTCACCTTGTTCCACAAACTAGGCTGTTACCCCCCTGGGGACGGAGCGTGCAGCCTCATCATCTTTGTTTCAAGGCCCAGCAAAATGCAAGACACCGACAAAGTTTAAGTTGTTTTTAAGTGAGCCACAGACCCTGGAAATAAACTCAAGAAAGACTCAAGGAGATGTATAAATAGTAGCTTCATAACAGGTTTCGAAAGGAAAGAAAGGAAAATCCAAGCTGCGTCCTTAACTCTGAGGCTGTGAGGATGGAGGTGAGCTCTCTCGCGTGAACACACCGGGGTCCAGGTGTGAGACAGCGCGAGACCTGTGCATGCAGGTAGGGCACCTGGAAAAGAAAGCCTATTCTTGTCTCACTGGGAAGTCAAATCCACCTCGGGGCCAGTCCAGACCTACTCCCTGATTTCTCTCAAACCCTTCCAGGAGGAAGGTCCCAAAGGAAGACTTTATATCCAGGAAGTACCGTGCTGGTCATTAAACCACTGTCTTCTCGGCCCCAACCCTCCCTTCTCTATTCCACCCTGGCATCAGGA
The DNA here is from genome assembly GCF_003676395.1 of Aethalodelphis obliquidens. NCBI lineage: Eukaryota > Metazoa > Chordata > Mammalia > Artiodactyla > Delphinidae > Aethalodelphis > Aethalodelphis obliquidens. The sequence goes on from NW_020838005.1 coordinate 9,152,699, forward strand.
CCTCTACAAACTCTTCTCCCTTTAGGCCTTGGCAACAGGAAGCGCTCGAGGGCGGCAGGAAGGCTGGCACAAGAGATCCCTACTTTGCTTGCTCTCCGAGTAAAAGCCCTTCACCACAGCAGCTGGTGTGGTTCCAGATTCCAGCATTTATCCCACCCAGCCCTGACCCCCCAAACAGCCTCATGACGTTCTAGAGATACAACAGGCCAGGGCCCTCACCAGGCCACCCCTGAGATCTGAACCCCAACTAGCTGGGCCCTCCCCTCCTGTGAGCTGCTAAATTCTGATACTCCCACCTCTCCCTTTCATCCTCCCCACGTTTCTGACAGTGGATAAAGTGTCCCTCCCGATGCAGGGAGGGGGGACTGATCCAGTTAGCAGAAAAAAAAGACCAAGAAACCATTTAATGTATTAACAATCTAACAAACAAAAGAACAGCATTTTAATGTGATAAAATTAATTACCACAGTAATTCAATGTGATAACACTATGTTAAAAGTGCCGCTTGGTGATTACAGGTGCATAAGAGGAACTTAAAACTTTCTCCTATTGATGTGAGCATAGCAGACAAGCCTGAGAGTCTCAGAACCAACAGTTAATCAAGTGATACAAAAAGTCACAGATTTTACGTTTGGGTAAGAAGATCAAACATACAGCAGATACCAAAACCAAGGTGATCTTTCCAGGGAAGGGGAAGTTAGGTAGAAGCCAAAGGTTGAGTGACAAGGGGCTTTTGACCCCTGATTTACAACTTTATCCTTAAAAAGCTTACATGCTATTACTCCGTGGCAAAGACCACTATTTCCAATTTCCTTTCTCCTCTTCCCTCTCAGAATTAACCACCTCCTAACCTCGGAGCTCTATCCATGCATGTGGCCACCCAGAATAAAGATACATTTCCAACATCCCTCAGAGTGAGGATATTAGGCCAGTGGAATGTAGCTGAAGGTGATACTACGGATGGAGCGGCAACCCCTTTCTGCTTCCATCCTTCCCACCGCAGGGATGCATTCTAGACCACGAGGGAATGACAGAGCAACAAGGCAGAAGGGGCACAGATCCCGATGATGTCATGCAGGACCGTGGAGGATGGCTGGTCAGTCTGGGTATTTATGTAGGAGGAGAACCCCTAAATTTTTAGATTTCTGTTACAGTAGTCAAATCTGTATTTTGATACAGACCCCAAATATCTAATCGCCATGCCTTCACATTCACGTGGAACCAGGGGGGCCCACTGACACCTGAACCTCTGATCTGCCTCCCCCATTTCCCCAGGGAAGGCTGGGATGGTGGCAGGAGTCCTCTGTCTCAAAGACATCCAGAGGCATCATGCACACTGAATACGCAGTGAAAACGCTCAAGACAGATGATGGTAATTTTGTACACAGAAGTTCCCTGGAGCACAGGAAGACTATCCATGATTACTGCAGGCAGTTTCCAAAAGAAAAGGTAGTACTTTCAGTGTGAACCTTATTAGACTCATACTTTAAAATTAGAAGCTTCACTCAACCTTGCCTGTGCAGAAAAATTTATCCACAAAACAAATATGATGCATCTTTGATTTTCTGTGCCTGTAAAATGTCTGTAAAAGCAGTTTATTTGGTTTAGGGGATGTGGTTTGATATTTTCATGATATGAAATGAGTTTCCAGTAGCTGAAACATAATTTATACACTGGACATCTAATTCCACATGAATAGCAATCTAATATGGGTTATACTTAAAACGATTTGTCTCACAACCCAAGTCAAAGAACCACTTATGCTGGGATTCCCAGGATAAAAGAAATTCTTAAATATAAATACTTAGACTCATCGGGCTGCTCAGGCAATGGGGCAGGACGTCGGTGACGGCCAAGCATGGCTGTTCTAAGAAACCTCTTTGAACTGATCGGTAGGATTTTTCTGTAATTGTGAAATACGTGCTGTGTATGAGAATTTACAACAGAACTGAAGTCATGTTGGATGAATAATGCAGCAAGATCAGGGAGTTGTGTCCCGCTGTAAAGCAACACAGGGGCAAGCCCGGGTGCCGAGTGCTCCCTGGAAGAGGGGTCCTCCCTGGAGGAAGAGCACTGGCCCTCTGGTCCCCCGGGTGCTCTGTCACTTTGATCCAGCTCCAGCAGCCTGTACTCTCCGGATGCCAGCATTCTCTAGAGACTGAGTCAGTGACCAGGTCCCTTTGTGAAAGACGAGATGAAATCTCTAAGTTTACTTCCTATGGGACTCTTCAGGGCTTTTAACAATCCAAGGTACACTGTGAGCCTCTAAGGGGCTGATATAACATGAAACAGTTCTCAGCCTTATTGGCCCAAGAAATCTTGGAAGTAACTCCTGCTAGTACATCTTGGTTCACAGTACACAGTTCAGGAAGTGTCACTGGGTGGTACTGGATCCCACCCGAGAGGGTGGGCTGGGTTTGAACTCTGGTTCCACTACTTACGAGGCCAGTGACCTCGGGCAAGGCGTTTAATTTCTCTAAGCCACAACTTTCCTCATCTGTAAAATGTCAGAAGATTAAATTGAGAATGTGGACAAGCCTAGAGGGGAGCATAGTAAGAATTCAATAAAAGTTCCTGATTAGTATTTGATGCTCACCAATCCATTTTCAGACTAGAATTCTGGGTGAGGAGAGACAGTGCTGACCTATTATTTTATATATATATATATATATATATATATATATATATACACATACACACACACACACACACACACACAAATAAACAAACAAAATGTATGTGTGTGCTTAAAATAAGATTCAAGGTCATAGAAAAGAAAAGCCTTATCACTGCACAGTGAAAGGCGTAGTCCAATTATGCAAGGATTAAAAGGGCATAATTCTCATTTTTAAATGTTCCTAATATAGAGAAGAGTATTTGAGAAAAATTCAGAAGTGGCAGAGCTGAATCAGTAAAAAGAAAAATGAGTCTTCACAGCTCAGAGACAATAGGATCGGGGTTAGTAAAGCTCACAACGTCTTTACTGAGCCTCATAATTAACCCCAGGGCAGTGACTTAGATTTCTTACTACTCATTCACTAAGAAGAGGTTTAAAAGCTCAGAGTGTTTAGCAGCCACAACTCAAAACTAGTGTGGACGGTGCTGGGGAAGAGTATGAGAGACAGTGGGATGAGCGTCCTGCACAGACCAGCTGCTCGTCCAGCTCCATTTAACCGCTGGCTTAGCCAGGACGCACCCAAAATGAGTTTAAACAGCAACTTTTATAAACCACCCAACACAACTCAGAATCATATCGATGCCTTTTTTTTTTTTTTTGAAAGGGGCAGGTGGAAAAACAACTTTGCAAATGTGATGCACACGACAGTGTAGGGTCTGCAATTTCCAGCATATTTCCCTCATGTCCTCTTTCCTTAAATCACCTCCACACTAAAATGACCAAGTGCTAAAAGATTACCTTACAAAACAGTATATATCCTAGAAACAATATATAAATTAAAATATTTCTACAGTAAAATTAAAAAGGCAATCCACAAAGTAGTACATATAAGGTCTTTGTCTATAAATGCTTAAATTTGAGCAAGGAATACACCAGACAGATCATAATAATTAGCTTTGAGTAAGATGGATTACAGGTGATTTTTAGTTTCCTACTTTCTTTCACATTTTTCTATTTTCTATAGTGAACGTATGGTTCTAGGTACTTTTGCCGCAAACATTTTTGCCTCATAACGAATTGGCTATTTTGCAGTAGAACATAAAATAACAAAAAACAAAAATAGCAAAAAAAAAAACCAAGAGGGGCATGAAAAAAGACAGTGAAACGTGACAAATGAATAACTAAATTAAAAAGACTTTATTGTGAAATACAAAATATTTGAGTATATTAAAAACGTGTGTAGACCATGGCAATACTGCTCAAATAACTGGTTGTATCTCATGTCAACCGTGGTGTGCATCAAACTAAGAAACCATCTCTCAGGGCAAATCGTCGGCTTAAGGCCACCAACGTGGTCCTAAAGGGAAGAACTGCTACCACATTTCGACCAGTTGAAACCAAACCATCAAACCAAAAACTGCCAAGCAGTTATTTTATCATTCAAGGTAAAACTGCCTGACGGCCACTTGTCATGTGGCAAAGAAGCCTACAGCGAAGCTGCTTACGGTGAAAATGTGGGTATGTGAACATACATTTCCTTCAGGAGAAAAGTGTGACTCACAAGTAAATAAATAAATGATAGCGTTTTCCTCTCTCCCCATTTTAGAATATGAGTTCACCAAAGGGCATAACTTTTAAGGCAGAAGTCTAAAGTCTAGGATACTCATCCCCTTTTCACTAATAATTCAAAATAAGGAATTCATAACAAATTTGCATAATGTAAGTATTATCATTCTTTTAAGCAACTCTCGCAACGACACAGGAATTATTATGCTCTTCCAAGGAGGAGGAGGAAGGGACGGAAGAAAGAGAAAACAAGATGTGCGACACTGCAGGTTAACCCGGCCCTGGGGGCTCCGACACGGGAGGCCTGACAGAAGCCCAAGGGCAGCGCTGGGGCAGATCCTCGGTCTACTTCCCGGACGAGGGTAAGGAGGCTGGGAGAAGCCGTCCCCAGGCCAAGACCACCTTCAACCCAGGGTCCACGTGCCACTTTTACCATGTGACTGACGGCTTGATGTCAGCTTTCGCTTTTAATCTCCAGCTTGTTTGGCGCAGCTTCCTGCTCTACGAGCCAGGAGGTAAATTAATCATCAGCAGAATTCCCCCAGGATACTCAGTATTCGAGGGGATTAACAGCCATAGTTATCAACACGGACGTAGGGTGAGGGCCCCATCCTTCCCCTCCCCCCAGGACCCTGAGCCGCAGCAGAACGCCTCCCCTTTCCGTGGCGCGTCTTCCCACCTCTCCCGGTTCACACTCTCTGCCCTGCCCCAAGCCCTGGAAGGAATGCTATAATCCACTTCAGTGCGCCTTCCCTAGGAATCTTTTCTCATTAATTCTGCACTGATTTGGGTTTTTCATAATCTCAGTGACAGAGTCTGAAGAAACCACCAGTGAAGTATCAGATTATTTCAAAACCACGAGGCTGCCGAATGTCTGGACCCTAAACAGAGCTTGTCCTTACTTGCCTGGCACACAGTTTACACGACAGAAACGTTATGATCAGGAGTTGGGTAGGCTCTGAGGCTGCACCAGGAAATAAACTTCCCCACAGCACAGACGTGACCTCCACTACCTCCTGGTGACTGGCCTACAGGGCGAAATTCTAAGCCGAGTATTCCTGGGCTTCAGGTCTCTTCCACTTGGGCCAAATATCCGATACATTTTAATTCCTTACAACGCCCGGGACAGGAAGCATTTACAAAGCCTTGTAAATCATCCAGATGTAGGCCCAGTATCCTCAGAACCTCAGCGAAGTCTCTCAGAGAAGAAACTGTAGTCGTATAAATCCCAAATGACGCTAGCTTTCCCTCCCCAAACTGAGTTTTCCCACCTTTCTTTCTGATACTCACTAACCTTCGCTGCAGCAGTAAGTCTGGCATCTAGGAGATGGGTCCTTTCAACACCCCAGGGGCCCCCGATGGACCCGCCGTCCACTCCCTGAACACACTCGACATTCTCTGGGCGGGCAAAGGGGATTCCGAGTGGTGGTGAGCAGATCGGAATGCAGATTTCTCTGGCTTTCTGCTTCACCACAAACCAGTCAAAGCTTGCTGGTTTTGTTTGTTGTTTTACTTTTCTGGGTGTCAGTCACTTACAAATTTTTTTTTTTTTTTTGCGGTACGCGGGCCTCTCACTGTTGTGGCCTCTCCCGTTGCGGAGCACAGGGTCCGGACGCGCAGGCTCAGCGGCCATGGCTCACGGGCCCAGCCGCTCCGCGGCACATGGGATCCTCCCGGACCGGGGCACGAACCCGCGTCCCCTGCATCGGCAGGCGGACTCTCAACCACTGCGCCACCAGGGAAGCCCTACAAATATGTTTTTAAACGTACACCTGTGATATCCTAAATAAAAACAGCTATGAGTAGCAGCACTGGCCCATGGATTTAGGAAGCAAGTGAACCAAATATACATCTAAATGGAAGGCACGAGAAACAAATCAGGGACCGGACCTAATATGGCACTGCACATTTTCTGATTTTTTTTTTTTTTTTTTACCACCTAAAGACTCTAACAAGTGGATAATTTGTCACCTGATGAGAGATGGTGGGAATGGAGAGAAGTCAATTGAAACTTCCACTTGCAGGGTATTAACATATCAAAGTACCAATAGCATGGTTTAAAAATTTTTTTTCAAAAATGTTATCAAGTAACATTGCATGCTCCACTTAGTAATTTAAATTTGATTCGAATTTCATCACTGCATATATGAGGCGATTTAAAATTTTAAGCCCATGCCAACCAAGGAAAATCTGCAGTCCTTTGGCAGAAAGGAATCTCCTACAAGAAAAGCGAATCTCTAATGTTACTTCCATTCCAAGTCAATAGTTCACAAGATGAAACAGCTTCTTAGAGCATCTTGTTAAAAAAAAAAAGTGAGGCATGTAAGAGTTGTGGGGAGAGGATGCACAGCAGTAACAGAAAGAGCAAAAAGGTTAAAAAGAGAGAAAAGGTTCACTTCATTGTCTGTAATTTTAAAAATAAAATTTTATTTTATCATTAGCACTGACTCATCACAAGAGTTATGGGTAGAACAGATGACTGTGAAGGTTCAGTTATCTTTAATTTAAAAGAATTGGGTATTTTCAGAAAATGCAACCTCTGTGTGTTAAAAAAAATTCTGAGTAAGCTGCTGGCCTCACCATTCAGAGGCAACATGCTGGGTGCCCAAATGGCAAGCTGGATTTTTCTAGCTACTCGGTGGTCAATAAAATAAATGACTGACATTTTTAACCCTGAAGGAATTATTCTCACATTTGGCACCCACTGAGACCCAAAGACACCGACCAACCACTCCATCAATGTCTCATAACCAGAGAAGGAAATCCCCTGTCCCAAGGGAGGAAAAAGTAGTTGAACAGATTTCAGTTTTCATGAAGAACTGAAAAAACTGTAGAAAAGATATGGCAATTCACTAGGAAACAAAAATGCTGAACAAATACAAATATATTACCTTTGCTGTTACCTTAAGTTTGCTTTTCTGTAATATTAAAAATCATCTCTTCCTTAACTGTCACGACTATTTCCTTTTGGCTACTCTTTCTGCATTGTATCTATCCTTCTAAGCCATAAATCACTACACAGAGATGTTTGCTTTCAAACACAAGTACCTGTTATTTAAGTTAAAGAAGGAGATGCAAATCAGAACACAGGTTACAAGCCACTCACTTTATCTTCAGGAAGTGATTTTTGCCAACACAGAACAAAGATTTTAGCGTCTACTTTTCTCTTAGTGTTACCAGTTAACTGAGCAGAGATCAAGGATGACAACTGCCTCTTAGGAAACAGGACTGTACACTGTGAAACTATTTATTAGACTCTGGCTGCAATTTTCTTCCATTCAGTCACAGGTATAGGCTGGCACTCTTTCTGCGGCAGTAACTCATGGAAAGGAAAATGAAACCACGTTCATTAAAGCCTTCCTCAGATTTCAAAGGGGACGCTGGAGAGAGAATCTGAGAATACCCGTGTAGAACACACGTCCTCTGACACATACTTCAGGCCACGCCAGTGCCTCTTTACTCAAGCTGGGAAGCAAGCAGAACCTGGGGAAAGCCTGGCATTTGGGGCTCTATCATCTTTGCAGGTTTGATGTCGCTCTTCAAAGTTTTCGAGGTTAACAACTGTGCTTACGTGTGCTCTACATTTATTTTAAAATAGAAGTTATATGTGCCATGGTTTGGAGCCTAAATGCTAATTACAAAAAGAAGAGTAAGAGTTATCTCAATTTCACACAGAAAATGTATTCCTTTAAAACACCAAGGTACTTGGAAATCATCCTCTTTTAGCACATTTTTAGAATAGAGAATTTTAGAAAACTATTTGCTAAAAGTATTTTTCTCTTGACTACCCACTAAGATCTCCCTGGACTGTAAGCAAATTTATTTTAATTGGCCACCACAATGGAAACACTCTCCTGCAAACTTTTTTTTTTTAATTTAACTTTTATTTTGTTTGGATACACTGGGTCTTCATTGCTGTGTGCAGGCTTTCTCTAGTTGCGGCGAGCGGGGGCTACTCTTCGTTGCGGTGCGTGGGCTTTTCATTGCGGTGGCTTCTCTCATTGCGGAGCACGGGCTCTAGGTTTGTAGGCTTCAGTAGTTGCAGCACGCGGGCTCAATAGTTGCGGCACGCAGGCTCAGTAGTTGCGGCACATGGGCCCTAGAGCACGTGGGTTTCAGTAGTTGCAGTGCATGGGCTCAGTTGTTGTGGCTCACAGGCTCTAGAGCGCAGGCTCAGTAGTTGTGGCACACGGGCTTAGTTGCTCCGCAGCATGTGGGATCTTCCCAGATCAGGGCTCGAACCTGTGTCCCCTGCATTAGCAGGCAGATTCTTAACCACTGCGCCACCAGGGAAGTCCCCCACAGGATTCTTTTATAAATACTGGACTTCGAATTTCCCTGAGTCCATCACGCAGAGCAAGTTAATGAAACTGCATGCCTATATTTCCCCATTCTATCAATCCTTTGCTTAAATGCTAAAATGTAATTATATATTTTAAGTGATCAAAACTTCCAATCTTGACAGTGATCTTTTAGCTTAAAAAACTAAACCCTCTACCAGAGTAGAAAAATCTGCATGTGTAACTTAATGAGATTTCAGTCATTTCCATTCCATTACTCTAAAAAGCACTTTGTACTCATTTGTTCTGTATAATTGAGAGCTTATTTGCCAAAAACTCTAATGGACTTTTTAATTCATTTTAAACACCCTGGCAAGAGTTAGCAGATTTTTGAATAGGGGGTTTAAAACACTTTCTTTTAAAAGAAAGGATGTAAAATCCTACACATTGTCAAGGTAACAAATACTAAGACTTACATGGGACACCTTGCTGTACTAGAGACTAAAAGGCGAATTCTGTCAGATTAAATATTAAGAAGTATGATGATCAAATTGTCTAATAAGAATTGCATGGTAAAATATTAAATTGCATGATGAAATATTGGGAGAAAGTGGTTGGATTTAAATCACCCCAAGTAAGCAGAATTAAAACCTATACCTAAGAATTGTAGAAAATGTCTAAGACAAGTTTTCAAACGGCTGTATAAAGTCAACCTTTGATTTCTCAGGTACACGGGCCATTGCTGACCAACAACTCCAGTCCAGTATAATATACTGCAGGGTAAATTTTTCTAGGCAAATATTTCCCATCACAAACATATTTTTCTTAGCAGCATTAAACAATCAAGCAAACAAAAATATCTTAATTGACTTAACCCCACTTTCCTAAGTCATTTTTGAAACGTTTATACAAGTGCCCAATGAACCATTTATAAATCTCAGTAGCAGCAGAATCTCCCTTCTGACTTTCTGTATCTGGACATCTTTATCCAGGTATCTTTGATATATTCTGGCAAAATGAGGCTCACATGACTCACTTAAGTATATGGATCACTTTGGTTTCTGCTGGGGTTATAAGGGAACTATTTTTCCAATAAGAGACGTTAATAATATGTATATGAAATATTTACTTTAAATTCAGCAGAATAAAATTATTTGAAGTATTATAGTAAATGCTGACAAGTAAAGAACCTCTAGAGCACATTCAAATAGCATGACCAGGGACTTTGTTAACATACTATTGTAACTTATTGTATTTTTTTTTTCTGTTTAGCCTTTCTAAAGAATTTATCAAAAAAGTTCTCACAGAAGCATAAAGATATTGCGTTCATGTTACGATGTCACTTCTCAACAAGTGTAATTCTTAAAATTCTGTAAAACTGTTCACAAGTGTATCTTATCCTGCACTAAGAACCTGAGTCTATTGTTTCACTTCAGTAGCTGGACTCAGTAGCTGGGTTGGTTCGCAATGAAGGGTTCCAGCTGGAAGAGTCAGACATTCACACGCTTGTGAAGCTACCTGCAAGCCTTGCTCACACTCATCAGAGCGTCTTCTCACAGAGTTTTCTCCTTCTTCTGGTATTTTTATCAAAAGGGAAAATCTAGAGTCAAAGGATAATTACAGACAATCTCATAAATAAAAACGCTGGCACACCCACCATCTCATAAGAGTGACAAAAAAGTTTTGGCAATGTCTCACTAATGTTTCTTTAAGACATACTTACTCTTTAAATACCAACTCTTTTTATAAGGTGTACACATTACCAGTGAATACCTCAGTCTTAAAGCACCTTATAAAATAGTTTATAAAGATAAGAACTACAGATGCTAAAATTAAGCCGGATAATCACTGAACATGTAGTTTACTACTGAGGAGAGCAGCATCCTCCTGAGGCCCAAATGTATTCTTAAACCCAGGGGCTCAATAAAAGATTAAGGATGGGAAAAAAAAGAGATGAGGTCATCTCTGCTATTCTATTCTCATACAGAACTGCTCCCAATAGTATGTGATTTAATTTTAATTCATCCAGTTTAAAACATCCTTGGTAATAACATATTCCAATTGCTTGGCATGGAAGCCTCTTAGCAGGCTTGTTGGTATTGATATAATACTGCAGCTAATTGTACCTTCTAAACTTCGGAAACCAGGCTGTTCTACAGCAATTCTACAAACCTAATTAGATAATGCAAAGTTAAGGTTTTCCTCAAGTTTCACTGTAGCCGTTCTTACACTCAGTGAGCTGGGATCAGGCATCCCTACTGGCATGTTTAAATGCTTCTCGGGAGCCACACTTTAAAACACTACAAAGGCCGGGGAGCCCAGAAGGGAATTTATAATGGAGCAAAAATGAGAACATTTCTCATTTTGAAAATATTCAGGATTTTTACCAAATGAAGCAACTGCAAGTTACTTCTCCCCTCTCCAAAAAAGACCGAAGCCCTGGGTCAGTGCAGTCCAACTTGTCTCAGGGTTGCTTTTAGGATCATAGCACTGAACCAGAATTAAACCGTAGACCTCATTTCAAAAAACCAACATCACCGAACTGCTGAGCCTACAGTTTTGCTATTGTTTCTTCATTTAGTTACACATCAGCCAAATTCATGTATTATTACAAACTAAAAATTGCCTAATATTCTCAGGATAAAATTCCTTTCCCAACTTCAAATATTAAAATGTTGTTCTAATCACAGCTTTCCAAGTAACCTGGATTTCAGACTAAAAGAATACCCCAAATGCCTAATATGTATTATCATATTTTAATACAATGTGTATATATAGTCTACATTATCAAAATTACATGACTGTGGTTCAGCTTAAAACATATGGACACCTGTGTCTCTATACACACACGAGGCGGGGGTGAGAGGCCTAATTAAGGCAGAACAGCGATAACCCCAAATGTGGGGGAAGTCCTCTTCGGTACTCACGGCTCTCTAGTAAAACCCTTTCTCGATTTGTAGTTTTCCCCTAGGGAAGATGAGTGTTCACCACTTGAACTTCTTTTTTTACCTGAGCCAATGTTCCTGGGCATCGCATTTACCGAGATGCGCTGCAGGCCCTCCTCTACCCCAGGTGCCGGGGGTGGCGCAGCGGGCAGGTGTTCCTGCTTCCACGGCCGCTCGCTACATCCTTCGTTCTCGTCAGTTCTTGTCAAATGCTGTGGCACTTGGAATTGCTGGTGGTCGGGCAAGACTCTCCAAGTCATCTGACTTCTGCCCTGAGCCCTCTTTCATCTTTCCTGCTCCCGGCATTTCCCCCGTTCCTCTTTCATGCCCACGTTTTTCTCCTCCGTCCACGCCCTAAGCTACCACTCCAGTACCCAGGCCCCAGACTGGAGCTGGGCTCCTACCCAGGAGCTCACACTTTGCATCCAGCTCTGATGCCCGTTCTGGGCTCCATCTACCCAGCAGACACCTCCACACCACTGACCTGTGGCCTGTAAGCACTTTATGCCCAAACCGCACAAATGTTCTGTCTTACGGACCCCCAACTCTACTTGTGCTCTAGACCAGCACTTTGCCAAGTCTGGTCCCTGGGCCAGCAGCAGCATCACCTGGGAACAGTTAGCAGCGCAAATTCTCTGCCCCACCCCAGACCTCCTGAATCAGAAAGTGCGGGCAGGACGCCAGATGACCCGGGTTTTAAGACACTCTCTGGGCGACTCTGATTCCTGCTCAAGGTTGAGAACTGCCGCTTCAGTCGGTTCTGTTCCTTCTGAGGCATCAGCATCCTCCCTGCCCGTTCCACCAGCACAGCCCCTCCTCCAACCAGCCAAACCGCTAACTCTACCGTCATCATCATCTCTCTCCCCACATATTCATTTCCTTGGTCCCCTCCCGGTTTAGGCTCAGCACGAGCTACAGGGACATTTCTCTCCTCACGGAAATCTGGCCTAGGCACCGCTCCCAGATCACTCCTCGGAGCCAGCCGGAACCATTCACAGTACTCAGTGTTTCAGGGCTCAGACTCCGTTTCTCTCGCCAAGCTCTCTTCCACCCCTCCGGGCCCCGACCCACTCTTCTAGCCACCATTCCCCAGGGTCTGCCGCGATCTTTCCTGCTTCTGCGTGCCCAGGCCCTGTCCCCGCGCTCACCGTCCGACCTGCCCTCCCGGGGACCGCTCTGACTGCACCCCACCCCGTGGCCGGATGCTGCTTTCCCTGTGACCCGGGGACCCAGTAGCTAGTACGATCCTCCTCTCACCCCCTGCAACTGTTATTCGTGCGTCTGCCCCACAGACCTGAGGCAGAAAAGTAATTACTCGTGTTGTTTATCTAGGACAATGCCTGGTGCGATAACCACTAATTCATCACCCAGCCCAGAGCATCGAGGAACCCAGCTCCCACCACCACCTGGCTGGCCTTCTATCTACTTCTCATGCATTCCTGCCTCCTCCACCCTCAGGGCAGCCCCGCCTGTCCCCTCGGCTGGAGAGGCTCTTTCCTGAGAGCTACATCCGGGACTCAGCTCAGCCATCACCTTCCCCGCCTCCCCCGCGGGGTCCTGGGCCCTTCCCCTCCGCTCATCAGCGCCTCACATGCTTCTTCTCTCCGTGTGAGATGACCTCGCCAGCGTCTCTGCGGGCCCCTTCAATGGTGTCCACAGGAGCTCATCTGTGTTGTTAAAATCTGCGGGAGGTCAGAGGGCACAGCAGAAGTCAGGACTGTGCTGAGACTGTGTAAATGACCTTGGGCAGGGTTCAAGGCTCTGTAACTCAGTGAGGATTACATCAGACTGCATGGGAGGGTTATTGCTACAATTAACACCACACACGCAGAATGCTGACCTGGCACAGAGGACTCACAGATGTGATCTGTTATGACAGCGTTTTTTTTTACTACTTTATAGTACCTCCAATGTCTAGAGCAGTAGATGGTACTTCACAGACAACAGGTGTTTGAATCCTTGACTCAGGGAATCAGCAGCTGAACGTCACCACGCCCCAACTCCATTTCAAAAGCTTCCAAAAAGCTGCTCTTACTGCTGAATCAGTAAAGCCCCAACCCAGTTCCTCAGCCTGCCATTCAATACCTTCAAAACAGGGCCTCAACTTACTTTTCCAACCTCCAGTTCCACCACTTGTCGGCCTTCCCTCTGGTCTCACCACATTCCTACCATCTGGAACCCTGTCGGAACCCCACCGACGCTCCAGGTGGAGCTGAATGCCGGGCTCTGGCCTCCGAGCATCCACCTCCTGCAGCTGGGGAGGAACCTCTGGGTGGCGGTGACACCCTCGCGTGTGAGAGGAAATGGAGCCCGTGTCCTCAACACCCCTGCATCCCCGGCGCTAGCCCAGTACCTCCAGTTTCCTCGATTCACTGTTTAGAGCAGGTGGAAGGCTGGAGGCTGGGAGGTGTGGTAACAAGGCCTGATTCCTGAGTGGAAAGAGAATGACTGTTCTTATGGACCAACACCTTCTGTGTGGTTAGTAGGTCATGACCTGAGTAGCATCTTCCTTCCGCCAAAGCTTTCTACTTCCTCTACAGCATAGCCTCTCCAAGGCCTAGAGCCACGGATGGTGCTTAGTAAACACTCAAGGGATATTCGAACTGTCTGTTGAGTGAATGACAGCCATGTTTACAGTACAAACACCTCTCCCAGTTCTCACAGAATTCTGTCCACGTCGTTAACACATATTCTACCTTCTCACCCTTCCCTCTTCCACCACACGAACTCCAACCATAAAATCATTCCTTTCATAGCCTCAGGCTGTGTCCGTTCTACTCTAGAAATTTTAAATTCTTGATTCCACTGCTTTTCTTCTTCTGTCAGATTGTACATTCATTCTTCAGGGATGAAAATTAGAATCTAAAAGATGAACAAAGGCAACAGTCGAGGTTGGAGCTGAATAAGCACAACCATGTTCCAATAGTCACCAGCTGTTCAAATCTTCCTGACCAACCTTTTTTTTAACAAATCAAGTTAGAAGTTACAAATATTCTGTTTACAAATGGCCCAAGCTCAGAACTGTGATGTTCATTCACGATGCATTCCTTTCTTTCTCCCTGCCTCTAATTCACTATTAACAAATCGAAGCCCACACCTTATCTCCCATTCCATGCAGCCGACCCCATCACAAAATAGTTACCCAGATTCAACAGCTCAACAGTTTCCATTCTTTTTTTTTACTAATAATCGTGCACTCCCCGAATGGCTATTCTAAGCCTTCACCACCCGCTAAGGAAACGTCCTGTGACAGTTCCCATAGCGAGGTTTCCTTACCCAGCTACCAGAGTAAGGATGGAGAAGGAGCCCAGGCCATGTGGGTGCTGCATCCTTTTTTTCAACTAGGATGTGATCCCTTTAAGAACAGGGACTTTTCCTTGAGACTGTCTTGGTATTCTCAGTGGGGGAAGGGGGGTGGTAGTAACAGGATTGATGCCTGACCTTCCAGCACTGGACGGGAAACACTTCCACAGAATCGGCAGATACAGCAATTCTCAGGAATGTTTGCATTTCCAGGGTGTAATGAGTGCTTCAGCACCATGGAAGACGAGGGAGAAATTCCATGGGCAGGAAACAGGCATTCCGCCTCCCAAGGACTCAGTGCTTTGCAGGTACCTTTAAGAAACCTGAAAGCTTCTGATTCTCAGCCGCCCAGAAGAACGCACGTGTATGCAAAACTCAGCATTAATTTCAGGAGGCCTACGGAGCCTAAATTTCTTAGACTTGGTAATCAGGGAGTTTTTAACTGCAAGGGTCGGGGAGGACAGCAAAATGAAATGAAAACTAATCCCAGGGCATTTCACTTGGGGAACTGAAACAACAGTGACCTCTTAAGACACTACATTTCTTCTAAGTGATAGCTCCATCCCTAATAAACAAGCTTCCATTTGAAACAGAAATCTCATGTTCAAGGGCAGAGCTTTTCTGGTTGCAGCGGATCATCGCTGAGATAAAAGGCTTTGTTAAGGTAGAACCTGACTGACTGGGTGATCAATTCAGTCACAGCCTCATTAAGCAATGCTCCTTCCCACTGGTCTTAGCTTATCCCATAAAACCTCTCCATCTAGCAATGGATGCTCTGTGCCTAAGTGGCATTAATAGTTTGAGTCAAGTAACATTTGCACATACAGAGAGCTGCCAGTTTACATGCAGCTTCTCACGAGTACTGAATTTGCTGTTAAAGAGCCACTGAAGGTCTTTCAACATCTCCATTCCAGACCTGTATTTTCAGAGACTAATGATTCAACGTTAAACACTCAGCACCGAAACCCGGGAGAAATGGTCTGGGAGATACTATAATTTATTAATTAAAGGTACTGTCTACGCTTTGCAAGTACTAAACAGATGGTTTTAATAAATGCTGACCTTAAAATATTCAGAGGACAAAGCCTAAGATGATAAGCCTTCCCATTATAACCATAAAACGTAATATCAGAACATATGGATTTTGTCTTCAGAACCTTCCATGTAATAAACAATCTGTCATCCTTCTACCGCCTATGGGGTGCTTCTGGACACCTTCCTTCTCCTTCACTCCCACATGCAGACACCTAGTCCTGGTGCCTCTGCATCTTCGTTTAATAGCTCTTGAATCAACTGACTTTTCTCTCCTTCCACCGTCACCCTGCCAATGCCATCAACATCACGTTTCACCTGGGCTATCATAACCTCCAACAGGATTCCTATCTGCTCTAAACCAATTCAGCTAGAGTGGTCTTTTCAAAGCACAAATCTCAGCCCACCTCTCCCCTATTTCAAAATCCTTCGACGAGCTCCATCCTTGGAGTTAACGGCTGCTCTAAAGACCTGATTCCTGGCATGGTCTCTCTGAACCCTCGCCCTCCATCTTGTGATTACGCTGGCCTTCTTCCACTGCCTCAGCTCACCATGCTACCTCCTACCTCAGGACCTTTGCACATACTTCTCCCTCTCAGGGGTGTCCCCCTCTCATACCCAGATCAGCAGATTTCAACTCAAAAGCCATTTCTTCAGGTAAGGCTTTATATGACCAAGTTCCTCCATTTTCTTACCCCCTATGGGTTTTTTTTTTTTTTTTCATAGCATGTGGTGGCACAATTTTTATTTACAGATTTGTGAAATCTTGATTAATGTGATTTTTGACCCACTAGCCTACAAGATCCATGAGTTTAGGAGCAAGGAGTACTTTCTTAACAACTAGCACCAGGACATGGGAGGTACTCAAAAATGTTTGTTGAATAAATCAAATCGTATACAACAGAGTACAATTTGAACGGTAAGATCACTTTTCACATCATTCACATCAGAGAAACAGCAAGAGGCCCGGAGATGGGAAAGCGAAAATAAATGTGCTCCTCTTGTCTTGACCACAGGAGACGCATTTTGCTGGGCAGATCTAAAGGAGGAAGTAGTCCAGGGAAAAAAAAGCACCAGGCTACGGCAGACTTTTGTGCCTGGAACACTGAAAGTATGAGGCAAAAACCTGCACAGGGTGGACCCACCAAGACCAGCTTGCTAGAATAGAAGGATAACCTGTATTTGGTAAATGGGATTGTCCTAGACTATCTCAGGCCATTTATCAGAATCCAAAAAAGCCCTATACATGGATTAGTGTTAAGGAGAGGCAGGTGTTTCACAGTGAGTGGAGTATGTGTAATCACAATCAGAGTCAGAATTTTCCCGAAAGGAGATGTCCTTCTACTGCTGTATTTCAGAAACATTTAGATTAGCTTTTATTAAAGGGAGGCAATAGTCCCTTATTTATGCTTTTATGATTTATAAGCTATACCTTAACTTGCTTAGTTAATATTTACCCGCAAACTTAATAAAAGGGTTTGGCTCTCCGCATACATAAAGCATTCTTCTTAAATTGTTTGAAAGTCTTAAAAATCTAGCTTCAGTCTTTGGCAAATGACAGAAATTACCCTGGACCCACCGACAAACTTTATCCAATAAGTTGGACCAAAATTCAAGTTATAACCACCTCCTACAGCTATTAAATGAGCTCGTGGCTCAGTACTTGCACCAGCACTAATATATTATTTCAGAGGAAATAGGCATTGGGGCTGACGCTCCATCACCCCTTTAGAAGACTTGTTATCTGAACTGCAGAACATTCTGAATATGGCTAGTTTTGTCACTCTTTCCTCAATTTCTTCCCCCAGGAAATGGCATCTTTATGTCTTTATTAGCTCTCGGTATAAAGGCCATTTGATCACAAATGCTTTCAAACAACTGCAATATTCAGTCGTCCTTTCTCAATAAGTCATTTTGAAGCAAAATCATAAAGAGGTCACCATCACTCCATGAGAGCTGAGGGACTTAAAACCACAAACACATTCAAAAGGAAAACTGGGTACTTTTTATTACCATTAACTTAGATGACTTAGACGGGAATCCACCCCAGACGTTATAAAGAGATTCCAGTGCCGTTGTGTCTTCAAATACACACTAAAACTTAAGAGTAAATCTCAAGCGTAAACCTTCCCTCGTCACAGGGGCAGGAGCAGATAAGGGAATCTCTTCCTACGATTCTTAGTGTTGAAAGGACGCCTTCTCCCTCTACTTCCAGACGCTAACTTTCCAAAAGGAAAGTTAATAAAGGCGACCCCTCGGATGCAATGCAGACGCTGTTTGCACAAGGCGCTGGAAGCAGCACAGCTGCCCAGCCCCCGAGCCCCCGGCTCCCGCGTCCCAGGGGAAGGAGGGGCGCGGCCATAAAGGCGGGCAGGTCGGGCCGGGGGCGCGGCCGGGTCAGCGGGGCCGCAGCCCGGGGCCCAGGTCACCCACGTCCCGGGGCGCCGACGGAGCCCCACAGACCGGGAGAGTCGGGCGGCGGACAGCGCGTCCGGAGGAGCCCTCGGCGCGGGCGTCGACCGCACAAGTTAGTTTGGCGGCCCCGCGGCCCGGCCGCAACCTGGGGAGGGAAGAGGGGAGGAGAGGCGGGCTCCGGCCCGACGGGGCGGCCGATGGAGGGGGCTCCGGGGCGGGGGTCCGCAGGCGGGCGAGAGCGGCCGCCGGGAGGGGAGAGGGGGAGCGAGGGAGCGGGAGGCGGAGGGAGGCCGGTTCTGGGCGAGGCCTCGGCCGCGCATCGCCAGTCTCGGCGCCGAAGCCGAGGGGGCGGCGCTCTCCGCGGAGCCGGAGGCGGGGCCGCGCGTTCCCACCCGGGCTGGCAGCCGGGGGCGCCGGAGACCGGGAGGAGGGGGGCGCCCTGGACGCGCGGGGGCGGCCAGACCCAGGGGCCTGGTCCGCACCGGCGGTGGCGGCGGCCGCGGCCCCTCGCCTCCGTCAGGCATGCGCGCGCCACAGGCCGCAGCCCGGACCAGCCCCGCGTCCCCGGCTGCTGCCGCGGCGGTCCTGGCCCGGCCCTTCTCTCCTCCAGCCCGCGTTCCAGGTGCGGAGGGCGGCCGCCGAGCCCCCCCCCGCAGCGCGGGGCGGGGTGGCGCGGGGAGGTGCGGTGGGGGCTGGGACCGGACGCGGGGTTCGGGGCCCCCACCCGCCCGTCGCGCCACCTGCGGAGCCCGCGCTCGACCCGCCGACCCCGCTCCCGCCAGGCGCGCGAACAAAACAAGTTGCAGCTCTCCGCCGCCGGAGGGGGCGGGCGGGTCACTCACCCTCATCCTGCTCAGCGGGCTCGGCTCGTCCGGCCGCGGGGATAGGGAGGACCAGAGGACCACCAGCACCAGGAAGCTGCCCACCACCAGCAAACTGCGTAAGAGGAGCCCGATCTTCAGCCTCATCTTCCTCCGGCGGCGAGAGGCGCACAGCCGGGCGCAGCCGCCGCCACCGCTCTCCCCTCCCTCCTTCCCCCCCGCGCTCGCCGCCTCCTCCTCCCGCCCCCGCCGCCCGGCGGCCGCCCTCCCCGCCTCCGATCCGGAACTCCCCTCGCCTGGCGGGCCGCCCCACCCCCGCTCTCCCCTCCCTCCCCCGGCCGCTCCCGCCCCCACGCCCTCGCTGGGCGGCCCCCGGCCGGTCCGCAGCCCCTTCCCCGCCGCCGTCCCCCCGACCCCCCCAGGTCCTGCTACATGCGACTAACTTACACTCTCCCCAGGTCTGTCCTCAGCCTCGGCCCCACCGCTCAGCCCTAAAAGCTGACCGGGTCCCCAACTTTTATTGTCCTTTCGGGCTGTAACGCCGGCCCCCCGGCCCCCGCCGCGGGGCGGGCGGGAAGGAAACCAGGAAGTCGCGGCGGCCGTTGCCGCAGCTCCACGTGGCTGATTTATAGCTGGGAGGATATTTCCTTATTGATTGTGCTCGCTTCTTCACACGGCTCCTTAAGGAGCCGGATTTGTATCGAAAGGCCCAGGTGTGATGTGCAAATATCACCGGACCCCAGGAGCTCTACTTGGAAAGCGGGTAGTACGTCGCTGTCTCAGAGCTAATTAGAAGAAAAACAACCTAGTGGGAATAAGCAATACCAACCTTGTTCAAGGGCTAAGTTTCTATTCCTAGGACCGAGGATTTCGGGGTTTGTAAAACAATACTCAAAAAAAAAAATACTCCACCCTCGTCGCCTCCTTCAGACCCGATTTTTGCCGCTTGATGGAGGTTCCTTGATTTCTGTTTTTCAAAAGCCTTTCAGAAGCCTGAGACCTACATTACACGGGAAAGGGTATTGACAAATGTTTAGCCAGATGCCCCGGCCGGAGGAAATAATTTTTGTGCCCATATCTCCGAACAAAGATGTCAGTCGCCTCTATTGCCAGATGCACGTGATTATGTTATCAGTGTGACCTCGTATCTGCCTAATTCAAGTTGAACAGAATGTTTAATATCTTCTCCTAAGTTTTAGGATGGTAAAAGTTGATCCTTCTTCCTTAATATTGTCTCCTATCTGCAGGTACTTTAAAACAAGTGAAACCCGGTTATTTAAATTTCTAGAATGAAATAGAGAATTTCATTCAGGATAGATAAAGAATTGTACCAGACCAACTCCATGTGCTTCATGGTTTGGGTTACACTACCTAGTATATTGGGGATTTCTGTAGATGCCAATCATTTCAGAATTCCCACGAAATATTTGCAGTGAACAATAGGGGGAAATGTAGAATGGCTGACAATATGGTCAGGTCTGTTCTTGGCTGGATAATTGTGCAGAGTAATGCATGTAAGCCCAATACATACAGCACCTGGAGGGCTGTCATGGGTTGAATACAAGTCACTGTCTGACTCAGCATTTTTATCAACTACTTAAATCAAAATCAGTTGCTTTTCATATAGGACGAGGGAGACTGCTGAAGACCTTTTTTTTTTTTTTTGATGAAAAAGACCTGGACTTTAATTTGATTGATAAAGTATGAACCGGCTGGGTAATGTAGAAAGCTACTGCCCCACTCCTGAGTCAATTCAGGTCCATGTGGGGACCCAGGCAGCACCTGTACCCAGGTGATTCTGACCCAGCTCATCTGTGCACCACCTTCAGAGAAACAGTGAAAGGAAGGGGTGCTTGGGGAAAGGTTTATTTAGGTAACTGTGGAAAGCAGGAACAAGATCATTTGTGGACCCAACTTGGGCTGTTCACAGTGGGGAGGGCTCCTTTGCAAAGCAGACGTCCTTAGACAGAGACTGGGCTTGGAGGAGGTGACCTTCAAGGGATCTTACTCCTATCACATGAGGGAATAATTGCATTTGAAGTCAGCAGCCGAAGTCTTCCAGGAGTAATGAAACCTTCTGTTTGTGCTCTCATTTGCGCAGTCAGAGGAGACAGCTTTTGATTATTAAGAAAATAGGAAGCTTTATTTTTACTCTTATGGGCATAGTCAGGCAGGTGTGCAAATTGAAAGTGGTCCTTATCACTCCCTAAAGCAATCAGAAGGATTCTTGGGCAGAAATGGTATTCAGAGATGACCCTGCCACCCCCTTTAAGTTTTGCACAGAGAACTTAAAATACGTGTGAAAGGACACAAAATTAGAAATTGACCAGTGGGTATATGGTTGTAAAAGCCCAGGCTCCTCTGAGTCCTAGCAATGTTTTTTTTTTTTTTTTTTTTTTGCAGTACGCAGGCCTCTCCCGTTGTGGAGCACAGGCTCCGGACGCGCAGGCTCAGCGGCCATGGCTCACGGGCCCAGCCACTCCGCGGCATGTGGGATCTTCCCGGACCGGGGCATGAACCTGTGTCCCCTGCATCTGCAGGCGGACTCTCAACCACCGCGCCACCAGGGAAGCCCCTAGCAATGTTTAAAAGAAACTCAAAGTATAAAATACAAGCCTGTTGCAGCATTTGCAAGGAGGCAGCCTCAGCAGAGTTGACCCAACTGTTTAGAAAATGAGGAGCTACACGCATCCAAAGCTTAGTTCATGGTCAGTCACTTAACCTCTCTGAACCTTGGGCTCTTGTCTGCCGGACAGTGATTGCAATACTCACCTCACAATATCATCAAAAGGAATAATGGAGGTCAAGTACATGTGCAAATATAAAGTACAGATAGAGTAATGGGGCAAGTCTCAGTGTGTCTGGGTGCAGTTCGTTTTTTCTTAATGAATACTACAGTTACCATATGACAGGGATTGTTGTAGGGGAATACTTCTGGTTTGTCTAACCCGGGGTTCGCCGGGAAAGAGGGTTGAGACCAGAACTTAATTGGAGGGACACGGGACGGCCAAGAGAGCCTTGTCCTCTGTCAGGTTATGGTGGCTCATGTGGCAGGTGGTGACATGGTGTCTTCAGCTGGGGGCTCCACAGTAATGGGGGAAAGATAATTCTTTTGAATGCCTGGTGTTTGCAGGATGCTTCACACGTGTTACTGCATTTAATCTTTACGCCACGTGAGTGGGGCTGGCGTCACCATTGTTCTCAAGCTGGGATTCAAAGCAGACTAGATTTCTAGAGAAATCAGATTTTTAGAGATTAGATTTCTAGTCTCAGAATTCGTGTGGCTGCGTCCATGCTCCTTGCCAAGCTGGGCTAGCCTTCTGGGCCCGGAATATAAATGTTCTTAGGATGCAAAAGGTCAGGGCCTCAAGATTCGTTGCTTTTAAATTCTTCCCCTGTCTGCTCTGTCCGAGGGGAACCCACCATGAGGAGCTGCGCCCTTGCCGGGGCTGCTGTTTAGAGGTGAGATGCCCGCTCCGGGGGTCTAACCACTCCTTCCTTCCTTCTTTATCCTGCAGCCAAGCTGAACATCTGAGTTGCTAAGTGTGTCTTGAACTCCCTTTGCTTCCAGGCGGGGGGATTCTTTTTGCCTGAAGTGACACAAAAGCTTTCCCATGCTTCCTCCCAAATCCCTCCCATCCCCTAGGGCCCTTCCCACCAACACACTGGGACTGGTACCCTGCTGGGTGCTCTACCTCTCCCTCCCTGATAATTACATAAGGTATGTGAGGACGGAGCCTTGTCTGTCCAGTTCATCATTGTATCCCGTTTGTAGAAAGGGTTCAATAAATATTTTTTGGTGAAATAATGAATAATTGGATTGAGAATATAAACGGAAGATGAAACTTAGAAGAAACACCAGGACTATATCAACTGCTGGTCCTCCTTACCTGGAGCTTCTCCTTCCAAGGATAAAACTTTGTGGGTTTTATTTAATTAGAAAGGTGATTATTTTAGCTATCATGGTTATCACCATCAGCTGGTAGACTGTTATTTCCCCTCACTTTGAATCCTACTAGGGTTACTCAGGACTAAGAAGGAAGTGATAATTTTAATTTAAATTCAGATCATTGTGTCTACTGAGGTTTCCAAAAAAGGAAGAAAGAAAGGAAGGAAAGAATTAAAATGTATTGAAATGGGAACACATAGCCGAGGGCAAGTACTATTAGCAACCAAAGTTCAATTTTAACTATATGTGATTGTTAAGAGCTCAGGTTAAATTAGTCTCAGTGACCTATAAATTACTGGTTAAATATCCTAGTGCCTATTCTGTAAACCGTTTGATCACCTCTTTTCAAAGAAGAACATCCGTGATCGTATTTTTAAGTTAAGAATGTATTATAGGGAATTCCCTGGTGGTCCAGTGGTTAGGACTTGGTGCTTTCACTGCCTGGGGCCCAGGTTTGATCCCTGGTCAGGGAACTAAGATTCCGAAAGCCACGCGGCCAAAAAAAAAAAAAAAAAATGTATTATATTGTTTAGAAAATAATTGTTATTTAATTTTTTTTAAGTATAAAAAATATACTTTAAAAATTTTTTTTACTTAAGAATATATTCTTAAGTTTGTTAAGAATATATTAATTTTGGACAGTGTTTATTAGTTATCTCTTACTGCATAACAAATTACCCCCAAATGTAGCATTTTAAAGCAACAAATTTTTACTATTTCATGCAGTTCTGAGGGTTGGGAATCCAGGAGTGGCCCATCTAGGTGGCTCTGGCCCAGGGTCTCTCCTGAGGTTGTTGCCAGGCTGTCAGGTGGGCCTGGAGGAACCTGCTTCCAAGTTCACTCCCAAGGCCAACAGGCAGGCCTCACGGGCTACTGAGGGACACTTCAGTTCCTTGTCACAGAGCTGCTCAGGACGAGGCAGCTGGCTTCCTGCAGGGAAAGATCTGGGAGAGGGAGGGAGGGAGAGAAAGAGAGAGAGACAGGGGTCCAGAAGCTGTGGTCTGGTGCCGTGTGGAAGGGAGCCACACAAGGCTTTGAATCCTAGGAGGTCAGGGTCTTTGGAGGCTTAAGAACAACACTGGAAATCAGAATACTCGTTATTCCATTTATTATTTGTAGTATTTCGCTTACCATTATGATATGCTGAAGTCTTTCAAAAAGAATTCAGATCTTAAATAATTGCTCATTTCTGATTATCTTGCAAAGAAATACTCTGTGTCTTCAACTCTAAAACGAAGGTGTTGGGCCAAAGAATCTTGAACACCCCTTCCAATTCTGAAATTCTGATTGTCCTGTGATATTAATAGATGGTTGAAACTTTTAAATTTACACTCTTGTGTAGAATACAACCAAGTCAAATTCTGCCTCTATACTTTTTTTTTTTTCCTGGCATGTATTACTATTTCTGTAATAAAGAGATGGATAATTCCTGAGTTGTGCTCATCTGGAATAAAGACTGTTGTCACTAGGGCTTCCATTTGATGAGGTTAATGGTCTCCTACGCTGTTGTGAAGGCAGAAATGCTTATTTTAAAACCCTTTTAACAACTACTGAGTCTGTGCTCTAGAGCCCGCGAGCCACAACTACTGAGCCCGTGCACCACAACTACTGAAGCCCGCGTGCCACAACTACTGAAGCCCTCGCGCCACAACTACTGAAGCCCGCACGCCTAGAGCCTGTGCTCCGCAACAAGAGAAGCCACTGTAGTGAGTAGCCCGCGCACCACAATGAAGAGTAGCCCCTGCTCGCCGCAACTAGAGAAAGCCCGCACGCCGCAACTAGAGAAAGCCTGCGCGCCGCAACTAGAGAAAGCCCGTGCGCCGCAACTAGAGAAAGCCCACAAGCAGCAACGAAGACCCAACGCAGCCAAATATAAATAAATAAATTTATTTAAAAAAAAAAAACTTTTAGATTGAATGCTGTAGAACACTACCTCTCCAGGGGTCTGTAGTGTTTTCAGACTCCCATATTTCAGAAGTGCTCTTCTGACTTGACCATTTATTTAAGCGGCGACTGAACCACATTCTGTCTCCTAACAGTCTTGTTTGGAACCCCTTCAGCAACTTCCCATTGCTCTCAGAATTAAGCCCAAACCTCTCAATTTATTCCAAAGACCTTTGCGAGCCAGCCTCTGCTACCTCCACAGGCTCAGCTGGGCCACGAGTCCTCTTTTCCAAGCTAAACTGCAGCTATGTTGACCTTCTCTCCGTTTCTGGAATGGGCCAAGTTCTCTCTCCCTTCTAGGCCTTCACACAGGTTATTCCCTTACCCGGAACACTCTCTTAGTTTCAGCACCAACTACCTCCCACCAAACTCCCATCATCCTTCAGAATCATTTTATACATCAGTTCCTCCAGATTCCTCCGTTCTCTTCAGACCCCAGCCCTACCCTATGCTGTCCGAGCCCCCTGTTCATGCTTGGTCATGGCATGTAGGGCTCAGCTTTGTCATTGCTTACTCAGCGGTCTGTCACCCCCATCAGGCCATGTCCTCATTTGGTGTCATCTTCCCAGACGTTCACAGTGCCTAGCACACAGGACCTGCTGTGTTGGGGGAGAAGGAGTGAAAGCATAGTTGACATGTGCTGTGTTTCACATGCTCACTCTTATGTTTTAAGCAAGTTTGGAAACATTGTGTGATAGAAGATATACTGCATATATGTACAGGAAGAGAAAATGTTCTTGTTCTTTGCTCACTTGTTAGAAGATAACTGAAGAAAAGATGAACTTTCCAGTGTGGAATCTAGAAAAATTATACAGATGAACTTATTTGCAAAGCAGAAATAGAGACACAGACGTAAAGAACAGACAATGCCAGGGCGTGGGTCATGAATTGGGAGATTGGCACTGACATAATCACACTACTATGTATAAAATAATAACTAATGAGAACCTACTATATAGCACAGGGAACGCTACTCAGTGCTCTGTGGTGACCTAAATGGGAAGGAAATCCAAATAAGAGGGGATAGATGTATACATATGGCTGATTCACTTTGTTGTACAGCAGAAACTAATACAACATTGTAAAGCAACGACACTCCGATAAAAATTAATTTAAAAAATGCAAATTAAAAAAATGGTGAACTTTCCAGGCATTAGCAAAATGCAGTATGGCATAGTTGGAAAATAAAAGATTTGGAATTACCAGGTATCTACTTCCTGTTCAGCCTCTGATTCTCAGATCATTTAGGGTAATCTCTCCGCATAAGCTCTCTGCAGTCTATACCTCAGTTGCTTTGTATGCAATTCTGTTGTTTGTCTTTTGAGTTGTCTGAAAAGGCTTCTAGGCATAGTCCATTACTAAAAATAACCCAATCTTTTTTATAGCTAATAAAAATTATATCAGGTACTTCTGTCACTAAAAAATAAAAATCTTAGAAACCGAAGCTAGTCACTCTCCCCACTTCACCTCAGCTATAAAATTCTTTATCTCAGTTTTCCCTAATCTTTAAGAGTTTCAGTGTCTTTGTACGACTTGATAATGTGTATAGAGGTTCAGGTACTTTTCTTCCCCATGCTTTAATCATTTTGAATCAATAGATCTTAAAAGGCGATAATATCTAAATGTTTTGCAAAAGTATTTTAGAAGTAGGTGGCTTTGCCCTGGGGAAGGAGGGTGCACCGTTCTACATTTTTATCTGACCAAAATGAGTGCTGTAATTCCTAGATAATAAACTGAAACTACCTATCTGCCCACTGATGTGGAAGTTTATATGCACAAACTGTCATAGGACTTACAGTAATACCTTGACAAATTTCAGTTTTGAAGACTTTTTTATGTCATTTAACCACACTCTGCTGAGAACTTGAGTCTTTCTTCAGTGAATTTCATACTCTAATTTCATGAAATTTTAATACTTGAAGGGAAATTAGAAATGAGAGTCTAGCCAACTCTCATTTTATGTAAGATAGGTGGGTTCTTGGTGCCTCTTACTGAAAGAGCTTCTTTCTGTTCCACCTCTGTTGCATCAAAGTTATGCTCCGAGAGATTATCAGTACAGTTGTCCCTCGTTATCTGAGGGGGATTGGTTCCAGGACCCCTCGGACCAAAATCTGAGAATGCTCAAGTCCCTTGTGTAAAATGATATATATTCACATATAACCTATGCATATCTTTCTTTATACTTTAAATCATCTCTAGGTTGCTTATAATACCTAATACAATGTAAATACTATGTAAATAGTTGTTAAGTACAATGTAAATGCTATTTAAATAGTTCCCATTAGTGTGACAAATTCAAGTTTTGCTTTTTTTGTGTGTGTTTTGTTTTTGCAGTACGCGGGCCCCTCACTGCCGTGGCCTCTCCCGTTGCGGAGCACAGGCTCCGGACACGCAGGCTCAGCGGCCATGGCTCACGGGCCCAGCCGCTCCACGGCATGTGGGATCTTCCCAGACCGGGGCACGAACCCGTGTCCCCTGCATCGGCAGGTGGACTCTCAACCACTGCGCCACCAGGGAAGCCCCTCAAGTTTCGCTTTTTGAAATTTTCTGGAATTTTCTTTTTTCCAAATATTTTCAGGACCTAGAACCCACCGTCAGCAGACTGCCAACTGTATTAGCAAAACAGAGGCTGGTTTCTCTTGAAGGTATCAGGTTCCCATATTAAAGAATGTGAGATTCTAGGTGATGCATTTTGCCAAATCTCTCTGGCCGGACCACCATAGGTGTAGCTGGATGAGCAGGCTCTCTGCAGGGAGGTGAAGCGGTGTGGAGCAGAAGAAAGGGGCCAAGGACGAAGGAACATTGTCCTGCTTGTCCGAGGCAGCCTGCAGCCCAAAAGGCACATGATGGGAACGACAAAGAAGCGCTTTGCACCATCTTCTGAATGGTTTTGACTAGTTACAATAAGATTGGGTTATTTTTAGTAATTGACTATGCCTAGAAGCCTTTTCTGAGGCTGCAAAGGAGATAAGCAAAGTTGCATACGAATGAAACTGAGGTGTATGCTGGGTATACGCAGGGAGATTATCCTAAATGATCCAGGAATTAGAGGCTGGCCTGGGAGTAGATATCTGGTAATTCTAAGCCTTATGTTTTCCAACAACGTCATTCTCCACCTGGCTGATGCCCAGAAATTTCATCTTTTTAGACTGAACGATGAACAGTACACTTTCTCTTTATTTGAACACGTGGCTGTATGTTAATGATGACTTGGAGGGCCACACCTGGGAGACGTGGGCCCAGAGTGGTGACCTTCACGGGAGCTCAAAACACTGTCATTTAAAACTTTGGTTTGTGACTTTTCACTTGTGAGGGCATATGATATGCATGGGTGTTATTGTGGTACCTGTATGCA
The DNA here is from genome assembly GCF_003676395.1 of Aethalodelphis obliquidens. Lineage (NCBI taxonomy): Eukaryota > Metazoa > Chordata > Mammalia > Artiodactyla > Delphinidae > Aethalodelphis > Aethalodelphis obliquidens. The sequence goes on from NW_020838005.1 coordinate 9,180,926, forward strand.
AATCGAGACTTAGTGAAGTATGGTATTCTTAGAGCTATTGGTCAAGGCAATGCGAAATAGATCTTTTTGCATAAAAAAATACTGTCGTTTAGATAAATGTACCTTTTGGCATATTGCAAAGAGTTTTGAAATTTAATTCCTTTTTTTTTGGAGAATGGTCTTTGAGGTCTTGGTCTTATGGGATGGCTTCTATTTCTCAAACTATGTAAAAAGATTTTTAACAATCCCTTGTTATGATCTTTTATTGTATATTTATAGAGATTTCTATTTATTCAGCAGTGTTTGGAGCACGTATCGTGTGCTAGCCATTGTTTTAAATCATGGGAAACAGCAGGAAACTAGAGGAGCAGAAATCCTTGTGGTCATGGAGTCAGACAATAAACAAGGTATGTAAATGATCGTTATTGATGCTGGTATATCACTTATGTGCCAAGAATTATCCTAAGAGCTTACAAGAATAACTCATTTACTTAGGTGGTATAGTAGAAGACAAATACTGTGGAAAGAAATCAAGGAGGGAAGTGGGATTTGGAATGCGGATGGGAGTGAGGGAAGGTTTCAATTTTAAAGAGTCTGAGACAGTCGCATTGAGGGGATGATATCTGGACAAGACCTGAAGGGCTGAGGGAACAGGGCGAATGGCTACCTGAGCGGAGGTGGCTTCAGGCTGAAAGGGCAGCAGATACAAAGGCCCTGAGGCAAGAACATTCCTGCTTGTTTTAGGAAAAGCAAGGACGGGAGGAGAGCTTTGGCTGAGAAAGTGTGGGTGGGGTGGCCCGATGTAACTCACATCCAAGTAGGACCACGGCCTCTGGCTTCTGGGTTTGTGAAGGAAAGGAACAACGATAAAAGCAAGGACCAGTTAGGAGGCTATTTTCATAATCCGGACAGGGGCTCGTGGTAGCCTGGACGAGGATTCTGACCGTGGAGGTGGTTAGAATAGGTCAGAATATGGGTATATTTTGATTACTCTTCAACTATTATGGTTCCAAATCACTGAAGTTGTTGTGCTGCTTCCAGGCTCTCTGTAAGTAGTTAAATTAATAACCTGGAAAACAAACTCTTTAAAGGCTCTGGCAGCACACGTTATTTAAAGAAACTGTGTAAGTGATTACTCGGCAATTTGGTTTAGATTTTCATGTGTACAGTATATTCTCAAGTGGAACTACCTGTATTGGAGATAGAATCTCCCAAGTAACAGTGGCAGTTTAGGTGCGGGGCCAACTGAGCTGATGAAAACAACTGGAAGTGCCAGGTGAAATACCTCTGTAATCTTTCTAAATGCGTCCATGCATGGGTAACAAGAAAATAAATACCAGGGTAAAAGACTGAACAGACAGGTAAGCTGAGTATGGAAGCTGGCTTTTGCCTTGGAGCTTTGGCCAAACCTAGGGTGCCTGAGTATCTTTTACATCCTGAGTTCAAGGATTTAGGAACAGAAAACAAATTCAGGGTCCATCCCAAAGTGGAAAGCCTAATAGGACCTCAAAAACTAGGATCCCTGAAGGGTTCCATCCCCAAGGTGAGAGAGAACTAAGTGAACACATTCCCCTCACCCTGAAGAGAAACGTCCCTCTACACATACCCTACACCATCCAACTAGGAAACTAGTCATCATAATGTGGCCCTGACCCTGGTTTGCAGTCAGAATTCACACAACCTGGATGCCTAGAAAAACCTCAGACCAAGAACTTAAAGTGATCCCAGACTAATGGTGTCACAAGGCATCTGAACTGCAAATGTGAATCCTTTTTGAAAGAACTCTCTTCACCTCAGGCTTTGAAAAATGTCCTGTTCCTGTGTCCCTAAGAAGATGAGTCACTCACAGTTGAAAATCACTGAACTCCCAAAGCCCTGGGTGGGAAATAATATTCTACAAAATAGGCTGCCTGGAAAACTTAGCAGTTAGAATTACCAGACACAGAATATAATCACATTTAATACACCTCAAGAAGTGAAAAGAGAGCTCTGAAAATATGAGTAAAATTGAGAAAAGACCTAATTTCAAGAAATAAAAATATACTAAGTTAATGGACGGGTTAAACAGTACAGTAGAACTGTTACTGAAATGTTTCATCCCTTGGCTTCTGGGCCTTTGGTTGTTTTCCTGTCTCTCGGGCCACTCACTGTCAGTCTCATCACAAATTCTGCTATGTAAAAAGACAGCATTGTTTAGAATTCAGTTCTAGTTCTTTTTCTTTTCCTCAGTTTTGAATCTTTGTGAGGATTGACCCATCACAAGGTTTCAGTTCCGTTAAGTGCAATTCATTTATTTTCCCACCAAATCGTCTATTCTTCCTAGGCTCCTGATTTAGCCATTGGCACTTAAAAAAGAAATTTCTAAGACATCTTTCATAGTTTCTTCCACTTTTCCTTCCAGATTTCATCATTAACAAGTCAGGACCACCCCATCACTGATGTTTCCTTTTGCATCTCTTCCCACTGCTATAATTCACATTTCTTTGCAGTTTCTTTACCATGTTCCCATCGTTTAATCTCCTATTTCTTAAAACCATTCGACCTACCACTACTATTATTTTTCTAAAATATAAGTTCAACGATATCACCCCTGGAGCAAAAACCTCTAGTGGTTCACCTTACATTGTGTCCTGGAAGTATAATGGCCTCAAATGAGATACTGAAGCATACCTATACTAAGTACATCTTAAAGATTGTAGGTTCCGTGAACTTCTTGGTACAGAGTGTTAGAAAACGAGATGGATGGTGGAGAAGGAGAAGATCCTGCAGGACCTTCTTAAATGAGTTCTCGGTAGAACATTTGTCTTCTAGGGCAAAATCACGCGCAGCAACCTGTTCTGCTTAGGTTTGAGAAGTGGCAGTAAGTGAAATAAAGTACATTCGCGCATCCAGTTGACGACGAGATAAATGACTTAAGCTGAGATTAAGCAAACTGAAAAAGTCAAAATAAGGCCCATAGAAAAGGTGCTTCCAAACCAGTGAACAGGAGTTTGGAAGATTTTAAGACTTTGAGGAAGAACATCAATGAATGAGGGTAGACTTATTGCTATGACAAACCCCACAACTTCAGGGGCTTCATACAATGAAAATGTATCACATCACAGTCCCATCCTCTTTGCAGGTTGTGGGGAGGGAAGGGACTCCGCCCCTCCCAGCCCGTTAGGGATCCAGGCTTTTCCCATTCAGTGGATCTCCCATCCCCTGAGGAACCCAAGCCCTCCACTGGATTCTTTGCATCTAGCTGGCAGTTTAGGGAAAAAAAGAGCAGGTGCAGGATCCCCTGTGTTGTGTTTTAAGAGCCAGGCCTGGAGCGGTGAACATTCCTTCTGATAACTTTTATTGGCTAGAACTCAGCGACATGTACTGATAGGTGAATAGTTAAATGGTGTATTTGGTCCTTCAAATCATGTTTTAGAAAATATTTAGTAGCATGGGAAAATGGAAACAGTAAGTGGGGGAAAATATGATACAAAAGTAAGTGCAGGGCTTCCCTGGTGGCGCAGTGGTTGAGAGTCTGCCTGCCGATGCAGGGGACACAGGTTCGTGCCCCAGTCCAGGAAGATCCCACATGCCACGGAGCGGCTGGGCCCATGAGCCATGGCCGCTGAGCCTGCGCGTCTGGAGCCTGTGCTCTGCAATGGGAGAGGCCGCAACGGTGAGAGGCCCGTGTACCGCAAAAAAAAAAAAAAAAAGTAAGTGCATTCTGGTTCTAACTCGTTAATAAAATAAATATTTTCATTTAAAAAAGCCTATAAGGAAATAACCCACTAACATTTTGATCTCTGTCTAAATAGTGGGATTGTTGGGAATCTTCTCAATATTCCTCTTTCTTATCTAAATTATTGATTATGAAAGTGTTACTTTTCAAAATAAACCTTATCAACAAAATTTTAAAGAAAGAAAGTGGTGTGTCTTTAAAAGATTTCTATATTCCTGGAAATTACCCATCAGAGGCCTTGTACATAGTAGATGCTTAATACGTTTTCAAAGATTCACCATATTCATTGACTGAATAGAGTAATTAAATGGAAAAAGCCTAAGAACTAAATGTTAAGGAACTGTTATTTCCCCAATGATGCCATGTAAATGTGGTAACAGGTGAGCCAAATCACCACACTTTCTATGATAATCTGATTTCAGTTTTGTAACACTTAAGTCATATAGTAGATGTGGTACCAATACTAGCGAGTTACCTGTGTTAGTGTTTCCTGAACTTTATTCATCTTGGTACTGTTTGTGCCATTTTTAGTTATACCTAGAGTAGTATACATATTATTGCTTAATATTTTCCATTCAAATTATATACTTTTATAAAGTTACGTTTAGCTTTGTACTAAACAATGATACTAGTAAAATCACAGGACTGTGTTATTAATTTTTCAACACTTATTAAAATTAATGCATAATTATCAAAATTTTAATAATTCACATTCTACTTAATCATCCCTTTTAACCCCAACTTTACTACACTTTAGAAATAACTGACCTATTATATGTCATATTTATCTACTTAATGTCTTAGGTTCAAGCTTCTATAATGTTTAGGTTCAAGCTTCCATGAACAATACAGGTTTTGCCCACTTGACAGAATATCTAGCTTTATGAATTATGCTCTAATTTTGTGATTTATGTTCATGTATAGGTGAACATAAAGTGAACGTTTAATAGGTACTCTAAATAAGTTAACTTACTTTTTAAAAAAATTTTTTTTAAACGATGAATACTCCATCTTCCCCACACCCATCCCATTAATGGAATCCCACTGATACAATAGAGAATGTTTCTAAGGCAAAACAAAATAAGTCAGTTAATATATGGAACTTTTTTTTTTTTTTTTTGCGGTATGCGGGCCTCTCACTGTTGTGGCCTCTCCCGTTGCGGAGCACAGGCTCCAGAGGCGCAGGCTCAGTAGTTGTGGCTCACGGGCCCAGCCACTCCACGGCATGTGGGATCTTCCCAGACCAGGGCACGAACCCGTGTTCCCTGCATCGGCAGGCGGACTCTCAACCACTGCGCCACCAGGGAAGCCCTGGAACATTTTTTAAAGACCAGAATTCTTTGGTTTGCACGTACCTCACATGAGTAAAATAGAGAGGTAGCTACTGTTTCTCAAGATCGTAATCCTGCTCCCAGAGATGATAAATGACAACAACAGCAAAAGCTGGCCATTAATTTCACACTTTGGGTGCAGATTTCTTTTTTGAATGACAAAGAATACAAACTTTGGGTTTTGTGACTCTTGAACTAAAAATACAGAGGGAATTGTAGAATGTACATCTGGGGAAATCCTTAGGATAGAGACCTTTTCCGGGATGATTTATGTGTTGTCTAAAAATAAGGCTGTGGTTTCTCAGTTGTTCCTGGCTTTGTGGTGATTAAGTTTTTCACTTTTTAAAAACCAAGTGTTAAGAAAGAGGTGGGAACCAGGAAAACAGGGTGAAGTCAGAGAAATAAAACGGAGACCCACAGCCAAGGGGATGACTTAATAGGTCACATTAGGTAGGTTATGGTAAAAAAACGACAAGATTTTCTTTTCCTGCATTTTAAAAAGAAAACAAAAATCTTCAGCACAGATCCCATCTACAGAGACTGGAGGGTCTCGGAGGACAGGAGCTGACTGATGAACACTCACGCTCATTGTGGGGCACAGACTTCGAGAACGAGCCTTTTCCTGAGTCCCGAGGACCATAGACGCGTTGGCTGAACTGTTTGTTATTCTTACCAGTGGGGTGTGGCTGAGATTCCATTACGTATATTGTCCCACCACGTGATTCATCCAGCGGGTGTATTTTAATCATTGAACCAAGACGTGAGTAATTGGAAAGGAGGAAACCTAAGAAGAAACACCAGTTCTTCTGCATTGACCTATACAGGTCAGGAACTAGGAGGTCTTTTGTCTTTTCTTTTGACGTCTAAAAAGAAATATGCTTACATCTCCAAGAGAAAGAGCAAGAAAACAGAGGGATGAAACATTCCTGATCGAGGGCCTGTAGTCAATGTCCCATTTACCCCATGTGTCACCTGCTTGAGCCCTAACCCCTACTATCCACCACTCCAGTTACCCTGATCTTTCCTGTTCTTAGGGTATGATTTAAATAAACAGCCTGTTCTCCTCTTTTTGGAAGTTGGATACAAATGATGAATAATCAGTGGTGAATTTGGCCTCACTTTTGACTGACCTCATTAGGCTTTAAATGGGAATCACAGAGACCCACAAAGGTACATTGCGGTTGTCCTGGCACCGAGCACTAATGGGTAGAGTTCACAAATAAAATAATAGAAACGATTCTGTCTTGCGTGGACTCTGGGGAGACAGCAGACAGATACCCCCTCTGGTCAGTAGCTGGAGGAGTCCGGGCTGTGCGGCCCCAGAGGCAGAGCTACAGGACAGTCCCTGCTGTGCCTCGAGGACAGCCCTTGCCCTGCCCCGATGGGAGGACTGTTGTTTAATTGCTGGTCTTTACAGCCACGTTGCATGCGTAACCGTCATCTTCAGGGGACCAAAGTACCTCTGCTGAGTTTATCATAGTGCAAGAGTGTCTCAGTTTCACAAACTGTGATGGGGCAACCTAAATTAAGCTTTTTTTTTTTTTTTTTTTTTTTTTGCGGTACGCGGGCCTCTCACTGTTGTGGCCTCTCCCGTTGCGGAGCACAGGCTCCGGACGCGCAGGCTCAGCAGCCATGGCTCTCGGGCCCAGCCGCTCCGCGGCATGTAGGATCTTCCCGGACCGGGGCACGAACCCGCGTCCCCTGCATCGGCAGGCGGACTCTCAACCACTGCGCCACCAGGGAAGCCCCTAAGCTATTTTACTTGCTTTGTTGGAAGAGGGGGACCAAGGTCAAAGAAACTGGCCTTAGAACACACCGTGCTGCGAATAAGATTTGAACCCATTTCTACAAACTCCCAGTCTAAGGTTTCCTTTACTCGGTGGAAACTCCTATATCAAGTTGAAGACATGAATCATTTGTTCAATTTAATTAAGTGTTCGTAAACTGAGCATGGGCACTGGAGACACAGCGCTGGATGAGCCGGGAAAATCCCCTGCTTTCACAGAGCTTAGAGGCCCAGAAGGAAGGTGGACAGTAAGTTATGTAAGGTGTGTTATGATGAGACCCACTTCAGATTCAGTACACGATGCAACGGGGGCGCCTCATGCTACCTAAATCTGGTGGATCACAGAGGGGCTCCTTGAAGAGCAGACTGATGCAGGAGTAGGTGTTACCCAGCCAAGGAGGTGGCTGAGGGAGATAAGAGAACAGAAAGCGGTCCTACGGCTGGTGTGAGTGATCCACGGAGAGCGATGGCTAAACCAAGGATTTTAGAAATAATCTTAAGGACAACAGGAAAGGGAGGAAACCAGACCACAGTGGGTGTGGATTGAGAGCAACAGAGAGCCTGGAGTCCACATGGTTCAGCTTAGAGTCCCTCGCCTCCCATTACCAGATAATGTTAAGAATGCACAAATATTTAATTTCCTAAAAGACTGAAGGAAGAGAAACCAGCGCTCTTCTTCAGTTCAGACAATTTCTGTCTGCTAAATAGCTGCTGCATTCTAGGGCATGTGATACCTGTACTAGGCGCCATTCAGACTCAAGGAGCAAGTAACTATGTCCTGGTGTCTGCTTACCCATTACATTCAGAGCAGTGCTTATGAGCACCTCACCGACAGCAATCTGATGGAAAGACAGGACAAAACAAAATGCAACAGCTGGGCCCGTCTGCAAACAGCTATTAGGCAGACTGCTTAACATTTTAACAAAGAACCAAGTTGATCTCGGGATTACCTCCGAGAGTAAGAGAATTTGGGAGTTTTATTTTTTTTTAAATATTAAGAACAAATTTCAATTTTATGCCACCAAATTACTTTTTGCTTAAAAATATGAGTGCAGGGCTTCCCTGGTGGCGCAGTGGTTGAGAGTCCGCCTGCCGATGCAGGGGACGTGGGTTCGTGCCCCGGTCCGGGAGGATCCCACGTGCCGCGGAGCGGCTGGGCCCATGAGCCATGGCCGCTGAGCCTGCACGTCCGGAGCCTGTGCTCCGCAACAGGAGAGGCCACAACAGTGAGAGGCCCGTGTACCGAAAAAAAAAAAAAAAAAAAAAGGAGCAGGTAGCAAATTGACTCCAGAAATGAAACTGTTTTCATCACAAGGAGACATTTTCAATGTGATTTGACAGTTTTCCATCAGCACGGATCAAAGAACATCAACCAGTGGACTAGGCCCTGGAAATATTTATGACTGTCCAGTTTGCTTTCTTTTTTAAAAAAGACAAACTATTCACAGTATTAAAAGCATTTGTATAACTTTCTTCTAACACACTATGCACAAATTTTCATATCTCAACATGGAAAGGATTCTGGTTGTATTTGAAAGGTTCGAGGGTATGTAATAAGCCTCACCGTTCACATATGATTTCACTGATACATTCATGGAACACATGTTGAGTCACTGTGCCAGACTGAGGACACAATGTCCTGCTCTTATGGAGCTCACAGCCTGGGAAATCCAAATGGAATGATTAATGGTTTTAGAATGTGTTTCTTTTGCTTGGCCGTTCTTCTCACTACTACCTCTAATTAAAAATTTAACGTTCTATTTTATAACGATTTCCAAATATCCCTTTTTACTATTAGAATTGTGTGAAAACACTCTTTTTCTGGGTACCTGTCATTCAGTGTTATGCCATAATGGCTGACATCATGAACTTATCAAGAGTTTCACTGCCATGATTCACTCTAGTTGATGCCTTATGTTCAAAAGGAAAGAAAGGAAAGGAAAGGAAAGAGAGAGAGGGAAGGAGGGAGGGAGGGAGGAAGGAAGGAAGGAAGAAGGAAGGAAGGAAGGGGATGCTAATGAGCATTGCTACCCGTGAAGCTCTTTACGGATAATGTATGATAAGAAAAGAAAAAAATTGAAACAAAAAATTTGGGGAGCAGAAATCTGGGAGCACAGAAAAAAGTAAACTAGAACTAGAATTGTGCAACAAATTAGAATTATTATTTTTTATTTTATTTTATTTTATTTTGCGGTATGGGGGCCTCTCACTGCTGTGGCCTCTCCCGTTGCGGAGCACAGGCTCCGGACGCGCAGGCTCAGCGGCCATGGCTCACGGGCCCAGCCGCTCCATGGCATGTGGGATCTTCCCGGACCGGGGCATGAACCCATGTCCTCTGCATCGGCAGGCGGACTCTCAACCACTGTGCCACCAGAGAAGCCCTAGAATTATTTTTAACCAAACTTGAGAAAACAGGAGGTTAATAATCCGTGAATGCAATCTAAGGAAAATCCTCAATTGCTTAAGCTAAGGATTGAGAAAATCTTAAATCAGATGTGTTAGCAAGAGCAAATAAATTATTACAATGCTTTAATTCAACATTAAATAAAATTTCAATCACCAGTTCCTCTTGTGAAGTCTACCAAGCGACTTGAACTGTGTCTCTTGCCTAGAAATAGGTCAGTTAAAAAAATGATTGCAGAGGAGTATATGATGATGTCTGATTTCATGAGTCATTTAATGCTTAATAAGAAAAGCAAATCAATCAAGGGGGAAAATATCAATAGTTCAAATCTGTTGCATCTGAGGTTTTAAATTTTATTTTGCTTCTTTAATTTTGAAATCTCAGCATTAGAAATCAGAATTTTTCATTACCTTTCTCTTTTCTTGTCTCAAGTGACCGTTTATTGAATTCATTGTATTACATATGGAAATTTTCAAATGCAGATTGTTTTACTTCAAAGGTTTTTAAAAATGTTGATTGCACAGAGAGAAGGTGCTGGGAATAAGAATTCACACCTGCATACAAGCAGGCATTTAAAACAACTGTCCATCATTTAAAATCTGCATTCTCATGCTTTAGCATCAGTGAGTTAAAAGAGGAACTTTACCACTTAGAGTTTCCATCAACCTGCATTTACTGATCCCCTGCAGTATGAACCCTGTGGTTTCAGAGCAGCACAACCTCACCCAACCACACGCAGCAGCTCCAGACTAGTCCCCCGTCTTCATTTAGACCTACCGTCTACCACCCAGCTCAAACCAAGGGGGGAAGAGGGGGTGGGAGGAATTGGGAGATTGGGATTGACATATACACTACTATGTATAAAATAGATAACTAATGAGAACCTACTGTATAGCACAGGGAGCTCTACTCAGTGCTCTGTGGTGACCTCAATGGGAAGGAAATCCAAAAAAGAGGGGATAGATGTATATGTTTAGCTGATTTACTTTACTGTACAGCAGAAACTAACACAACATTGTATAGCAACTATACTCCAATACGAATTTTAAAAAACTCATTGGGGGGCTTCCCTGGTGGCGCAGTGGTTGGGAGTCTGCCTGCTAATGCAGGGGACACGGGTTCGAGCCCTGGTCTGGGAGGATCCCACATGCCGCAGAGCAACTAGGCCCGTGAGCCACAACTACTGAGCCTGCGCGTTTGGAGCCTGTGCTCCGCAACAGGAGAGGCCGCGATAGTGAGAGGTCTGCGCACCGAGATGAAGAGTGGCCCCCTCTTGCCACAAGTAGAGAAAGCCCTCGCACAGAAACGAAGACCCAACACAGCAAAAATAAATAAATTAAAAAAAAACAAAAAAACTCATTGGGTAGTAAAGTTCCTTCTTATTTCTACAAATTCGAAGAATAGCTGTTTCAAAGCATAAAGTACAAGAAAATGAAAGACTGAAGGACTGAATGCTAGAGTTTTGCAGGCGGGGTTTCAGCAGAGCGCACAGCCTCATCCCCCAGGAGGGCAGGAGGGATGCTACGCAAGGACCAGTGTGTGTTCCCCAAACTCCTCCCGGTTCTTCCGGAAGCACAGCCTTAGTGCGTTTCCGAGACCCTCGTACAGGGGTCACGTGACTGCGTTCTGGCCAATGGAAATTACGTACACCACTTGCAGGCCTGGCCCCTGATCATCAGCGTACACAGTCCTCCAAGTTCTGTTTTTTCCTCTGCCCGTCGTCAGATGAACAGAATTCAGGGGAAGACAAGGTCAACGGGCTGGAAGAGTCCCTGTGAGGGCATGTGTGGAAGAGTCCCCCGCTTCTTCCTGCTGCACTCGTACTGGACTGTGACCAAGCAAGAACTTAGCCTCCACTGCATTACACCCCCGAAGCTTGGGGTTGCCACAGAAGTTATTACACGATGAATAACACAGGTGTAAAGTGAGATGGTGGCCAGGAGAATAAGAAAGCAAGTATCCTGGATTTACAGTTGGCCGCTCATGCCACATTACTGTGTGTGGACATGAAAATAGCAAAATCAGAACCACAGACAGGGGACTTCCCTGGTGGTCCTGTGGTTAGGACTCCATGCTTCCACTGCTGGGGGGTCCAGGTTGGATCCCCGGTCAGGGAACTAGATCCCGCGTGCCGCAACTAAGACCCGGCACAGCCAAATATATAAATATTAAAAAAAAAAAACCCCACACAACATAAACAAAAAGTTACTAAGCCAATATATTAAGGTTCAGCTACAGTTGAATACCTTGGCGATCATCCGTTTTTTTCTTCTAAGGTCTACATGTCTGTGTCACCTTTCCCCAGACATGTAGCTGCTGCCTTCCCCTTGGGAACCAATTGTTCACACGTCCCCTCCACATTTCCCCTATGATTATGTAGCTTCATTATCCTGCATTCCTTTCCCAAGTTGTTAAAATTATTTTCTGTTTTTCATAAATTGTTGATAGCCACTTCTTTGACATTAATGAATCTGTAAGGGGAGGAAGGTAAGCTCAATTATTTCAGCATAAAAATACAAGCCAGTTTTTCAAAAATTGTAATTTTGTTCTTGTTTAATATTTTCTTTTGTGTTTTTTTTCCCCTACCAGATATTGCAATATGTTATTATGGTCTGGTAATCAAAACCAGAATAATGATGATGCCACAATAGACCAATGGATTGAAATAGAAGACCCCAAAGCATGTAAGAAGCATAATAGAATACCCAGAAGTATATATAAATGCTACTCTTTTCCTCAGAGATTTTTTTTTTTTTTTTTTTTTTTTTTGCCATACCACGTGCCTTGCAGCATCTTTCCCGACTAGGGGTTGAACCTGGGCCACTGCAGTGAAAGCCCGGAATCCTAACCACTAGCCCAGGGAAGTCCCTATAAATGCCACTCTTGTGTGTACTTTTTTTTTTTTTTTCCGGTACGCGGGCCTCTCACTGTTGTGGCCTCTCCCGTTGCGGAGCACAGGCTCCGGACGCACAGGCTCAGCGGCCATGGCTCGCGGGCCCAGCCGCTCCGCGGCATGTGGGATCTTCCCGGACCGGGGCACGAACCCGTGTCCCCTGCATCGGCAGACGGACTCTCAACCACTGCGCTACCAGGGAAGCCCTCTATATTCTTTTTTAAAATAACACAGTGTAACAGCAAAGCCACCAGAATGGCTTCCAATCTTTCCCACCTCCTAGTTCACCCCCCACCATGTAATCCCCTCTTACTTTGTAGCAGGGTTGGTTTGTGTGGCCCTAGAACAGCAGGAGGGATGGCAGGTCCTCGGGATTTAGCTCACACTCCTCTTTTGGCTCCCTCGTTGTGGGGAAGTAGGTCGTCTCGCGAGAGGACACTCAGGCAGCTCTGGAGGGGCCCCTGTGACGAGGAACTGAGACCCAAAGCCAGCAAGAACCCAGGCCTAACAATGAACAGGTACGTGAGCTTGGAAGGCAGTTCAAGTGGCAGTTGAGCCAGTACCCAAGCGTACCATCCAGAGTCCTAAATCTCAGGAACCGTGCGAGACAACGAATGTTTGTTGCTTTGTGCTACTCTGACAAGTTTTGGGGTAATTTGTTACACATTAGATAATTCAACCACATAGCACATAAAATAAAATCAATAAAACTAATATGGGTCCATGATTAGTAAAGTACACGATTTGACAGTTTTGACACTTCTGTTTCATCTTGTCTTCCTCAAAATTAATTCCTTTGAGTAAAACATGTGATTACCAGTGTAACTAAAGGATTATTTTCCATTTTATTAAACTCATTAAACAGTATTGCAGTTTATTTGCTTCTATTTAAAAACATGATATGACTCTGGGAAAAAAGCTACTTCAAATTAGCCTAAAAACTATTATTTCTTTCTATCAATGTGTAAAAACATGATGCTTGCTTAGTAGAAGTTCCTATGAGGTAGACTGACTTAAACATATATTTAAGCATAACATTCTAAACAAACAAGTTCTTTTGAAGTCCTTGAAGATAGTTTTCTTTCTTGTGAACATCCCCCTTTATACTCCTAAGATTGTTTGCAATCTCTGTCATTATTCTTGGTAGATTTATACTTCAACAGAGTAACTGAATGCTAACAGTTCTGAACTAGCGAAGCTCCAAATAAAGAAGCTTTATTATGTGTGAGGGTGCTGGAAAGACTAAAACCCCAAGTTCTGAGTCAAGGCGATCATTCTGAGCAGCCTGTGTCTCTGCCAGGGTTACAGCACCAGCGTTCTCCGTGCTTCACTGAGGTTGGAATCCAGATATTGGTACTGAATTGTCTCAATCTGGTCACAGTGTTCGTTTTACTTTCCCACTCATTTTCCCTCAATGAGAATGACTGGGGATAATTGATTTTTCCATGTAGAAAAAGAATGAAAGTGAATCTCTATTTCACAATGTTAAAAACAAAAACAGAAACCCGAGTGAATCAAGGGCTTATGTGTGAAAGGCAGAACCTTAAGCATTTTGGAAGCAGATGGAGAGATTATCCTTAGGACCTTGGAAGAATTTCTTCATTAAAATACAAAAACCGCAAATCGCGAAGGAAAAGATTAGAAAATTTGAGTACACTGTGAACTTCTCTCTCTCTCTCTCTCTTTCTCTTAAGTATTATATTATGAAGAAGAATTTTTAGGGAGAATAATGTGACTTAATAAGCTTCATTATTTTGACAATTCTGGTGCAAATCGTAGTAATACAGAGTCAGAGATCTGGCTCCAAGATCACTTTTTTTGTGTGTGTGATTCTTGGTTTTGATGGCCTGTCATAGCCTTAATTTTCTCATTCATATTTTTCTTATATCCTGAATTTTCTCAATTATTGTTTTCTTTTTGTACTTTAGTATCTTTGTAAATTACATCAAAACTAAGGGGGTAGGTAATAAATAAGTTGAACAAAACATTAGATTCGGTTTATGCTGCCAACAGATAAGTATTTCTAACCCGAGCCTTCAAAACATTATAAAAATTTTATAGTAAACAATGGAGGGGCTTCCCTGGTGGTGCAGTGGGTAAGAATCCGCCTGCCAATGCAGGGGACATGGGTTCGAGCCCTGGTCCAGGAAGATTCCACATGCCACGGAGCAACTGAGCCCGCACGCCACAACTACTGAGCCTGTGCTCTAGGACCTCTGTGCCACAACTACTGAACCTCTGTGCCACAACTACTGAAGCCTGCACACCTAGCATCCCTGCTCCGCAACAAGAGAAGCCACCGCAGTGAGAAGCCTGTGCACCGCAACGAAGAGTAGCCCCACTCGCCACAACTAGAGAAAGCCCGTGCACAGCAACGGAGACCCAGTGCAGCCAGAAATAAAAAAACAAATAAATAAACAAATATTTAGAAAATGGATAATTTATGGAGACTTTCTGGCAATACTGAATGCAAATACAGGTAAATCTTCTCTAACTAACTCAGTTTTGGAACGTCTAAACATCCTATAATCTCAGAGACACAACACCATACCTATCAGTAATAGATAATACTTTCTAGTTGTCTAAAGATTCAGTTTGTCAAATCATCTCGTTAATTTTTATCAGGTTGGGTCTTGCATTGCGTTTGCTAAATTGGGAGAATAACAGACTCAGATTCTACCTGCAGTTCCTGTAAGCTCTCTCAGAATACAAAGGAGCACGGGGCCCCACTTTTGTTCCTCCCAATTCAATCCTGTTATTCGATGCAGAAGTTACAAAGCTTCATACATATACAGATATCCGCTCCCTTTTGGACTTCCCTCCCATTTAGGTTACCACAGTGCACTAGGTGAGTTCCCTGTGCTATACAGCATGTTCCCATCAGTTGTCCATTTTATACATTGTATCAATAATGTATCTGTGTCAATCCCAGTCTCCCAATTGCTTCCACCCCACCCCTTTCCCCCTTGGTATCCATACATTTCTTCTCTGCGTCTGTGTCTCTATTTCTTCTTTGCAACTAAGATCATCTGTGCCATTTTTCTAGATTCCACATGTATGCAATAATATATATTTGCTTTTCTCTTTCTGACTTCACTCTGTATGACACTCTCTAGGTCCATCCATGTCTCTACAAATGACCCAATTTCATTCCTTTTTATGGCTGAGTAATATTCCATTGTATATGTATACCACATCTTCTTTATCCATTCCTCTGTCAATGGCCATTTAGGTTGCTTCCATGTCCTGGCTATTGTAAATAGTGCTGCTATAAACATTGGGGTTCATGTGTTTTTCTGAACTATGGTTTTCTCTGGGTATATGCCCAGTAGTGGGATTGCTGTATCACATGGTAGTTCTATCTTTAGTTTTTTAAGGAACCTCCATACTGTTCTGCATAGTGGCTGTATCAATTTACATTCCCACTAACAGTGCAAGAGGGTTCGCTTTTCTCCACACCCTCTCCAGCATTTATTGTTTGTAGATTTTTTGATGATGGCCATTCTAACCCTTGTGAGGTGTTACCTCATTGCAGTTTTGATTTATATTTCTCTGATTAGTGATGCTGAGCATATTTTCATGTGTTTGTTGGCCATCTGTATGTCTTCTTTGGAGAAATGTCTATCTAGGTCTTCTGCCCATTTTTTGATTGGGTTGTTTGTGTTTTTGATATTGAGCTGTATGAGCTGCTTGTATATTTTGGAGATAATCCTTCTTCAGTTGCTTTGTTTGCTTTGTTTGTTTATGGTCTCCTTTGCTGTGCAAAAGCTTTTAAGTTTAATTAGGTCCCATTTGTTTATTTTTTAATTTATTTTTATTTATTTTTTTACATCTTTATTGGAGTATAATTGCTTTACAATGGTGTGTTAGTTTCTGCTTTATAACAAAGTGAATCAGTTATACATATACATATGTCCCCATATCTCTTCCCTCTTGCGGCTCCCTCCCTCCCACCCTCCCTATCCCACCCCTCCAGGCGGTCACAAAGCACCGAGCTGATCTCCCTGTGCTATGCGGCTGCTTCCCACTAGCTATCTACCTTACGTTTGGTAGTGTATATATGTCCATGCCTCTCTCTCGCTTTGTCACAGCTTACCCTTCCCCCCCCATATCCTCAAGTCCATTCTCTAGAAGGTCTGTGTCTTTATTCCTGTCTCACCTCTAGGTTCTTCATGACATTTTTTTTCTTAAATTCCATATATATGTGTTAGCATACAGTATTTGTCTTTCTCTTTCTGACTTACTTCACTCTGTATGACAGACTCTAGGTCTATCCACCTCATTACAAATAGCTCAATTTCGTTTCTTTTTATGGCTGAGTAATATTCCATTGTATATATGTGCCACATCTTCTTTATCCATTCATCCGTTGATGGGCACTTAGGTTGTTTCCATCTCCGAGCTATTGTAAATAGAGCTGCAATGAACATTGTGGTACGTGACTCATTTTTGAATTACAGTTTTCTCAGGGTATATGCCCAGTAGTGGGATTGCTGGGTCATATGGTAGTTCTATTTGTAGCTTTTTAAGGAACCTCCATATTGTTCTCCACAGTGGCTGTATCAATTTACATTCCCACCAACAGTGCCAGAGTGTTCCCTTTTCTCCACACCCTGTCCAGCATTTATTGTTTGTAGATTTTTTGATGATGGCCATTCTGACTGGTGTGAGATGATATCTCATTGTAGTTTTGATTTGCATTTCTCTAATGATTAATGATGTTGAGCATTCTTTCATGTGTTTGTTGGCAGTCTGTATATCTTCTTTGGAGAAATGTCTATTTAGGTCTTCTGCCCATTTTTGGATTGGGTTGTTTGTTTTTTTGTTATTGAGCTGCATGAGCTGGTTATAAATTTTGGAGATTAATCCTTTGTCAGTTGCTTCATTTGCAAATATTTTCTACCATTCTGAGGGTTGTCTTTTGGTCTTGTTTATGGTTTCCTTTGCTGTGCAAAAGCTTTGAAGTTTCATTAGGTCCCATTTGTTTATTTTTGCTTTTATTTCCATTTCTCTAGGAGGTGGGTCAAAGAGGATCTTGCTGTGATTTATGCATAGAGTGTTCTGCTTATGTTTTCCTTTAACAGTTTGATAGTTTCTGGCCTTACATTTAGGTCTTTAATCCATTTTGAGCTTATTTTTGTGTATGGTGTTAGGAAGTGATCTAATCTTATACTTTTTCATGTACCTGTCCGGTTTTCCCAGCACCACTTATTGAAGAGGCTGTCCTTTCTCCACTGTACATTCCTGCCTCTTTTATCAAAGATAAGGTGACC
This sequence comes from Aethalodelphis obliquidens, assembly GCF_003676395.1. Lineage (NCBI taxonomy): Eukaryota > Metazoa > Chordata > Mammalia > Artiodactyla > Delphinidae > Aethalodelphis > Aethalodelphis obliquidens. The sequence goes on from NW_020838005.1 coordinate 9,198,310, forward strand.
ATATGTGCGTGGGTTTATCTCTGGCTTTCTATCCTGTTCCATTGATCTATCTATCTGTTTTTGTGCCAGTACCATACTGTCTTGATTACTGTAGCTTTGTAGTATAGTCTGAAGTCAGGGAGCCTGATTCCTCCAGCTCCATTTTTCTTTCTCAAGATTGCTTTGGCTATTCAGGGTCTTCTGTGTTTCCATACAAATTGTAAAAATTTTTGTTCTAATTCTGTGAAACTGCCCTTGGTAATTTGAGAGGAATTGCATTGAATCTTTAGATTGCTTTGGGTAGTATAGTCATTTTCACAGTATTGATTCTTCCAATCCAAGAATGTGGTATATCTCTTCATCTGTTTATGTCATCTTTGATTTCTTTCATCAGTGTTTTATAGTTTTCTGAGTACAGATCTTTTGCCTCCTTAGGTAGGTTTACTCCTAGATATTTTATTCTTTTTGTTGCAATGGTAAATGGGAGTGTTTCCTTAATTTCTCTTTCTGCCCTTTCATTGTTAGTATATAGGAATGCAAGAGATGTCTGTGTATTAATTTTGTATCCTGCAACTTTACCAAATTCATTAATTAGCTCTAGTAGTTTTCTGGTGGCATCTTTAGGATTTTCTGTGTGTAATATCATGTCATCTGCAAACAGTGACAGTTTTACTTCTTCTTTTCCAGTTTGGATTCCTTTTCTTTCTCTGATTGCCGTGGCTAGGACTTCCAAAACTATGTTGAATAATAGTGGCGAGAGTGGACACCCTTGTCTTATTCCTTATGTCAGAGGAAATGCTTTCACTTTTTCACAATTGAGAATAATGTTTGCTGTGGGTTTGTCATATATGGCCTTTATTATGCTGAGGTAGGTTCCCTCTGTGCCCACTTTCTGGAGAGTTTTTATCACAAATTGGTGTTGAATTTTGTCGAAAGCTTTTTCTGCATTTATTGAGATGATCATATGGTTTTTATTGTTTAATTTATTAATATGGTGTATCACATTGATTGATTTGCCTATATTGAAGAACCCTTGCATCCCTGGAATAAATCCCACTTGATCACAGTGTATGATCCTTTTAATGTGTTGCTGGATTCTGTTTGCTAGTATTTTGTTGAGGATTTTTGCATCTATGTTCATCAGTGATATTGGCCTGTAATTTTCTCTTTTTGTGATATCTTTGTCTGGTTTTGGTATCAGGGTGATGGCAGCCTCGTAGAATGAGTTTGGCAGTGTTCCACCCTCTGCGATAGTTTGGAAGAATTTGAGAACAATAGGTGTTAACTCTTCTCTAAATGTTTGATAGAATTCACCTCTGAAGCCATCAGGTCCTGGACTGAAGGTGAGAAGCCCATATCACTCTAGGCTTCTTCATACCCCTCAGAGACCTAAGTATTTTACATGAATATCACTCTATTACAAAAGTATAAAATGATGTACTACTTTGACACTGAAAAAGTGAAATGTCTAATTAAAGAATATATTCAAGATGTATGATGACACCTGCCAGAAAACATAAGAATTTCCTAAATCTAATGCACTATTATAGATTGTACCAATTGATCATATTAGCATAAATGTCAAAGTAGGATTCTGAACACCTGAAAGTCATATTGCTTTGGGAGAGAAGAAACTAATTAGTGACTTGTGCTCCTGTGGTGATCATTATGGTGGTTTGCAAATTCCATACTGTCTCTTTTTCAACACATGGTAGGGTTGTATTTCCTGTGCACTTGGAATTAGGTGTGGCAGGTCATTCCTCTGCTACAGAAAGTGAAAGCTCCACAGGGCAGTGTCTACTCCACCACATCCGGTTTTCCTGTTGCTTGAAAATTCACAATATTTGAGATGGCAGCCTCTCAGCCCCTGGGACCCCTGAGGGATTATCAAAGGCAGAGTCCTGCTTCCAACCTGCAGTAGAAATAGAGCATGAACAAGAAATAAGTAAAATGTGTGCTTTAAGCCACTGAGATTTTGGAGTTTGTCACTGTGTCACAACCTACCTACCTGTCACAATACCACATACAAAGGTATACAAGGATCATATCATCAAGAGTGAAATCCAGACAGGTTGTCAGCCTCAATTCTGTTTTGTTCTATCAAAAGAACCACTAGCAGTTGCCAGGAGAAAGCTATCCCAAATTGTGTCTATTATATGAAAATTATAAAGATGTGGCTGGTGAAGTAGGGGTAGATGGTGTATATTATAACACATAGTAGCCAGAAGAATACCAGCCATGTCAGGCAGCCTAGTGTGCATTTCTCTGCATTTATTTATATTAAATGAAGAGGAAAAATACTAGGTGATTTTTTTTTTTTTTTTTTTTTGCGGTACGCGGGACTCTCACTGCTGTGGCCTCTCCCGTTGCGGAGCACAGGCTCCAGAGGCGTAGGCTCAGTAGTTGTGGCTCACGGGCCCAGCCGCTCCGCGGCATGTGGGATCCTCCAGGACTGGGGCACGAACCCGTGTCCCTTGCATCGGCAGACGGACCCTCAACCACTGCGCCACCAGGGAAGCCCTAGGTGATTATTTTTTAAAGTAATTTATTCCCATTCCATTTGGGCTCTGATATTTATCTGCCTGACCAGAAATGAGCCAGGGCAGCAATTTGGGAGTCCTTTTATTTCTTTATTTTTAAAATTCAGTTTATATTATAGATACCATTGAGTTCAGTTAAAAGTTTTATTATCTTTCTAATTTTAAGAGGGAAAGAATCTTATTGATCTTGTTCAAAGCCATGTCCCTGGCACTTAGAATAATGTACAGAATGAGTAGACCAAAAATAGTTTTTGAATGAATGAACGAATCTATGTTTTTGCTAGAAGTTTTTATTATCTGCAAGGTCAATATTAGTTAACAGTCTGATGTGGCTCCCTCAAAACTCAGGTATCATTTAGAGTTTCAATAATAGAAGTATCAGGTCTAGGACAAATGGAAAATATAATTCATTCTACTCTTCTTAGCTTTCTGGAGTGTAATATTTAGTTAATTCTATTATCACACACCAAGACAGGTATTGATAAGTTCTACTGCAGAACTTCCTTAACTTTTTTTTGACACCATGGTGACCCCAGAACATGATAATATTTGTAGAATACAAGTGGGAAAATAAAAGCCTTCCTGGGCCACTCTTAGGGCCGAAGGACTAAAACGCTGTGAGGAACTAACATATTTCTCTTAGAGGATCCTTTATTACTAACAGAAGTTGTTTAAATGCTGATAGGGAAAGAGTATTTATATGACAAAGGAGAGAGAGTTTCTTTAATTCTAAAAACCACCACAGTACACAGGAGAGAACATAAAAATGAATATGATGCTTTCTTTCTCACATACACCACGGCCAGGACACCCAGAGGAAATGATGGTATTTTGGCACATTTGAAATGCAGCTCAGCTCCGTTGTGTCAGGAGAACCACTGGAATGGAAGGAGGGGCTTGAAGGAACAGTATAATAGTTATTCTAGTCACAGCTAATTCAGGACCTCCCGTGTCAGGCACTTTGCATACATGGAACGTATGGAATCCATCTGGGATGGGTATTATTTCTTGTACCTTTTCATTAAGGAAACTGAAGCTTAGAGACATGTAATGTTACATCCAGGTCCGTGTAAGTGGGAAACGGCACAGCCAGGTTTGAATCTAGGACCGAGCCCAAATCCTATGTTCTTTTCTCTGCAAACAGGGAGACAGAAAGGGCTCATGTGTCCGTAACTGTCTTCAGGTGTTAAAGGATTCTTGAGTGGCGGAGAGAGTAGAAGTTTCTGATGTTCCAAGAGGTCAATCTAGTACTTACGAATGGAATCGTGATGGAAGACAGACTCGATTTCAGAATAAGGGAGAAATGGTTATCTATGAAGGTAGAATTTCCCATGCAGATGGTGTTTAGCAAGTGATTACTTCTTAGTGAGTTTTATAGGAGACTCCTGCTTGGACGACCTCTGCTTTACCTCCAACTTCAAGAGTATGACAGTATAGTATGTAAAAAGCACGAGAAGATTCTGTTAGAGATATTGTTTCTCTTACATGAATTTTCTTAGGAGGGATTTGTATTTTGGACTAACTATTAATACATGTGGATGAAAGCCCACTTCCATGAGAGAAGGTTCAGTCGTTTTCCTAAGAGTTTACAAGTGCCTTTCTTAGAAAACTGCCCTGTTATTTTGAAGCTTCCAGAACCTCGTCAGAAATACATTCATTCTGAAAAATCAAAATATAATCTCAAGCATCCACCATCAACAGGATTGGAATGGAACAAAGAGAATCTATTACTTCCCTCGATCCTTCCCAAAGAAGTGAATGGACATCGGTTAACAAGAAATCGTAGAATCCATAGATTGTCCTACTTTGGGGAATGGTTTAAGCAATTTTTAATGTGGTCTTGTTGGTGTGTGTGTGTATGTAAGATGTATTTATTTTCAGATTTCCTCCGATGCCTTACTGCTTTTTTTTAAGGGGAATAATACCCCTTTCCTTTTCCCACACCTTCCTTCCCAAATACACTTCCAGTTTCTGCTTTAGAATAGCAACTAGTCTTACAAAGCAAGGATTCTCTAGAAAGAATATTTTCATCCCTGAGAGAGCACAGGAGGACTAACATAAAGCATTTGCCCCTGAACAGGACAGAGAGATTGCAGAGCTGGGCCATACTCCAGCTGCCTTTGCCCCCTCTCTCTCTTTCTGCACTTCACTTCCTTTAGGCCAGGCCAGTTGGTGCCCCATTGACCCTCCAGTCCTGTGAGGAGTCTGGGGTGATTTTGGAACTGCAAATGTATCGCCTTGATTTTTTATTCCCCAAACCAAAGGTGATTAAGAGACAAACCAAAGCCATCACAGGGAAGGAAATTCTAGATAAGCAGGTCAGCTTTCAGTCACTTGCAAACCATCTCCCTTTTCCTTGGTTAAAGGCACCTTTCATTATAAGGAAGGAGAAAAGGTTGAAGGCAGAGGGAAAGTCTGGTGGATCTGGAGTCCAGATAATTCTGTCATTAATAACACTGATTATTTGGTAAATGAAGGCGAGCCCATACATATCAATAAAATTTGCTGAAAGATGTCTACCTAGATGAAATATCTGTATAATTTATCTCCTGTCCCATCCTTCCTACTATTTTTAAAAAGCCTATTATGTACCCAATAGGTGATCGACAAATTCTTGTTGAATAAAAACAAATGATATTGTATGTTTGAGAGATAATGATTGTACAGGTCATTGTAGTTTCACAATCTTTGATATCCATATCTTGAGACAATTGCTTGAGAGGTGAAACCATCTTAAAACTGAAGTTCTTTCCGTTCAGTAGATCCGTCAGTGAGGAGCTTAGACAGACTCAACACATACCTGATTTTGCTTCATAACAATAGGGCCAGTGACAGTTTCTTCTTTGATGAGCCCAGAAAATAACATAACATTTAAGAGAATATTTTCAGGATTCAGACTGCTGGACTACAGCTCCATCACTTACCTGCTTTGTCACCTTGAACAAGTTTCTTACCTAGGTTCCCTCATCTGTATTGGAGGTAACTCCTAGGGCTACTGGTAGGATAAATGGGATAAATCTTTTAAGAGTACTTAAGCTTTTACTTAGCATAGGGCCTGACACACAATAAGTAGTAAATGAATGTTAATCATTATTGTTATCATCATTAATTAATCTATCATTATATAGAATAAAAGGACATATGTACACAGGGAAGTGTAACACTAATAAATAAGAAGGTCATTTGGCCTTCATGTCTGTGCACTTAAATTTTCTTGAGGTTTTAGATTACTGTGCACTGTTTTTGTTTTCTAGTTCTGTACATGTTTCAGTAGTTACAGGACAGTAAACTACTAAATACTACCACTCTATAGAAATATATGCAACATGGTTACATGCTTTGTTAAGTATCGCCAAGCTAAGCCTATTCGATTATTTTCTCCCTCAAAGTACTTTTATGTTTTAAACAAGTGCTTCTATGAAGCCTGGGCAGAGTTCAGAATATTTTCCTAGAAGGTAAAGAACAATCCTATGTAAATAGAGTTGGAAACCTCTTTGAATTGAGCTGACAGTTCAGTACCTTGACATGAACAATCTTGCAAAAAGTTACTCAAGTCCTAGGCAATCCCTGATTAATTAGTTCAGTTACTATTATGTGGGCCAAAGAGTGAGGTTACATGCATCCTCATGGAGCGAGCAGTGTCATTTGTTATTAGTTTTCAGACTCCTTCCGTCAGCTTTCCACCGGAATTTTTTTTTTTAACAGCATTTAAATTTAACTTCTTGTTCACCTTTCTTACTTCTTGTTTTTGTCTAGCATGATATTTAGGCCTTCAGGTGCATATGAATTATTTATGCACCCATATGATTTTCTTTCTACATCTCCTCACTGTGTTTTAAGTGAAAAGTTATGAAGGAATATTAAAGAAGATGAGAACAAAACCAAGGGAAATGCAATCTAGTTGTGTGTGTACTGATAACGCCAGCCAGCAAGTGTTACTGGGCTCAGCCGGAGGGGGGAAAAAAAAGAGATATTCTGTAGTTGCCTTCGCTGGTTGTTCGTTTTATATCACCCTAAGGCAAGATTATTTCCTAGAAGTCACCACTGTGTAATAGAACCTGTTCTCACCTCGAATCTCCATGGCCCCCTGCTCCAAATACCAGGTAATTTTACTACATCATAATACGTTTTGTTAGCAGTGTGCGGAAAGGAGCTAAATGAATGTTGGATCATCTGTTATGCCAGTGGATAAATTACCAAGTGCCATTTCTCCAGATCAAATGCGTTTGCAAAGCAAACCCTGCAGTAGCTTGCAAAAAAGAAGACGTTGCTAGACTCATAGTTTACGTTCATTTTAAGTCATAAATCTTTCGAGTGCCTTTTAAGTCCACAGATACGATTATGTATGTCTTTCCATGCCGTTCACAGAGAGTAGAAGAATTTGCTATACTTGCACTCTGCCATCCGAACAATTCATATCCTTCCCAGGCCTTTCTCAAAGACCCATCCGTCTTAATCTTCTCCAAAAGCCGTAAAATGCATGCATTTTTCTGTGATGGAGAGACAGTTTTAGTCCGAAATCCCCAACTTTGCATTTGCATCTTCAAAATCTCTCTGCAGAAATAAAAAAGAAAAAAAAAAATCTCTCTGCAGGGAGCAAGCTTCTTTCTTGGCTTTAAAGTCAGAAAAAAATGGAAATGGTGTTTCATGTCTAACTTGATCATCTGTGTCTTTCTATCACCCCAACACCTGTTTCTTTCTTCTATCCTCATAGTCGGCCATACAATTTTTGTGTTAAAAATTATACCTCATCCATCACAGAGTTAGAGATCAGAAAAAGAGCCTATCAAGGTTGTTGGGAAAGAAACCTGCTGGCTTTCAACTGGATTCAAAGAAGGTGCAAAGTAATACCTTTTAGTGGCGTGTAGCATTAAGAAAAAAGACCACAGGGCATTAAGTCAACTACAGCAAAAAATGAGTGATTATGTTTTTCCTCTAATACCTAAACCTGCTCCGATATATCTAGCAGAATCTTTTATTTCTTTGGCAATGAAAGAAAACCTGCTCGCATAGAGAATGACCTCTAAAGCAACTGTGCAGCGATATGGTTAGGGTGGTGTATCTGCCGTCGAGAAATCGAGAACAGCCTTGCTGTGTAACCTTTAACAATTCTCAACTCTCTTGGTGTCCTGTGCATTGATTTCTCTCTTGTAAGACATACACTGCCTTTTATCTACTACAGTAAGGACAGAAAAAAATCTTTGAGACCTCTCACCGTAGTGTTTTCTTGTATGAGAACTTTAATTTTAGTTTTAAGGATCGCAAGTCCATTTACTTTCAGATATCAGCTGTGTTATGGCTTCCTTTCTCAGTTACGGTGTATCCTCTATTTTAGCTACTGACATTATTCTCTATTATCTTTGGTCACCCATATAAAAACTATTAGATCCCGAAGAGCCACTGCAGGCCTTCATGTTTTTCTTTAACGTCATGCCCCTGTTAAGCGGTTAATTTTAACTCCCTTCTTTGCTAAATTGTTCATGTTGGAAGGTATACTTTCTAAACTCTTCTCCAGTGATGATGAAACGGACTAGAGTTGATAAATCTTGCCACGTACAGATTTTCAAAACTCCCATTGATCCACTGTGCTTTCATGTTAAAGAAAGAATTGAAACATCAGGGCTAAAACAAGGGAACTTCAGCTCCAGGCCTGGGGAGGCCAGCCAGCCGCTGATACCGGAGTTTCGGTAGCAGAGGGTTTCAGAGCCTTCCCTCCGTGGATGGTCAGTTTCACACCTGCACCCGGGCGTCATCACCAAGGTGGTCACCGGCACGGGGCTAACGGAGCTGTGGGTCGTCAGGTCAGCCTGGCTGAAGCATATAACTTTGTTATCCTCGCAGAAGTGCTGTCAACAGCCCCACAGGTCCGTGCCTCTACCCAGTGGTCAGACTGAAGGCGTTTTCTTGTCCCTCCAGAGACGGATGAGAGAGGAGAGCTCAAAGTGGCCTGTACGTGGATCTCATAGCTACATCCTGACCCATATATCAATATTTTAATACTGTGATGGGAATGACCTACTCTGAGCACCGACACAGGAGATTTCGGCTTTGACAGCAGAGGCTCTGTGGTTTCATAAACCTCCACTCCAATCAGCAGAGATCAAAATGTTCCTGTGAATTCTCTGCATATGCTCAGGGTAAACCCGTTCACGTAAGGACTAATGTCATTTTTAGAGAAAACGCAGGAATGTGAAAAGGTGGCTGCCCAGGGCTTTCCCAGCACAAGCAGCCTACCTGGGACTGAGGCTAGGAGGAGATGGGCAGGAAAGCGGCTCCCGGCTGCTTCCAGGCCCCCGGCTGCCGGGACTTCCCAGCTTCCCTGCTGCAGCCTTTTCGTGAGCCTTGAGGTCGGGCCGGCAGCAGGTCTGGCCACCTAAGTAATGTTGGGGTGCAGGCTTTTTAGGAGGTGTAGGGGTGTACAGTGGTCATGGAGACAAATCCTCTTCCCCAGCAGAGAAGTGCCCACGGGGAAAATGGTGCTTTCTTTCTCTTTTCAAGGTTTTTATGAAATTGCTCACGGACCGATGCATGAGTTTCTCTGTAGCTGTTCCTGTTTCGTTTTTACAATTTTTGACCCTCCCAACTCAAAGAGCTTGTCTCATCTATACAGCATTAAGAGATCATTCCCCTTGTGTGTGTGTGGTTAAAAATGTTTGATAACAAATGTATACATGCGGCTTTCAGAAGTAGTAGTCTCATTTTACATTTGTGTTGTCTCTTTATACTAACAGTAAATGCAAAACAGGTGCTGAAAAGAGCCTATAGAGCAATTCTAGCAGGGATGACACAGCAGCTGTAACGCCTTAACAATTAAGGGTTAGCTGAAAATCACGTTAAACTCGGGACAGTGCCCGGAACCCTCATCGTGTACAGGTGCCACAACTAAGCAGGCATGGCTGCTGTGCCCTGTCGTTATTCAGAACTGGAACCGGCCTGTGGACTCCTGTTTCCTCACCCCCTGGCCTGCTCGTTTTTCCAAGGGACACAACTGTGGGACTCTGGTAAGTTTTGACTTGCCTTCTGTTAAGAGACTTATTTCTATTGAGAGCCCTTTACTCCCAGCTTAAGTCATAAGTGAAATTACACAGTTTTGTAAACTGTGCTTAAGTCACATTTGTCTTTATTTCATAAAGTTATATTGACGATAGCTAGCGTAATCCTTTTATTATCAGCACTGAAATACTGTTTTGGGGGGAAGTTAACAAAACAAACTCAAAATCGGTGGAAAATCCTTTGAAAGACTCAAAGTGCCAATCAATTTTTTTTTGCCAGTATCAGTTTACAGGAGGTTAGACGTGAAGTTTGATTTCTTCTTCCAAAAGCTAAAATTGCAGTTCACTTCTTTAATTCCTTCCTCCCCACCTTTTAAATAATTTGCCTCGGGTGAGATTTCGGTTCCACGTGTGCTATTCCTGCTTTCACGTCAAGGCTATAATTAAGTCTTTTGTTTGTTCTGATTTGCAATTCCTTCCTGGTACTGGATAAGAGCTAAGATTTTGCTTCTGCAGGTCCTTCCTATCTCCACAATAAAAGTGGAGATAACAGCAGAATGATTACTAGCTTTTGTAATGGGCATTATAACAACACACGACAAAACAAATTCACCTTAATATAAATTGGGATGTAGAATTTTATTTCATCAGCCACCTGTCAAGTTAACTCACTTATAAATTCCAAGATAATTTTTAATCTTTGCGTTAATGTCTCTTTCCATTTTCATTCTCAGAAAAACATCAGATTTTGAATGACATGCTATTTCTTGGGTTCATGTGTACTTTCACTTTTCAAAAGCAAGTAATAGACTATGTTAAAGCATTGCTTCATTTCTTCCAGTCTGGTTTTTTTTAAGGTCAGAGCGACCACTCCATTCAGAATTTGGTGCTGGGGAAAACCCCTTTCTTTCTGGTTACTGTTACACAACATCGAGTCACTTTCTTTACTATGAAGGAGTACATTTGGCATCGGAAAAAAATAAATCTGACCTCGTAATCTTAGGTTTAGCACAAGGTTAGGTGCAGAGTAAATATCTGAGAAATACTTTGCCATCCTAAAAACAACGGAAATCTTAATTTTTGGATGACTCTTACATCTTACTGACTCCTCTGCAATTAGGCAACTGAGACCTAAAGTCTGAGATTTCAAGGTTATACAGTGGGTCAGGAAGTGGGAATAAAAGCCAGCTTCCGGAATCTTTGTTCTGTGTTCCATTAGCTAGATGAAAAAGGGGCTACAGCCTTGATCAAAAGAACACCGTCGCTCCGTCAGTTTTCCTGGGCCAGACCCCTCAGACCCCACAGTGCACGGCTGCTGTTGAAGACCCTCTGCGCTGTGACCTTTCCTTGCTTATTTGAACCAATTTACCCGTCAGTGCCTCCGACCATGAAAACACCGTGCTCATTCCTGCTGCTTGGCAGTGCTCCATCCTTTCCCTGCAAGACACTGTCTGTGGCTCTGCAGTCCACCACCCTGCGGTCCATCCTCTCTCTGGAGAGCAGCCCTGGTCTTCCCCCCTCCACTCAGCCTTCTCTTGATGCTGCGATTCCCATCCCTCGCTCCCTCCTCTGAACTCTGAAACTTAGGTCTCTGCCATTTCACATTTTTATTTTGTTCGTATATGACTTTACATTTCATGCTCTTTATGAACTATATTTTATATCCATCATCAGCAACACAATAGTTTTGTACATCTTATGTAACTGAAGTCAAAAATTGCCAATGGGGGGCTTCCCTGGTGGCGCAGTGGTGGGGAGTCTGCCTGCCGATGCAGGGGACACAGGTTCATGCCCCAGTCTAGGAAGATCCCACATGCCGCGGAGCGGCTGGGCCCGTGAGCCATGGCCGCTGAGCCTGCGCATCCGGAGCCTGTGCTCCGCAACGGGAGAGGCCACAGCAGTGAGAGGCCTGCGTACCGCAAAAAAAAAAAAAAAAAAAATGCCAATGGGCTCCTTTTGTTCCCCCCCATTCACACCCCAGTTCTGGTGATTTGAATTGGAAACTAAGTGCTATGGACAGAATGTTGCTGTCCCCTGCCCCAAATTCACATAATGAAGACCTAATCCCCAGGGTGATGGTATTTGGAAGTGGGGCCTTTGGAGTTAAATAGGCCAGGAGGGTGGAGCCCCCATTAATGGGATTAGTGGTCTTATAAGAAACACAAGAGAGACAGGATGTCTCTCTCCACCAGGTGAGGACACAGCAAGAAGGCAGCTGCCTATAAACCAGGAAGAGGGCCCTCACCAGGAACCTGACCACGCTGGCACTTTGATCTTAGACTTAACAGCCTCCAGAAACTGCAAGAAAGAAATGTTTGTCATTTAAGCTACTCAGTCTATGGTATTTTTGTTGTAGCAGCCTGAACTGACTAAAATACTAGGCAATGAAGGGTCAGAGTACAGTCAGGAAAAGAGAACCCAAAGGCAGTTTAATAGAAAGGATTTAACATGGGGTACTGGTTACAAGGGTGTCGGAAGAGTTAAAGGGCAAATGGCAAATGGTGAGGCCAGAGATTAGTAACGGCGAGAAGTTGCCAGCAGCTCCAGGGCTGGAGGGAAGAAGAGAGAGGGTGGCTTGGCAAGAATGGGGGCCACCAAGGTTGAGCTGCCTGGGGGAAGCCGGGGCCGTGGAAGAGGCACGGCCGCTGCCAGAAATACTGGCCAAAGCAGGGAAAGAAGGGGAGGTGAACTCTGGCTCCTCCCCACCTGCCATACCCCACACTCCTGCCAATGACTCTTACTGGCCAAATTGACCAGAAGCCAACTGGCAAAGAACCTGGGCAGTGTGTTTTGCAGAAATCAACCCTCTGTGGTACAAACAGAGCAAGGGACACAGAGGAAAGAGATCTAAGAGTAAATAGGCGAATGATTACCACACTGATAGGCCAGAATCAAACAAACTCAAAGCTATTCCTCATGTGGTGAAACTACAAATAGTTAAAAATAACTCACAGGTTACTTGTTTCCAATATTTTTACTAGGATTACTGTTTCTGAATGACCACCATTTAATAATTTAGACTTCTTAAATAGTAACTCAAATTCCTTTTATTTTATTATAAATTATAAAATAAATGCCAAGTCTTATTTCTTTCCTTTGGCCTATTTCGAAAGGATCATAACCATTCTGGCATCTAAGTGTCACCTGTAAAGAAATAGTTTCCAGAATATAGCTCCTAAACCTAACCTAGTCCTTTAAATTCTAGCTGCTCCCCCACTTATAACCTAATTAATGAATTTTCCATCTGGTAACACATTGAAAACTAATCTCATCCTTTTGTTATTAGCTGTTTTCTATTGGATGTAATAAGAATCCAACTCAAACTAGTTGAAGCCAAATAGGAAATGTATTGGCTTAATCGAACTGGGAAATCTAAATCTCGTATTTCAGGCACACTCAGATCCAGGAGCTTGAATGATATCACCTAAATTCTGCTTTTGTCTCTGTGTCTTATCTCTCTCCTTGCTCTGCTCTGCTTGCCTTTGTTTAATTTAATTCTGGCTTCAGGTGTGATGTGTAGAATTCCGGGAAGAGCTCTGATTGGTCTGCTCGGGTCACATGCCCACCTGGAGACCCATTGGGAAGACCGAGTCTGTGGTGGATTCTGATTGGCTAGACTTAGGTCAGGAAAGTACCACTTGGACTGGGTTGAGGGTGTGATCTTCCCCACCCAAATCACATTACAGTTTGAGAAGGAGGTTGTTTCCAAAGAAAGGTGTACTGAGAAGATAAAAACGTATTCAATACACTCTTCCTTTCTCCTATGAATTTCTCTTTTTTTTTTTTAGTTATTTCTGAGATATACATTTTAGAGTAATAACTAGAATTATGACTTATAACATTATACCAGAACATATAAGATTTTTAGAAATTTCATGTAATGTCTGAAACATTTATATTAACATATTTCCATACAAATAACCCAAAGAAAGTTTAGTATTAGTTGTTTGTTTGTTTGTTTGTTTATACTGCAGGTTCTTATTAGTCATCAATTTTATATACATCAGTGTATACATGTCAATCCCAATCGCCCAATTCAGCACACCACCATCCTCACCCCACCGTGGTTTCCCCCGCTTTGTGTCCGTATGTTTGTTCTCTACATCTGTGTCTCAACTTCTGCCCTGCAAACTGGTTCATTTGTACCATTTTTCTAGGTTCCACATACATGTGTATGTGATATTTGTATTTCTCTTTCTGACTTACTTCACTCTGCATGACAGTCTCTAGATCCATCCACGTCTCAACAAATGACTCAATTTTGTTCATTTTTATGGCTGAGTAATATTCCATTGTATATATGTACCACATCTTCTTTATCCATTCATCTGTCAATGGGCATTTAGGTTAGTTCCATGACCTGGCTATTGTAAATAGCGCTGCAATGAACACTGGGGTGCATGTGTCTTTTTGAATTATGGTTTTCTCTGGGTATATGCCCAGTAGTGGAATTGCTGGGTCATATGGTAATTCTATTTTTAGTTTTTTAAGGAACCTCCATACTGTTCTCCATAGTGTCTGTATCAATTTACATCCCCACCAACAGTGCAAGAGGGTTCCCGTTTCTCCACACCCTCTCCAGCATTTGTTGTTTGTAGATTTTCTGATGATGCCCATTCTAACTGGTGTGAGGTGAAACCTCATTGCAGTTTTGATTTGCATTTCTCTAATAATTAGTGATGTTGAGCAGCTTATCATATGCTTCTTGGCCATCTGTATGTTTTCTTTGGAGAAATGTCTATTTAGGTCTTCTGCCCATTTTTGGATTGCGTTGTTTGTTTCTTTAATATTGAGCTGCATGAGCTGTTTATATATTTAGGAGATTAATCCTTTGTCGGTTGATTCGTTTGCAAATATTTTCTCCCTCTTTTCGTCTTGTTTATGGTTTCCTTTGCTGTGCAAAAGCTTTGAGATTTCATTAGGTTCCATTTGTTTATTTTTGTTTTTATTTCCATTACTCTAGGAGGTGGATCAAAAAAGATCTGCTGTGATTTATATCAAAGAGTGTTCTTCCTATGTTTTCCTCTGAGAGATTTATAGTGACCAGTCTTACATTTCTCCTATGAATTTCTTAAAACATTTCTTTTGGCCATGTGGCTTGTGGGATCTTAGTTCCCCAGCCAGGGCTGGAACCTGGGCCTCCACAGTGAAAGAATGGAGTTCTGACCACTGGACTGCCAGGGAATTTCCTCTTAAATCATTTTTGATTTTGCTATTATAATTTTGTCAATCATAAAGTTACAAACCACCTGCTCCCTCTCTGTTGCCTCCAGACTCAGTTCATCATCAAATCCTATAACGTCTTCCATGAAAATAATTCTGTTATCTGTCATTTGCTTCTATTTTCACTGCCCCTACCTTGATTCAGACCAGGTTTTCTCAGCCTTGTCACCACTGGCATTGTGGGAGAGATGACTCTTTGTTGTAGGGTGTTCTGTGCATTGTACGATGTTCAGCTGCACCCGTGGTCCCCACCCAATGGAAGCCAGAGTGCTCCACACTGTGTGACAACCAAAAGTGTCCCCAGACATTGCAGATATCTCCTGGGGAACAAAACA
The DNA here is from genome assembly GCF_003676395.1 of Aethalodelphis obliquidens. Classification (NCBI taxonomy): domain Eukaryota; kingdom Metazoa; phylum Chordata; class Mammalia; order Artiodactyla; family Delphinidae; genus Aethalodelphis; species Aethalodelphis obliquidens. The sequence goes on from NW_020838005.1 coordinate 9,213,379, forward strand.
CCTCCTGGTTGAGAACCTCTGATATAGACATTCGTTATCTTACACTTGGTCTGTTTCGATCGTCTTTTAACTAGCTTTTCTACTCCCATTACCAATCCTTTTACTTTTTTTCCCATATGGTACTGCCATAATAGTGTCATTAAAGCACCACATTGATGACGAAAATCCTTTCAGAAAAATTTGCTGGTTTTTCTCAACCGCCCACTGAATAGAGACCAGATTCTTTTACTGATATCTGTATTCAAACCCATTGCCCATTACTGCTCAACTAAACATGAGGGAATATTTTCCACTCAAACTGGACTACCCAACGTTCCCTGACTCTGCTTTTATTTTCCAAGTTGTGGATCTTGCTGCTATGTAAGCCAGCAGTGTCTTCAATCAACCTTAACACATTCAAACTCCTATGTGTGCTCCAAGGCCCAGCTCAGTACCACCTTCTCTTCTCCTCCAGGAAATCTTCCTTGTATCTTCCTCCTTTTTCCCCAGTACACTTCCAACTGCTCTCACTTTTTACAAACTCTTATTACATTTTGGCTCTTGTCACCCATTTGACTGGTAGCACATACATCTTGCATTGCTATGATTTATGTTAATATCGTCTTTCCTACTGGAGGGAAGAGATTGAAATATGTGATACTATCCCTGGCATCATCACTGAAACGTGTCTTAGGGCAGGTTATAAATGTTCCCCTCTTTTTGTTTCCTGATTAGTTTAGTGGAGATAGTCACGCCCTTCCCGCCTATCTCACTTGTTTTTTTTAAAAATAAATTTATTTGTTTATTTTATTTTTGGCTGCATTGGGTCTTCGTTGCTGCATGCGGGCTTTCTCTAGCTGCGGTGAGCAGGGGCTACTCTTTGTTGTGGTGCTCAGGCTTCTCATTGTGGTGGCTTGTCTTGTTGAGGAGCACAGGCTCTAGGCACACGGGCTTCAGTAGTTGTGGCACGAGGGTTCAGTACTTGTGGCTCGCGGGCTCTAGAGCGCAGGCTCGGTAGTTGTGGCGTATGGGCTTAATTGCTCCGCAGCATATGAGGTCTTCCCAGACCAGGGCTCAAACCCGTGTCCCCTGCATTGGCAGGCGGATTCTTAACCACTGTGCCGCCAGGGAAGCCCCCTCACTTGTTTTTTTGAAAATAAAATAAATAAGATGAATTCATCTCACAGAGATACCACAAAGGACGACACAGTTCTTATTTGAATCTTCATAAGATTCACAGTGACTCGCTGGTCAATGGGGATGGGTGGGGAAGTGAGAATAGAATCTTCATTCCGGAGAAGAATTGTCTGTGGATGTGACTGGCATAGACACCAGCCCAGTATTTTGTACTTTCACTTAGCTGTTAGGTTGATTACCATTGTAACCATTCTAAGAGTGGTAGAAAAAACGAAGGAGTCATAGAAATGTAAAATGGTGCAGCCACTTTGGAAAACAGTCTGGTTGTTTCTCAAATAGCTAAGCATAGAGTCACCATATGACCCAGCAATTCCACTCCTAGAAATCTACCCAAAAGAAATGAAGACATATATCCATAATAAAACTCCTACATGAATGTTTATAGCAGTACTATTCATCTCAGCCAAAATGTGGAAACAATCCAAATGTCCATTAACTGATGAATAGGTAAACACAATATGGTATCTCCATTTAATGGAATATTATCCTGCCATAGAAAGGAGTGAAGCACTGATACACGCCACAACATAGATAAACTTGAAAACATTATGCTAAGTGAAAGAAGACAGTCGCAATAGAGCTCATGTTATATTGTTCCACTTATATGAAATGGCCAGAACAGGTAAATCCGTATAGACAGAATATAGACCCGTGGTTGTCTATGGCTGGGGAAAGGTGTAGTTGCGGAGGCAAAGTAGTGATATTTAAAGGGGATGGGATTTTTTTTTTTTTGAGGTGATGACAATGTAATTGACAACGGGGATGGTTGCACATACCTGTGAAAATACTAAAAACCACTGAATTGTACACTTTAAATGGGTGAATTGTATGCTTTGTGAATTATATTTCAATGAAGCTGCTTTTAAAGAAGCCAAAACTCCAAAACCAACGATCCAAAAAAAAAAAAAAGAGCATACAACTTACCAATGTCCGCTTAAGTTTCTGGAATCAAAACAGTTAAGATATCAAAGACTGAAATGTTAAGCCCAGGGCTCACGTCACGCATGTCCTTGGTGTTAGTCCTTTGTGTGCTCCCAGTTCATTCTTAATCTCCTGGCAGAAATTCTGTTCTGCTTTCTCTGCACCTGCATTGTTCTCTGACGCTGAACGGAGTGATCCAGGGACCCACAGAACGCTAGCAACTGCCCAGTACTCATTCTCTGTTTTCAACTTAGCTACATCAGTTTGTCAAAACAGGAAGTTTTACTGTAAAAGATTATACTTTAAAAAAAAATTTTGATTGGAGTATAGTTGATTTACAATGTTGGGTTAGTTTCAGGTGTACAGCAAAGTGAATCCGTTATACGTGTACATATATCCACACTTTTTTAGAGTCTTTTCCTGCATAGGTCATTACAGAGTATCGAGTAGAGTTCCCTGTGCTATACAGTAGGTCCTAAAAGATTATACTTAAGGTGGAATATAGAGGAGAAAATCCTATGCTTCCAAACTATAGGGAACAGTGAAATGACATTTCTCCCAAGTGGTTACATAAAAGAAAGTTCGTGCAGACGGTGACTTTTTGTTGTCACAAGCTTCCTATCTTCTTTGCTCTCCCAGACATGTGCTAAGATCACCACTGAATTGCTGTAGAGTTTTCATGTCATTGTGTAATGCATAGATTGTTGTACATAAATTCAATTTCATTTCTCTGGTCTATTTCCCTTTTTAAGTATAACAGGGATGCGTGAGCCTCCCAGCCCTTTCCTGGGGGTGGGTGCTTGAACCTATGAGAGCCAGTTGGAAAGCTGGGCCTTATGATGCCTCTGCAAATATCCCCTCTGGTGCCTGACATTCTGGGCCTCTCGCCTGCCTCGATGGCCTCTGTGTCTTAGCACAACCGGTGACCCAGCCACTCCTCTTTCTCTTGGTGCCAGAGGGAACGGGACAGAGAAGCCTCTGTTACTTTCCTCCTTGTTCCCTTGGCCCTTTAGCCTTTTCGAGAGGAAAACATCAGATGACACAGCGTATGGAATATTTATCAAAACACAGTCACAGCGATAACCGGAAAATTAGCGTTAACATTGATTAAGCACCGTTCACTATGGGGGATGCTTTGCTGAATCTCATCCAGTCTTGAATAAGTATTATTATTGTGCTTATGGATAGGTGGGTGAGCCAGGTCTTAGAGAGGGGGAGAACTTGCCGCGGGTGACACGGTTAGTTCCCGGTAGAGCCAGGATATTCACCTTGGCGGTCTCTCTGATGCTTTTTAACAGAGATTAAAAGTACCAAGATTCTGGACTGCCCTGGTGGTCCAGTGGTTAAGACTCCACACTCCCAGTGCAGGGGGCACGGGTTCGATCCCTGGCTGGGGAACTGGGATGGCCCGCGTGCCCCATGGGAAAAATAAATAAATAAAATGTTAAGAAAAGGACCAAGATTCAAGTTCTAAGTAGTTTGCAACTTTCTCTGTACCTTTGAAGGAAAGGACTGCAGACCCAGGCTTTCACCCTGTGTGTCCACGTGCCAGACACCTTCGGTTTGCCCCGCAGACCTTCCCTGCGTTTCTCCCCTCTGCTTTGTGCGACCAGGTGTCTGGTGTCACCCCCTGTCGCGTGGCTGTCTCCCTTCACTCAGCACTCTGTCTCTGCGTTCTGGTAACCGCACCCTCCCTTCACCCAAGGGTGGTAACACCTGCCTGGCCAGCCCAGGGAGTCGCACTAATCTCTGGTTTCCCTATGCCCTGCCCACACCTTTGTAAACAGACCTTTTATTAAACTCTCCTGAATTTCCCTTCTCTGCGTGGGCCATTTGTTTCCTGCTGGGACCCTAATTGATCCAGTCCCCGTGGGCCTTCCCCCAACCCTGACCTGGTTCTATCTTCAGGTCACACCCCCACCTTCTTCCTGTGGCTGCAGGAACATCTGCGTCTGCGCCCTTCCCCAGAAGGCCAGTGTTCACCTCTGCTTCTTCCCCGGGGCCTGCAGACTCTAGTTGGCCTTGGGAGGGCGGGGCCTTAGGAGCAGGGGAGGGGCCACCAAGTCCTTCCAGGTCTGGCTCAGTCCGCCGACCTGGGAGGGCTCTGGTCACTGGAGCCTCCATAACTGACTGCATCTCTCAAGGACATACGCCAACTGTTTGCTCAGAGACAATGTGACCTAATCTAATCTGAATGAAAACGATTTTTCTCATGAGCAGGCCTGCAGCCCAGACCCACAGAAACAGCGGGTCTTCATTATTGGTCCTCAAATCATCAGGTTCAGATGCTTTTCCACCCTGCCTCAGGCCCTGGCAGCAGGAACAGAAGCCCATAATAGCTTGTAGTGGCTCCCTGGGGAAGGTTACCGACTGTGATGGAGAGATTTTGATTCAGAATTTGGGGAGTGGGCATTTGGAGAGACGTTCACCGATGCTTCCTTGTTGATGAGTGAATTGAGAGGAGCAAACTTGCTTCCGTGGAATTCTTTCTGCTTCCCCTTTTCCCTCACCTTCTGAATATAGGAGAGAGTCTAGAGTCCTAGGGAAAATCTTCAGAGATGGACCCATTCCGTTTTTGAAGGGTGACGAAGTCTTCTTGCAGGAAGTTACAGGGATTTTCTAGGTGGAGGGAAGAGTTTGTGCAAAGGCCCGGAGGCAGGAGAAAGCATGAGACGTCTGGGGAACTGAACACAGGACTGGACGTTGCCCAGAGCTCAGATCCTCAGACCCTGAGGATGAGAAGTCAGATATGGTACCAGTAAGGCCACATGGGTTGTGTAGAGCAGGCATCTGTTCCGGGTGGTTAGCGCCCTGACACAGGGTGATCTAACCCCACCGTGGCCAGTTCCAGTTTTAGCACTGAAAGGCCCATGTCCCAGGAAACCCCTTTCGTTCCAGACAAACCAGGAGGCGTGGTCATCCTATGCCGTGATCATCCAATGCCGTGATAGCAGTGAACTATTTTGTACATCACGCCTGCACTAACATACATGCACACGCGTGCAGCGAATTCTGTGTGTGGATGTGTGTTCTTGGGTTCTTGCTGCGCAAGGTGATGTCTTTAATGGTCCTCTTGCTCTTTGAGTTTTGAGCAGGAGTTTTAACTCAAACTGCGACCCACGATGACCTCCCCTTGCCCTGACAGGTGAGAGTATTTTTTCATCAGTGTGGTCTCTCAGGCATCTTGAACTTTCTTTTCCTGCTAGCAAACAAAGTTTTCCCCAAGGATCTTTGACGAACTCCCTTTCAGACTTTTCCTGCTCGGAGGAAATTCCTTTTGAGCCTCAGAAGATGGCTGGCTGCATTAGAACAAGCACGGCTACGATTGGAATGTTTGAAGACTGTTCCAAAACATTGTGGGTTCGTTTCAGTTTTCATTTTAGCCCTTAACTTACATATTTAATAGAGACCTGATATCTGCAAGGATAGCAGATATCCCAGCTGACTTTGGCGGCAGGCAGAGAGTTCTTCCTATCTGCCGCTCTCTGAGACAAACAGCTGTTCTCTGAATCTGTTCTGCAGGCAGCTGCTGTGTGCTGCAGCCCTGCCAGGACAACTCCCAGCTCTGAGGCCATACCTGGAGGCCTAGAATGTCACTGGACGAGCCCAACTAGGTGATGCATCCCAGAGAAGACTGTCATCACTCCTTCCTAGGCACATCCCCGACTCACAGACATCTGCAAATGATTTGCTGTAATATGGACTCTAGGTTGAGTCCAAGGTCTGAATCTGCCTGCTTAATGGAAAGACATATTTGTGTTTGGACAATTCCTTCTTTGTTAGGGGCCCAACATTCACGTATGACTCTGTGAGGACGGGTAATGACCTCCAAACTTGAGGAGTTATCATCGTCACTATTATTATGAATTATTTTCATTTTGCTAGAAAATCAGCGTTGGGAACACAGGAGGATAAACTGCCCAGGTTCATATCCCCAGAAGTTCCTTTCATGCTTCACTCGCTCCCCAAGTCACATGTTCTATGTCTTAGCCTTTGCCAAATCCAGACCAATGACAAAAGCTGGAAGGTTCCCTCTGCTCTGGCCTGTTCATCAAGTGACATTAGCCTGCATTTTAATTTGTATTGTGTTTTCTAGCTTTGGTGTCAAAATTAGCTGCCAGCTTTTTCATATTTTTTTTTACACTCTAGACTGGTTTATGTGGTGTAGAAATGAACTATTCTTTTCTTGCCTTAAAATCATCCTAGTTCTGGTATACTTTAGGGTTTTTTTTTAATCTTACAATTTCCTTACAGTTTTTGATATTTTAAGGTTTTCAGTGTAGTTCTGAGTCAGTTTTTTCCCTTGGAAATCATCTATGAGATCTAGATTTTTAGGTTTATTGGAGCAAAATTATACTTTATCTTCTCATAATAAAAAAAAAATCTTGTCTATATGCAAGGCATGCTACATTCTAATTTCTAATGCTGTTTATTTTGTGTCTTTTATTTTCTTCTCCAAAGTTTGCTTATTTTATTGGCCTTTCCAGTGTATTTGCTTTTATTGATATTGAGAGAGTAAGAGTGAGAAATGGAGTGAGAATGAGAGAGAGAGAGAATGAGAACTAATATAAATTAGATCAACTTTATTACCTTCTTTTGGGTCTACTTGGTCTATTTCTTAGAGAGATATATCAAAATCTCACATTTCTTATTTTACTATCAGCTCTTGCTTTATAGGTTTCACAGTTGTGTTTATAAGTACACAGAAGTTTACTACTGTTATATATTCCTTGTGGTTTGTATCTTTTATAAATATAAAAATGTGTTCCTTTTTAAAGCCAGCAAATGCTTCTTTCTTTACATTTTATTATTTCTAATATTAATATTGCAATATCTCATTTCTTTTAGTCTGTTACAAATCTTTTACATGTTTTTATTGCCGTCTTTTCCCCGCCATGTTGTGTACTTTTGTTTACTTTAATGTCTGCTAAACATAGAGCTACCTACCTCTCTCTGGTTCATGTCATAATTTTATGTCTTTGACTCAGTAAAGGAAAGACCGCATGATAGAGATCAGCGAAAGGGTTCACTTGCTCTTTGTTTCCTATCCTATGCAAAGCTCACGTAGTATCTAGGTATTAACCGTACTATTGCAGCCATCTGCTTGAAGGTGGAAATCTTTAATCAACCCACGTAGTCCTGGATTCGGGGCCTGCGTTGCTAACTTGTGATTGCAGAGCAGAGGGACAGACAATGGAGGGGACTTATTCTCAGCTAACATGAATAAGCAACCTGCTTTGTATCTGTAGAAGCTTTTCTGATTTTTTTTTTCATTTGATCTTTGGTGTTCTGAAATTCCTCCAAGAATAGTTTTCAATTTTCCTGCTTGAAATTCAGAGTCTTTCTAAAGACTTCAGCTCTGGGAATTTTTCTAACATTCTTCCCTTTGATTTCCTAACTCACTAATTTACTCCTTGGCTCTGTCCGTTCTGCTATTCAGTCCATTGACTGGGTTTTTAATTTTGTCAATTACATATAAAATTTTCACAGATGCAATATCTTCTTAAATCTTTCCAAATATAATAATTACACTCATGTGGCAGGTACTCTGTAGGTTTACAACCTTGCCTCTCTCTATTCTAGGTGTTGTAATTTATAAAACCTTGCACCTGGCTGAGGTTATGAAATATAATTCTGGCCAAGTTTGTTGGTGCTGTCTTCTTTACTTCCTTCTTTTTCATTCATTGGATGCAGCTGTGTGGTCTGGGGTCCCAGCAGCTGTCTTGTGACCATTAGGACTAAAGCCACTCTTTTTTTTTTTTTTGCGGTACGCGGGCCTCTCACCACTGTGGCCTCTCCTGTTGCGGAGCACAGGCTCTGGACACGCAGGCTCAGCGGCCATGGCTCACCGGCCCAGCCGCTCCGCGGCATGTGGGATCTTCCCCGACCGGGGCACGAACCTGCGTCCCCTGCATCGGCAGGTGGACTCTCAACCACTGCGTCACCAGGGAAGCCCTAAAGCCACTCTTTAAGGTGGCAAAGAAGAAAGACGGAAAGATCACACATCCTTGAAGGCATCACCAAATAGCTACATTAGCCTCGGGCTACCCCCTCCATCCTACTCTCTGTATGACAAAAAAAGAAACCTCTAAGATTCAGTTGGATTTTCTATTAAGCAAAGCAGTTTGCCATCCCCGATTAACACAACTGAGTCTGAAATTCTCTTCTGATTGCTCTGTTAGCTCATTTCTACTATTTTTATTAGGTCCTCTGCTTATGGAGTTTGGTTCTCCTCTCATGGTGTTGGTTTTCTTCAAGTGATTCTAATTCTTGTTCTTTAAGAATCCCTGCTTGCCTACCTGTAGAGGTGACCTTGTCTTGTCAATGATGATTGTTAGGGAGAGGCAGCCGCCTGTCCTTGGTGTGGGACACTTATCTTTCCCATTAGTAACCAGCTGGGGCCCAGCGCTGCTTTACTGGTACGACCCAAACCCTCCGCTATAACTGGTAAAGGCCACCACTGCCTGCTGCTTGGCAACAGTGGGTTGAGGGAGGGACACAGGAGAGTCGTCAGCCCTGCCCGGGTGTGCCAAGGCAGCCACTGGATTAATCAACACAGACTCCCCACACTCCTCCCCCATTCCCAAACCCGACTCCCACCACTTTTCTTTGATAAGATAATCCTTTCCCTGAACTGCTGCTACCCTAGCAGACTTTTTCTCCTGCCTGTGATAAGATGTGCAGTTTTCTCTTGTTATTATTGCTTTCAGTGTCCATCCAGTCTGTCTTCTGTATCAAACACGTTTTTCTCCTGATGGTACTCTCTCCTATGTTTCACAGTAGATGCAGGAAGAGGCTGGAGAAATTTGCGTTTCTAATACGTTCCAAGGTGATGCTGAAGCTACTGTTCTGGGAACCACACTTTGAGAACCACTGCCTTAAAATATGTCTCTCATCTAATGAAACTTTGGAAAACAGGTGCGTGCACGTGATTAGTTTACCTTAGGGATCCGATCTCAGAAGTCTGGTTCATTTTAAACAAACTTTTATTTTCTGAAACCCAAGATTTTGATAATTGGGTATTCACAGCTGAAGGGAAGACCAATTAAAATGCTAGTTTTAAGTTACCCCCTCCATGCTTCCTGTCCATTTAAAATATTCCAGATCTTTCTATCACTCCTGAGTGATCTCTTCTCGTTCCCTTCCAGAGCTCAGTGTTTTCACATAGTTCAAACGCTGAGTGAAGGAAAAAACCCCTGCTATGTCTGTGTGTGAGCCTAGTTTGATATCTTTGCATGTATGATCATGTAGTATTTATGGACAAAGAAGAATTTGGATATCCAAACACTGTTTCAGGAATCTACATTTCTACAAGGATAAAAAGCCCCAGAGTGCTGTGTCTCAGGCACATTCTACAGCACTGTCTGCAATGGACTCATAATTTAATCATCCACTGAAGGCAAGTCATGTGTCATTTTCCCCCAGTAACCACTGGTACCCGAGGAACCCAAACAGAAGGGGAAGGCTAAATATATAAGGCTTCCTTTTGCCTTGTGTCCTGTTTCTTCTTCCAAATTCATTTTCAGGCCCAGGCCTACGATGACATGCTAGTTTTCAAGATTAAATGTTCATATCCACTTTCTACTGTTTTTCAAGAATGACTGCAAATGCGTGAACGTATTTAGAGGAAGACTTGTATGCATGTACCTGGATCATTAGGACACAAAGTATAACGTGCATATTCTATGCATATCATTTAATATGTGTGGTTTATTTTAACCTTGAGGCTTCTTCCTACCGTATAAACAAGACTAGTCTTTCTCCCTGAGTCTCCTTAACTTAAATATTTGAATGTGCTCTGAGGTTACCTTATTCCCACTACCTGTCATTGAGTGCTGAGCTCAGACACTGCCTGTTTTAAGCTCTAACTAATTTAAATTTGCAAGTCATTATGACCCCCTTGACTCTGAAACGCACATTTCTTTAAGTGCCAAAATCACACTGCAGTGAATCAGCTTACATGTAAAGATAAACAACTTTAGAGTAAAGGAAATCTCCATTAACCAGTCTTGTATTAGCTGCAATCTGAACATATCACACGTATATTTTCGGCTGCAGCATTCCCACTATAACCTAACAACTAAAAGTGCTACCTGTGTGCTTGAGGGTAAGTTATGACTGTCATGGGAACCATAATTTTGAATTTGATATTTGTGGGCATAAATCTCAGCTCTGTTTCTGCCTAAGCATTAACTTAGACAGAAAAACCGTTTTGGAGGCTTCTTTGCATATTGTAATGATAGCGGTTGGCCCGACTCTGAGCTGGTGCTAGTTTTCTTTAGATAGGGTTGTGTCTGAAGATGTCCCCTGACACAGGGCACCTAGTAGATATCACTCCGCTTCAGCAAGAGCATTGCCTGATTGCAGTGATATGCGGAGAAGGACAGATTGAATCCTCACTGATGCATGAGGATTTTCTAGGTGAAAGAAATGAAGAAAGAAGAGAAATTGCATCTTGTAGGTTTTTGCGCACTCTCTGTATACAAATTGTATTTATCTTGAGAACAGCTATGAGCATAAACCTTGGTGGCTTTTCCTTTTGTTTCCTTTTTGGAGAATTTAGAGCATCTAGTTATAGACCTGGAAAAGGGGTTTACTCTTTCAGAAGACCAGCGCCCTGACCTGTGACATGGAGGTGATGACACTTACCTTTCAGGGTTTTTGTGAAAACTGATGAGATAAAATGGGTAATGCCACACGTAGGTACTTCCTGAGGAATTGTTAGTATTGTTGAAGAAACTGAATCAAAGCAAGAGAATAACAGTTACCACAAGAGATATTAGCCAACTTGGAGCAGTGTGTTATAATCAACAATGCTTTAAAGAATGATTTCCAGGAAGAAATCACATTTAAAAATATACATATAACTATAACTGAGAAGGGAGAGAGAATGAATATTTATCTGAGCAATCACTTTGTGTTTTGCACTGTTGAGGTATGTTAGCTATCCCCTGCTACAAAACAAACTACCACAAGATGCAGTGGCTTACAACAATCCACACTTCTTAATGCAGTTTCTTTGGGCTAGGAACCCGGGCACAGCTTAGGTGGAGCCTCTGCTTCAGGGTCTCTGAAAGGCTGCAGTTGAGGTGTTGGCTAGGGCTGGGGTCTCATCTGAATGCTCTACTGGGGAAAGATTTGCTCCTGAGCTCACGGGGTGGTGGGACTGGGGACCTGGTTTCCCACTTGGTTGTTGGCTGGAACTGCCCTCAACTCCTTGCCATGTGCGCCTTTCCAATGTGGAAGTTTGCATCATTAATGCAAGCCAACAAGGCTGTAGAGAAAGTCTGCCAGCAACATAGGGGGCTCAGTTTTATTAATCTGATCGTAGGAGTGACATCCATCACCTTTGCTGTATTTCATTGGTTAGAAGCAACGCCCAGGTTCCGCCTATACTCAAAGGGAAGGGATTATTCAGGGTGTGAATACGGGAAGTGGGGATGGTGGAGACCCTCTCAGAGTCTGCCTGCCATAGTAGCTAACGTGGAAGTAATGGAAATTGAAATGAGAGCAAAACGAACATAGCACTATGTGCCATACGTTCTCCAAGCATTTACATTTGTTCATTATTCCTCCCAATCACCTGTGAAGTAGACCTTACTATTATCCCTGTTTTGATCATGAACACTGAAGCACAGAGAGCTTAAGTGATTTGTCTGAGGTTACACAGCCAGGAAGTGGTAGAGCTGGGGTTTGGACCTTGACATTTTCACTCCTGAGCCCTTATTCCCAACCACGACTCTACACTTCATGTACTGTAGAGCTCTAGACCATAAAAGTTATAAATAGTAATTTATTGACATATATGTTAGATTTTAGTCATTTCTTATTTTCTGTATTTGAAGAGGTTGTCTGACTAGTAGTAGCTTTACATGAAATGAGAGTGTCCTGGGTAGGTAAGATGATGTATTGCTGCTGCACAGCAGGTGCTCCGTCTGTGTTAGTTTCCTTCCCTTGTTTTGGTAGAGAATGGGCACAGCAGAGTCAGGGGAGCACTCCTCAGGGCAGGCTCTGAATGACTCAAGATTTAACTGTGTTTCCGGATTACTAGCTTCCTGAGGACCGAAAGTACAGAGCAGTGTTTCCAGGGAGCAAAACAGTATCCCTAAGCTCCGGAGACGATATTAGGATGTTTGCTTTCAGAGCGGCACCCAAGTGGTATGTGAATAAGTCTCTGGCTTTGGGTGAATGGATTTCAGAGACAGAGTGAAGCAGCACTTGTTTAGAGGGGGATGGTTTTGGCCCCATTAAAGCTCAGATACAATCCTCTGAGTGGTATGATAAGTACGATGTGTGTAAATTGACCTCTGCATTCCATAAAGAGTCTTCTTCATTTTCTGCCAGGTTTACTCACGTCTGTCATTTTTTTAAATCAGTTTACTGTTTTTATTTTTCTAAATATTTATTTATTTATTTATTGGCTGTGTTGGGTCTCTGTTGCTGCTCGCAGACTTCCTCTAGTTATGGCGAGTGGGGACTACTTTTCATTTCGGTGCATGGGTTTCTCGTTGCGGTGGCTTCTCTTGTTGCGGAACATGGGCTTCTAGGCGTGTGGGATTCAGTAGTTGCAGCACGTGGGCTCAGTAGTTGTGGCTCGCGGGCTCTAGACCACGTGGGCTTCAGTAGTTGTGGCTCACAGGCTCTAGAGCAGGCTCAGTATCTGTGATGCACGGGCTTAGTTGCTCCGTGGCATGTGGGATCTTCCCGGACCAGGGCTCAAACCCATGTCCCCTGCATTGGCAGATGGATTCTTAACCACTGTACCACCAGGGAAGTCACACTTCTGTCATTTTGAGGCCCAGTTTCATGCTTTCTGTGCTACCCTCCCCCTTACTCAATAAAACAGGATGGAGAGAGCTACGTGACTCCAGTAGGGCAGCTCTTCCTACTCAATTAAGAAAAGAAAGGCACAGCAAAGTTATGCCGTGTTCTCCAAATGGTACTGTTCCTTCCTATAGGACATTTGATTACTAGAATAGAGCAGTTGCAACAGTACTTTTCATTTCTCAGTCATCTGAATATACTGTCTACATCTTCATTAGTATGGATAATTGAGAATTGAATATAAGTGACCACATATTCTCCATGCATATAAATGAGGTTATTGGTCATGTAGAAGGAAACGTAATTCATGAATTATTCTTTAACAAGACTTTAACAATTCTAGTCCATTAGTGGCCATTGCATTACACTTGGAAATTAAAATCTGGTATCATTTTCGATGGCATAGTGGGTACCTTTTGGGATGCTGTTACGGACTGAATTGTGTCTTTCTGAAATTCATATGTTGAAGCCCTAACCCCCATATTTGGAGATAGGACCTTTAAGGAAATAATTAAAGTTAATTGAGGTCATAAGGGTGGGGTCCTAATCCAGTAGGACTGGTATCCTTATAAGAAGAAGAAGAGGCAACACAGGTTTCTCTCTGAGGGCACACAGAGGAAAGGGCAAGTGATTAGCAAGAAGGTGGCTGTCTGCAAGCCAGAAAGAGAGGTCTCACCTGAAACCACCCTGCTGGCATCTTGATCTTGGATTTCTACCTTCTGAAACTGTGAGAAAATAAATTTCTGTTGTTTAAGCCACCCAGTCAGTGGTATTCTGTGATGGCAGCCCTACCAGACGAATAAAGGTGTCGATCCAGTTCAACTCCCATCACCTGCAGCCCTGTCCTCACTGCCCATTTCCTTCCAGTGAGCCAGCTCCCACAGACGTGGCTGAGTCACTAGCAAGTGAGCCACATAACCCTGCCCCCGAGCACGTAGCCAAGTGGTTCACCCTTGATCCAGGCTTGTCCCGCAGATTCACTCTTGTAGGAATTCAAAACAGGGACTCAGCAACTCTGGTTAGTTTTGTTGAGATGCTTTAACAGAGTATTTGAAGCCTCGGCTACAGTGACCTTGTGCATGCTGCCCTAGAACAAAGTAGGTCTTTTGGGAGAAAGAAAAGAATAAAGCAGATGTGCAGATGTGCAGAGAAGAGGAACGAGAATCCGAGAGCATGGTCTCAGAGAGGGACGAGTGACCTTGGCTGTGGACCTTCTAGTTCTGACTTTGTCTCCTCAGGGGCCCTGGTCAAGTTGTTCATTTGGTTTCTGTGAAATACCTCTGATTCTTTACAAAAATTCCTCATTACTTCAGCCACCTCTAGGCAGCTTCTGTTTCTTGCAACCTAAGGATTTCTTAATAAGACATATGGAAGCGTGTATAATTAAGGCCTAAAGCATGAATTAAGTAGAAATCCCATAATAAACAGAAGGTGAATGCATGAATTTGCTAATCCTTCTCCCTTGCTGTGGAAATAATGGGAATTTTATTCCTAACCCATGGCAGTATAGGTCTCTATTTAGTTCACTTATTTTTTATTTCTTGTTTATATCCTACATGATAAGTTTTTCTGAGGAAGAGCCTGTCTATGATCTATAACGGGGTCCCCAACCCCCGGGCCACGGACTGGTACCGGTCCGTGGCCTGTTAGGAACTGGGCCTCACAGCAGGAGGTGAGCAGCTGGTGAGTGAGAGAAGCTTCATCTGTATTTACAGCCGCTCCCCATCGCTCACATTACTGCCTGAGCTCCGCCTCCTGTCAGCATTGTGGTGAGTTGTATAATCATTTCATTATATATTACAATGTAATAATAATAGAAATAAAGTACACGATAAATGTAATGCGCTTGAATCATCCCGAAAACCATCCCCCTGCCCTGGTCCGTGGAAAAATTGTCTTCCACATAAATGTCTTCATTCATTCATTTAAAAATGATTAAGTATGTACTTTAGAGAAGTTCTAGATTTAATCTCAGGTGAACAACTTTAACTAGACCTTACTTCTATCTTAAGTGTTTCGTGTTATCTGGTGGTGATGGACGCAAGGCACCCAGGTGTGGCCACGTGGATGGTTCACTGTGTAACTCCACGGGCGACTTTGAGATGTCTGTAAGCCATGCACCCTGGGCACATTCAGTTCATAGCATCCAGAACTGAATGTGCAGTGGAACAGCTCTGCTCAAGGCTGCGTGGTGACTGCTATAAAATGCATGAACAAATCATACGGGGCATAAGTAATCCTGCCCGGGAGGAAGGAAGAAAAGGAGGTCGGTGAAGGCTACACTGAACATGAGACATTTGACATCCAAATGACAAATTTCCAAGCAGCATAAACAGAACACAAGGGCATTCCTGGCATGGGGAGCAACAAGAATAAAGGCACAGTGGCATCCAAGGAATGCATTCAGGGAGTGGTGGTGTCAGGACCTCTGGAGATCTGCTCTTCCGTGAAAGCAATAGGAACACTGGCAAACACTGTCAAAATCCACTTTTTCAGAACTCTGGAAATTAGCCACAGGCTTGTAACTAACCAAGGAGTGTTTATTCAAGAAAAATGGCAGAACCTCAAAAACCCAGGAAGACTTGTGACATTTTAACTTGCCCTCATCCCACTCCCTCTCCAAGGTCTGCTGTAGCCCTGAAAACAGAACAGCTCACAACCAGGGAAGCTGTGAACTCCAGGAGACTTGCCACCACTGGAGGAGCCAGAACTGCTCTGGAGCCGCGTCCCCAGAGAACTGTCACTTCCTAACTTGTCCAGCACCTCACCGAACAGCCCCATCTCAAGCTGGCCTTTATTTGACCTGACTCAGAGCTCTCTCTGTGTGAAGGTGCCCACCTGTGAGCCAAGCAGTCAGCAGAGACTGTCCCTGAGGAGTCCAGAGGACTTACTAGACAAAGACTTTAAATCACCATTGAAAATATGTTCGAAGAATACCCTTCGTTTAAAATATTACAAATTGAAAAAAAAATTAAAAAAATATTACAAATTGTTGTGAGAAACAAAGTTCTCATACTTTGAGTTCTCATACTTTTGAATTCTGTGATCAGACATTGATGAAATAATGCGTTGAAAAATTTCTGTATTGCTGGATATGTCAGCACCTTTCCTGTGCAGATATACACTGTGATTATCCAGCAGTGGCATATTATAAGCTTTTCCCAAACTTCTTCGACTACAGAAACAAAATGTCAGAAAATATTTATTTGTAGCTTATGGAAACCGTAACGATGCTTTCACAGAGTTTGGGAAATGGAGGCCTAGACCGTGATCTCCTATAACAGGGTAATTACTAAGGTAGGAATATCTGATTTGTATGTTGCCTGGTACAGCATCTCAGGCATCCTACATGCTCTGTGATTGTTTGCTGAAGGAGTAACTGTAAGAAGGAGAGCTAGAGGGAAAGAAATGAGTGAGAGGAGTAGTAGCAGCAACAAAGCAGCAACCGCCTGCCAGCCTGCCTCCCCCATACCCGCGCTGGTTGTCCCCAGAGCCCTGCCTCTGAAGGATTTACCACATCCTTCCTGCCTCAAGACCCCACCTGATCTTATCCCAACCCAGACCTCACAAAGGCACTTTAATTTCATCATCACCCTTCACTATTTCCTCTCTTTTGCCGGTCCCTAAGTCAAGTCCAGGTGAACTTGGAGATGTATTTATTTAACTCTCAGCTAGGACCTGATGCCCTGACATCTCAATTCAGATTTCCAGTACTTTGCCAATCCCAACCCTGGACCATAACCTCCAAGATGCCTGTTTCCCTCCACTTCTCTCCTCTCTGTGATGCATTGGAGAAGGGGAAATTGTTGCGACTGGGCAACTCAAGGTGTGCCTCGGAAAAACCTGTCTCAGCCTAATCTGAGTAGATATTTCAAAGAAAGTTCCCTGAATTATCTTGATGTAGATAATATCTCTTGCACACACCTGTGCTTCTAAGACAGGTTTCCTTGCTGCCTTCAGGGATTCACCTCTCCTCTCCATCCCTCTTTCTTTCTCTACTGTGCAGCAGAGGGTTAAACTAAGTAGCAGAACAAAAGAGGGAACACTTTGTTTTAGAATATTTAGCGTGGGTAGGGTGAGACTCAGACGTGGAAGACGTTCCAAGGCAATATTATCTCCTGAAGACTCCACCCAAGTCTTAGCACTGACACAGGGAGAGTGCTGAGGTCTTAAAGAATGCAGGGAAGAGAAGAGGTTAAGAAACTAACAGTAAGAAAGAAAAAGAAAGGCATTCAAAGTGCAGTTTAGGAAATGGAAATGGATGGGAATGAATCTTATGTGAATGTAGGCACTTACTAGGCGTTCTTAAAAGCTCCCGGCAAGTGTGCATTTAAGCAACAATTGTCCATTTTCCCGGAAACATCTTTAGAGCATATTTTGATGTGGACCTTTTGAATAAAGCGATCAAAAGTGTTTCTTCTGATAATGAACAATAAGACTGCAAATTGAAAAACTAGCAATTAAGAGGGTGCAGCTTGACCAAACATGAAGAAGGTAAAGAGAATTCAACTGTTGGCTTTCACTATGCCAGAGTATCTGGAACCTTTTCAGAGCACTGTCAGGAGAGCTATTCCTGACGTTTAATTCAAGTTCCCAATATATGCCCCTCTCTCGTGGGGCACCTGAGAGAAACCTGAAGGTCCTGGGAGTCTTTGGAACAAGGTCATCGGAGAGGAGTGAAAGGGGGTGGCTGCCTGGTGGACAGACAGACAGCCCTGCCTCCCTTCAGTCAGTGGTGGCTCTTGGCTGTTATTTGCCCTTCTGAGAAACGGGACAAAACTGATAACCTTTAGGGATGAAAAAACACGCCTCGCAGACAAATAAATCATAGGAACATCTCAAAACTCAGAGCAAGGGAAGGTGCCCAAAAGGTTGAGGCAA
Source organism: Aethalodelphis obliquidens (assembly GCF_003676395.1). Classification (NCBI taxonomy): domain Eukaryota; kingdom Metazoa; phylum Chordata; class Mammalia; order Artiodactyla; family Delphinidae; genus Aethalodelphis; species Aethalodelphis obliquidens. The sequence goes on from NW_020838005.1 coordinate 9,231,181, forward strand.
CATTCACAACACGGTGAAAAGATGGTGGGCAAGCACTGGGCAGGAAGGGTGGGGACAAAGTAAAATAAACCACATCCAGTGAGAGCAGACAGGAAGGCTGAAGAGAAGCACAGCGATCCTATGAATATAGGCGCATAAATATGCAATTTGTATTTCTGCGCGTAAGCGTCAAATCTGACAGCTATTTATTGAGCAGGAACTCGGTAAGGGATGTATCCCATCTGAACGATGTAAAGCTACCAACGTCCATCATATCTGAGTTTAAGATTATGAGTCACTGAACTTGTGCCCTGAAATCTGCACAGGGTCTTCAACTATCAGGGCTCCCATTTGATTATCAGAGTGTTATTAAATTCAAAATATTTACGGTTCTTTTCCCAACACCAAAGGAAATAACATAATATGCACTTGGGTCTAAGATTTTACTCTTCTTGAAAGATGACAAGTTGGCCTGTCCCAGCTTTATATATTTAGTGTCCTGACAGCAGGATACGAGACCCCATAGTCAGAGACACAGACCATTTATTACTCACAGTAAATCTCAGAGAGGCATTACATACTAGTTCCTGCATCCCTGTCCCCACAGTGATGTGACGTGATGAGGGCCCAATGGTACCTATGCAATCAGCGAGAGTACATCCCAGGAGCAGATCCCCAACGAGGAGATTCTGAGCTAAATGGGGCTGCTGGGATGTCTGCCCATTCTCCCCTCTGGAGACAGGGAGATTTCTCATTATCCTGGACTGTTAGCCGAAGTCTCTGGGTGGAAGAACTGGGCTTTGCCTTTGCTACCCCGGGATGTCTCTGTTGAGATCCATTTCTAACCCTCTCTGGAGGAGCAGCTTTCAGGCTGTTCCCTCTCCAAACTTGGCCTTCACTCAGAAGGCTTAGGTCATTCCATGGCGTACTGTCTCCCAACAGGTTCACTTTCTCAAACATTTAATTTTTTCCCATTTAAAAATGTTGCGATTTTCTTAACTTCTGTCCTTTTATGTTTTATCATGTTTCACAAATTCTTCTTTTCTGCACTTACGGTTTTCATGTTTCTGTTACACAGGAAAGTCTTTGGCCCAAGACCGATTCTTTTTTTGTCATCTTCTTTGATTTCATCATTTACTCAGTATGGATTGTATGGATTGTGTATGATGTCATAGAAAATTCAACCAGTACAAAAGTATATAAAATACCCTTCAACATTCCATTATCCAGTGATAACTGGGTACATAAATGCACAAATGGAGACACAGTATTTCATGTTAATGAGGTCACTAGCATGCAGTTTTGAAATTTTCTTTCATTATGTCGTTGACTACTTTTCATGCTAATTAATACAATATTATAGCACACTTTAATTTGCCATTGACATGACACACTTTTTTTTTTGCAGTACACGGGCCTCTCACTGTTGTGGCCTCTCCCGTTGCAGAGCACAGGCTCCGGACGCGCAGGCTCAGCGGCCATGGCTCACGGGCCCAGCCGCTCTGCGGCATGTGGGATCTTCCCGGACTGGGGCACGAACCCATGTCCCCTGCAAGGGCAGGCGGACTCTCAACCACTGCGCCACCAGGGAAGCCCGACACACTTTTTTAACAGTAGCCAGAACCAACCGTGGAAGAGAAAGTTCACCCCAGAACTTGCTTCTTCAGTGTAAAACTGTTTTCTAATTATAAGTTACCCACCCCTTCTCTGAGAGTGTCTTCAAATGAAAGCTCTTTTGCAAAACCTACTGTTTCTCCCGAGCCAACATTGGAGATCCTTCTTCTTTGCAGGGCTTATAAATAAACCTAGACTAAGGGCCTAAACTTCACCAGGACTTCCCCTTCATCTCTCTCTTTGCTCCTCTTGTGGATCAGGGCTGCTCACTGTTGTGGGTTTAATACATCCCCCTGGCATATAACATAGACCCTTCTCTATCTTGCTTCTTTATTTCTCTTAAATCACTAGGCAGCTGTCATCTCTTTATGGCACAATATTGTGCCTTGTCCATCGTATTTCTGCCAAACACACCAGGCTTTACCATAAGACTCATATAAGGAATTTATCAGCAGTGTTAGTGGCCTCAAGTGAGAATTGCCTTTCCTTTCTCTCTTTAGCTCTTTAGTTATAATATACTTGTTTCTTTAAACTATTGACTTTGCTTGCATATGACATTAAAAACCAGGTTTTCCCAGACAATCCTTGAAGTTTCAAAGAACAAAGCAGGAGTTCTTCCCCTGCTTAGCATCTTTTCCATACTACTTGCTGGAGATTGAACATTTGTGTTCCCCAAATTTCATGCTTTGAAAACCTAATCCCCAGTGTGATAGTACTTTGAGGTGGGGCCCTTGAGAGATCATTAGGTCATGAGGCTGGAGCCCTCATGAATGAATTAGTGCCCTTATAAATGAGGCCTCTTCCACCATGTGAGGACACAGCAAGAAGATGCTGTCTATGAGGAAGCTGGGTATCACCAAGACCCTCAGTCTGTGGCACCTGGGTTTTGGACTTCCCAGGCTCCAGAACTATGAAGAATGAATTTCTGTGGTCCATAACCTACCTAGTTTATGATATTTTGTTTATAGCAGTCCAAACAGACTATGACATCATTCATTTTCAAGGTCTCATATAAATTCATCTGAATAAGCAAATGAATTGCTAAGAATAGATATCTTGGATGACAAGTTGGATTCCCAGGAAAGCAGACTCTGAGATGGAGTTTCGTGGGCAGGGTATCAACTAAGGAATACTTTTAGTACCAGCACATAGAAAAGGAGAGGAGGAGAAAGCAGGACAGGGCAGGGGAGGAGCCGTGAGGACCTAAGGCCTAGGGCCTTCAGGGGGCTGGGGAACTAGCAGGGCCCTTAGGGTTGTCTGCCCCGACCTGGACTGTCACCAGCTGCGGGCTGCCCTGGGAAGGGGTGTGAGCTCGGGTAAGGCCCTCTTTCCATCTGCGGCAATCCCTGAAGGCCCACAGCATCCCCAGTGCTTAAGATGCTTCATTGAGGGGATGTGGAGTGCATCCCAGGATCCACCACTACCCTCAGAATCAGTCCTTTCTGGACTTGTTCTGGAAATGAGTCTATGCCGTGCTCCCTTTTTTCCCCTTTTCTCCTGGCTAAACTTCCATCTGTTTTTAGTTCCTAAGCCTACTCTACCCTGTCTCATCTTGCATACTCAAAATGTAGGAAATGTCTTTAATCTTGCTCCATTTCTTCTCTTCTCTTACCTGTTTTGACTCTGTTGACCAAATTGTCTCTTGGACGTTGTCTTTTGACATTTCACTCCAGTATTTTACCTTTGTTTTTTCCTAGCTTGTACTTGATGAATATCCTAGCAGTTGGGAGTATTTACTTGATCTTTGACTTCGTGCTTGCTTTCTGTTGAGCGTTTTCTATATATCGTATTTTAATCAGTTCCCCTGTTTTCTGACATGTTGAAAGCATAGATTCTCACTCCCCTAGATCATTTCTCTTACATTTTCAATTTCTTTCAGTTCTGACAGAAATTTTCTTGATTTCATTGCCAGAACTCCCATGTCAGGAAGTTTAATAAACAAACGAAATGGAAGTCTGTATCCAAATATATTCTGGGATTGAGACAAGTCTGAACTCACATGCCGGGCTGTAGGAAGTTTATGGGCCTGAAGCGAGTGGAGGCGTTTTGCCTTGAGCCCTGGGGAAAGGGAAGGAGGGGTAGAGGGGTGGCCAGGGTGCATCTTTGATTTGATACAGGGACTCCCCATGGATGAGCCTTGTGGAGAGAGGGGCTCCAAAGGGGAGCTGAGAGCTGTGATCACAAGGGCTACAGCCACACAGGGGCACACGGGTGGCCCTGCTCTGGGGACAAGATGACAGATGTGACCTAGAGGGGAGCAGGTTCTCCCTCTTCCTTGGGGAATCACTCCTGCTCTCAGAGGACTGCAGGAGGCGCAAGGCTTGCTTGAGGGTTGGCCAGGCCCCAGGAAGACGCAACCCTGGCGGGGAAGCCTGGTGGCAGATGGGCCTAAAGGGCTCTTCGCAGCAGGAAGGTCCATAGGTGATTTTCGGTTGTTTGCGTGTGTGGCCTCTATGGCCCACTTGGTCCCCTCCAACGACCTTCAGATTTTTCGTGTGTCCATTCCCCTCACAAAGGCTTGGCAAGTGGGGCTCATCTATTCCACGTGATTCTGGTGGATATCACGGAAGTAAGGCGTGTACGGCTCTCAGGGTCATGGCTGTGCAGGATGAGAACACACAGCGCAGGGGGCCGGAAACCACGGTGGGTCTTGACAATAGATGCCCCACCACCAGGAAAAGCCCCTCGTACTAGAGAGGGGGTGAATATCCACCAGGCAAGAATGGGAGTCCAATAGGACTGTGTTTCAATTTCAAGGAGCAAGAGATCCCAGATGACATCTGGGTTCCACAGAAATCCCACAATTGCTGGGCCTGTGCTGGCGACCCTGCTGCCCACCGCGTGTCCCCGCTAAAGTCCACATGCTGAAGTCCTCACCCCCAGCATCTGAGCATGTGCGCTGATTTGGAAAAAGGATTGTGGCTGATGAAATTGGTTAAGTTAGGATGAGGTCACCCATGAGGTCCCCTGATCCAATGTGGGAAGTGTCCTTAGAAAAAGGGGAAATGTGGACACAGACATACATACAGGAAGGACCCCACGTGAAGGGACACAGAGAGAAGATGTCCATGCCAGCCCAGGACAGAGGTGGAGAGCAGCCTCAGGATGACAAACCCTGCTGACTCCTGGATCTCAGACTTCCAGCCTCCACGACTGTGAGAAAGTAAATTTCTGGGATTTTTGGTTTGTTTTTATGCAGTTTTATTCATATTTCTTTCCCTTTTCTGTAAACAACATAGGAGAAATTGGAGACAATAGATGTTGTCCCCAGAGATGTCTTCCCCAGAGAATTAGGTCTTCACTTAAAAAAAATTTTTTTTAAATTTTTTATTGGAGTATAGTTGATTTACAATGTTGTGTTAGTTTCAGGTGTACAGGAAAATGATTCCATTATACATATACATGTATCTATTCTTTTTCAGATTCTTTTGCCATAGAGCTTATTATGAAATATTGAGTAGAGTTTTCTGTGCTATATATTAGGTCCTTGTTGGTTATCTATTTTATATATAGTAGTGTGTATATATTAATGCCAACCTCCTAATTTAAAAACAGAAACAGACTGAGGCTTAGAAAACAAATTTATGGTTACCAAGGGGGAAAGGTCTTCATTTTTTAATAAACGTTTGTCAAAAGTTTACTCTGGCCAAACTATGCTTCAGTTAAGCAAGGCAAATTTATATAAAAACAATAATAAAATGATAAATTGCTTTAAAGGATCTAGAAATAAATGTCATAAAAACATTAAAAAAAAAAGAAAATCTTGCTACAAAGATACTGCTTTAATGTCTGATATGTTTGGCCACAGAAAGTTGTCTGTCCTGTTTGAAAAGTCAAAGGAAAATCATTGTTTAGATGTTAGCTTTTTTTGGTAAGATTGTGAGTTCACGTTCAGTAAATGGGTCTTTTTTTCTTCCAGTTTTATTGAGATGTCATTGACAGACAGCACTGTATAAGTTTAAGGGGTATAGCATAGTGGTTTGACTTCACACATCATGAGATGATTATCACAGTAAGTACAGTGAACATGCGTCTTCTCGTAGAGACAAAATTAAAGAACTAGAAAAAAAAATTTTTTCCTTGGGCTGAGGACTCTTAGGGTTTACTCTCAGTAAGTTTCCTATGTAACCCACAGCCGCGTTAAGTATATCTGTCCTGTTGTACATTATATTCCTAGTACTTATTTATCTTATAACAGGAAGTTTGGACCTTCTGACCACCTTCATCCAATTCTCCCTACCCCCCTCCACCCTCTGGTAACCACAAATCTGATCTCTTTTTCTATGAATTTGTTTGTTTGTTTGTTTTTGAAGTCTAATTGACCTACAACACTATGTCAGTTCCTGGTACACAACCTAGTGATTTGATATTTCTCTACATTTCAAACTGATCACCACAAGAAGTCTAGTTAAGAAATGTCACCGTACAAAGATACTATGTAGTTGTTGACCCTATTCCCTACCCTGTACAGTTCATACCTGTGACTCGTTTATTTTGCAGCTGGAATCTTGCCCCTCTTAATCTCCCTCACCTATTTCTTCTCTACCCAACCCACCCACACGCTCCCGCGGGCGACCGCCTATCTGTTCTCTGTATCTACGACTGTTTCTGTTGAGTTATATTTGTTCTTTTGTTGTCGTTGTTCTTCAGATTCTACATGTAAGTGAGATCACACAGTATTCGTCTTTCTCTGTCTGACTTCCTTCACTTAGCATAATGCCTTCTAGGTCCATCCATGTTGTCATAAATAGGAAGATTTCACTCTTTTCTATGGCTGAGTAGTATTCACACATTTCTGTTCCTTAAGCCACCTATTTGTGGTACTTTATTACGACAGCCCCAGCAAATTCACAGACCCACAGGGATGAGCCCTGACGCCAGTTACTTCACACTTTATCTTTTCATACTCAGTATTATAATTTTCGAAATGTTAGCTTAAAAAGCGCACCTGAGCACTGTAGTCTGCTCTCACCGTCTCTCTGAGTGTGTGTAGACGCGGTATCTGGTTTAGGTCTTCCTGCTACACGTCCTGCTGTCTCCTTGACTGTGTGACTGTCACAACCTCTAGATTCCTACGAACCCCCCTCCTCTTTCCTATATTGGCTCTGAGGTCCTGCCTTGAATTTCATCTCACATTCTCATTGCCATTCTCCAATTCACACCCTTTGCATTCTTTTCTCCTGCAGAAGGATTCCCGCCACTGCAGACCTAGGATTCTCATTTTCTTTGTTTTTCTCTCTATGACTTCTCTGAATGTTCTCACTTCGTGTCATTCTTCTTCTAGCAGATGCAGAGCTATTTCTTTTGAAGCAAATACGCTTTTGGTTACTTTTCTTTGACAGAGAGAGTGCCTGTTCATCCTTACCTGTTTTATTTCTTTTTACTCTTTCACAACTGGAAATCCATTAAAAACTTGTAAATAACCTACATCTCTTCTGGAAATCCCTTCTTAGGGCCGAGTTTCCTTTGGACCCTTTCTATTTTCATTCTCACCCTTGAAAGTAACAGTTATGACTGACTTCCTCCATCTCCCCGCCCCTTGCCTTTCAATAACAAATTCTTCAGCATTTTGCATAGACTTCTCTTCTTTGTGATCCAAGTTTCTCATGAATATTTTCTTGCACTGTCTCCCGCAATGAACCTAGAGAAAACAAGTAGGCAATAACCAGTAAAACTACGTGTCTTCTGGGGGCAGTCTCACAGTCATTTCAATTTTTCACTTTTCCTTGAATAGAATTGGTTTAATGCAAACACCAACTGTCAAGGAAGTCACGCCGATGAGCCATAAATGCTATAGAGTGAAAACAAAATGTTCAGAGCTTATTCTTTTTCAGTACCGTGCCATAGCATTTAAAAAGTATTACTGAGTTCATTGCCTCAATATTTACCTCAAGAGCAGCTCAAAAGGGCCTTTTATTGTTAGTGTTTTCCTTATCTTGAAAAACATTGTAACTGGAGTGGGAAGAATAGCTTTAAAAGTTTTATATTTTGAGCCTACATTTCATGGTAATGACCTTAAACGTTTATGAAAGCACTACAGGCATCACAGCAAAAATCCAAAGCCTTAGGAGGCTATTAATAATTTAGTGTCTCAAGTTCACGTGCAAATGTTACTCCCACTCACCAGTGAAGTGTTCCTTATGACTCACGACTAAGACCCTATAACTGTGGAGATGCGGAAGTGTGAAAGGATGCTGTTACAGACACACCGAGCACCAAATCCGAACACGCCAACTGGGGAGGTTGTGAACACGAGCTGCTGGAGAGTTTTCCTTGAAGGTCTTAGTTAAAAAGTTAAACTCAGGTCTAGACTTTTCCAACAGAGTGGAATGTTATCCAGATTTGCTTCTGAGATTATGTTGCTAGAATAACCGCTTTAACTTAGAGTTGCGCTAAACAAAAACAACCTTTGAAACAGCGCATAGTGACACGGTAGACTTGGAAGGACCAGGGGAGATGGCCCGGAGAGGTGGGGGCTAAGACTTTGGGGTTCCCTTGAGGGTGCACATCTTTTGGGCAGGAGGCTGCCCATTTTTCCTAGTCCCTGTGCCTCTGGGATTAGAGGCAGGGTTGGCTCCCGCCTCGTCCTCCACTGGTATTTCTGTACAACTTCCACAGTCTCGTTGAAAATCAGGCTTCGTTGAGGAAAACACACCTTTCACTCGGCTCGCCTCCCTTCCTTCTCTTTGTCTCTCTCACTCACTCACTAGTGAGTTTATGTTGGTCTAAGGTTGCTCCTTCACCCTGATTCCTGTTGTCACATCACGTATACACACATGGCCTCCCCCACACCTTGACCCCCGTTTTCTTGACTTCATTTCTTCACAGCTTTCTCCTCCATGTCACCTCCCCCCACGCCCTGAGCCACGGCCTGGAGCTGAGAACACCCAACACTTTCCCACCCCTGGATCACAAGCCTGCCACACGCCCTCTGGTTGCCGCCTCCTGTCTTTCCAGATTTCCTTTCCGGTTCCTCGTGTTCTGGCCAGATTTCAAACTCAGGTGGGCATCGACTGTTCATGGCTCTGGCTTCTCTCTGCTCATTCGCCTATTTCATCTTTACTTTCTTCCACGTCTTATGCAGAGTCTACGAGCCATCATTTCCCTGTGTCTCTCTCAAGATTCCAAAGTCATGTCTCTGCCTTTGTCATATTCATCAGAGGAAACGTCGACCCTACCTGTCCCTTTTCTTCATTTCTGTGCCCAGGTAGCTGAAGAACTGCCGGAGAAAACCTTACAGTGGGGTAGGTTTTAACCACCACCAGTTCACAACGGGCAAACTTCAACCAACCTTCAGCATCACCTGGAAATCCATCCGTGCTGCTCTGACGCAGGTGCTTCCCAGTCCTTGCCAAGACTCTTCCGACTAGCTCCCTCCTCAGTCTTCCAGTCCATCAACCCCATCTCTCTTCAGCTGTGGGGTAACCTTGCCCTTCACTTTACCAAGGAGCTGGCAGCCACCAGGGGAACATTCTCAACTTCCTTCCCTCTTTCCTCCTCTCTGAGATCAGTCCTTGCATGTGGTCAGGATCTCTGCATCTGCTGATTCAGGAAGGTTCTATTTCCCATCATCCATTCTCTCTTTTATATTTTCACTGTTTCCTTCCTTAATGGATCCCTCTGTTCAGCGCTGAGGTATGTTCACGTCTCATCCATTCAGATTGTTTATGGACCTAACTAACCCACTTCCACCTTTATCTGCAGTGCTTGCCTTCCCTTTACAGCCAACTTCTTGAGAGGCTTATTGTCTGCACTTACTCCACTTATCCGCCCGTTCCACCATAATCAACACACGCCAAAGTAGCTTCTGCTCTTTTTATCATCGAAATATAACCTTCATGTCACTAATCCGGTAGACATATTTTGTCCTCCGTGAAACCTTGGTCTCCATGAAGGGCCACTTTTCTGATTTTCCTCTTGTCCCTCTGTCTTCTTTGTCTCCTTCGACTGCTATCTTCCTCCGCGTTCCATCAGCTTCACATTTGCTCCTTAGATAATCTCTTCCATACTTACGTCTTCACCATCAATATTCCGATTCAGTATCTTTGTCTTCTGCTTGCACTTATGGGATAAATATGCAACTTTCCAACCAGTATATACACCTGACATCCCTAAGGCACCTCAGATTTGACATTTCCCAGCTAAAAGCATTATTTCTCACACCCTCACTCCACCCCACCAAACCTATCGGTGCTAGAGTTTTCATCTCTCAGTGGATGCCAACACTGTCCAACCACTGCTAGAAAGAAGCACACAGTGAGGAACTCATCCTTGACATCTCTGTCTCCTCTATCCCGTTGGTGGTTAAGTCCTGTTAATTTCATCTGTATTTTCTCCCATCTCTGCTGCCACCGTCCTAAGTCTAAGCTACCGTTACCTCCCTCCTCGGCTACTACTCCAGCCTCCTAACTGCGTCCCTACATCTACTTTTGCTCCTGTCTAATCTCACAGGAAATGTGATCTTTTAAAAACACACATCTCTTATTACTACTTTCCCACTAGGTATCCTTCAGTGGATCTCTGTTGCTTTAAGGAAAAAGGTCAAAGTCATTGATATGGTCTCTAGAGCCCTGGAGCCCCTGGCTCTTCTTCAGCCTTGTCCCTGCCACATGCTCTGTATCCCTCTGCTTCGGCCACAGGGACTATTCTTCAGCTTTTCATATGCACCATGATCCACCCCAGTGCCTTTGCATGTGTGTTTCTCATTCCTTGGATATTCTTCCCCATTCTTCATTCTAGGCTTTTTCACCAATAACTCATTATGTGGGAAATCTCTCAGAATAACTCTTTTATAGACCTGAAGGCTTTCACTCTCTGCTGTGAAAAATATTTCCTTCTTATGGAAAACAGAAGGAATCAAAGTGCCCATTGTCTATTGTTCTTAAGCAAGTTTCATACCAAGATCTGTGATTCCCTTCCCCAGAAGAGAGAAACTAATGCCGGCAGAATATGTTGCTCAAAGACACTCTTGTTTATGTTTTTGTTTAGAGCTTATAATTGCTTGCCTTTTTATATTATTAGAAAAATGGGGGAAATTTGTTCCTGGGAATCCTGGATTAGGTAAGAGAATAAAGATTGATTATCACCCAAGGCTGGCCATTTCTTTCTCTCTCTCTTTTTTTTTTTTTTTGATGTTTCTATTTTTTTAATTTTTATTTTATATTGGGGCATAGTTGATTAACAATGTTGTGTTAGCTTCAGGTATACAGCAAAGGGATTCAGATATATACATATTCTTTTTCAAATTCTTTTCCCATTTAGATTGTTATAGAATATTGAGTAGAGTTCCCTGTGCTATACAGTAGGTCCTTGTTGGTTATCTATTTTATATACAGTAGTGTGTGTGTGTTAATACCAAACTCCCAATTTATGCCCCCTCCCCACCTTTCCCCTTTGGTAACCATTAGTTTGTTTTCTAAGTCTGTGAGTAGGGTTGGCAATTTCAACCCTAAGGAAGGAAGTAAAAAGAATCAAACTGCCTTTGCCACTTCTCCCTCTGTACAATAGCCCGCCAGCCCTACAGAGGGGCAGGTGTTTGCAGTGATGCCCAGAATCTTAAAGACACTGGAAGAATCCCACCTTCAGATAGAAAGCTGGAAGCAGTGTGAGTCATATCGTTTTTTTCTGAGAAACTGTAAAGTGTCAACTGCAAATTGGCACTTGCCATCTACCTCTACAAGGATTAAACCATGACCCGCTGCAGCTGCTGACCTTCAACACCCCCTGAGAGGAGTTCAGGGTGGAGAGCAGGCATGAGGCACTCTGTGCTCTGGGAAGAACTGGCAGAGCAGGTCTTCAGATAGTTAGATATTTTCAGGAGACAATTTTATGAGCCCGATTGCTGTATCTCCTCATATTTAGAAAAGCATGAAAATCCTTCATGGTGACGTCTGGTCCTCATGACCAGCAGAAACCATGAGACTAGTAGAAACCTTCTGCAAAAAAGTATGTGCTTGATTGGATATACCCCCCTTCACCAAAATCACATCTATGCTGACCTTCCCCCATACCTCTTTGGAGCAGTTTCTCAGAGCTCTCTGAGATGCTGTCTCCTGGGCAATAGTCTTCATTTTGCCCCAAATAAAGCTTAACTCACAACTCTCACATTGTGCTTTTTTTTTTTTTTTTTAAGTTGGCAAAAGCGATGGCAAAACCCTTTTGACTGTCTCTGTCTCTCAGGGCCTTGATACTTCCATCAACCTTATATTTAAAAAAAAAAAAGCAAAATCATGCCTAAATGGGCAGGTCCCGAAGATACTTTTTTGCTCATCCTTTGGCTTACAGGGAAAATTGGGGTTTCCTGGAGAAAACCCTCCCTGAGTCTGTAGGCGCGGTCAAGTCCCCCACTGCAGGCTCCCGTAGCACGCAGTGGTTTTACTTCATAGCATGTATCCCATTTGTAGTTGTGCAATTGTGAGATTATTTGATTGTTATCTGACGGCTCCATCAGAATCTGAGCTCCAGGGGTTCAGGGACCACGTCTGTGTGCCTCACCCCGTGTACTTCCCACAGCGTCGGCTTGATGAACCGTTGGTGGGATGAATGAATACGTGGGTGGATGGACGGAAGACTACAAGAAGCCTTTGGTTCATTATTTTCTGTGCAGTTAGTGGTCTTAGAAATACAGAATCAGCCTACATGGGAAAAGAATCTAAAAAAGAGTAAATATAGGTATATGTAAAACAGATTCACTTTGCTGTACACCTGAAACTAACACAACACTGTAAATCAACTATACCCCAATAAAAAGTAAAAAAAAGAAACACAGAATCATAATCTGAAAATCCTATTATAATTTCTTGATAATAGCTGATTTATACTTAGACATTTCTTATTCAAATTTTGGGGAAGGCTTCCCAAAGAGAGAAAATGGCATTAAAATAGAGATCATTTCTTTGTGGCTGTAAAGCGTAGTTATGAAAAGTTTTTCTCCTTGATTCCCGCTCTGTGGTGTCTGTTGGAAGGGTGAACTCTGCGTCCATCTGTCCGTCCGTCCGTCCGTGTGTGTGTGTGTGTGTGTGTGTGTGTGTTTCATGTGTTTCATGTGGCCCTTTCCAGCGTCTGTCTGCAACACAGCCCAGGCACAGTAGCTGCGGTGACTGTGGTTACTGTCTGCAAAACTCGCTGCTCTGCGCCCCTCCTTCTTGTGACTCCATCCCCTGTTTTCACAACGACTCTCTTTCTCCCCAGCGCTCCCCTCGGCCACGGTTATTGTCACGTGGCCTGATTTTGTGCTTTTAATGTTCCTTCCGTGAGTCTTGTTCCGCCTCTGTTCTTTGCATGACACATGCCTGCTCAGCTGGTCTCCCCTGGAAAAGCGGGCTGCCTTAAGCATGACAGCAGGACTTCCGAACAAGCCGCATTCCAGACTGACCCTGAAGATCCTGCCCTTCCGTCTGCTTTAGGGAAGAAAAGTGCACATTTAAACCTCACCCTGAATTCCTAAGCGGCATTTGGGGAGGAAGCAAAACGAGGAGGTATTTTGCAACATGTTAACCCCCTTCCTTATACCTCCCAGTGCACTTTATCTGACAGGCAATTTATTGAATGAGCTTGTACATCGTCCAGCCCAGTGTTGCACCTTTGCTCCACATATCCAGCTCCCAGCACCCCACCTACGTGGTGAAAAATTCCCTTTGGTGGGTTTAAAACTCTGCCTTTCCACCTATTTCTGCCTGTGATTCCTGGTTCCTTTCCCTTTTTCAAAATCTCCCTCTCAGCCCCTGAACCTGATGCACCTGTTTTTGTTATTCTTGCGCTTACAGCTCGGGCCCCCTCTTTTGGAGACTCTGTCTCTCTTCCTTTTGCTTGTGTTGCTTTCTTCTGCGCTGGGTAATTAATTTCCTCAACGACCTGCTTGGCTGCTGGAACCTCAGCTTCTGAACGCTCCACTGCCCACTGCCCCACTGGGCACCACCGGCTCCCCACCTCGGTCCCATCCACCAGGAGGATCCAGACAGCTATGGGGCCGAGCTAGTTTTAGTTTTCTTCCAAGAAATCTGAAACAAAACAAAACTTTCTTGGTGGTTGTCACAGTGTGGGATGGGCAAGTTTGGAGTATGAGCGAATCTGGGATGTTCTCTGTACAGTGAAAGACTGTGGTCTGTCATTATTCTACTTTTAGAACAATCAGTCCAATATTTCCAAGTAGAATCTACGTATTCAAACATTTGTGTGAAAAATGCTAATTTTTAGGAAGATATTTTGTTGTTAAGTAGAGAGATGACATTGTATCTAAATTACTGTGGGTGTTTGGACACCTAGATGTTGAAGGTGCATTGTAACCTCATCCGTGACCTATTTGTTGCTGCTGCTGACCTGGACGCAATCTGACGCTCTTTGCCTGCTCCCGTTTTGATTAAGGTGTGTGAAAAGAAAACTAATCCCTTTATCTCGCCCCCTCATAATCCTTCTCCCCACTTTCTCCTCATGTTACCATTCCCACCATCATTAGGATACCTCCAAGTATAGGTTGTTTTGTAACTTCTTGTAACAAGCAGAATCTGTACCTGAATAGAGGCTAGTGTGTTACCTTGTGACATGTGAAATGTTCTCAAGATTGTCCCGAAAATGCCCTAATTCTTGTCGCTCTGGTTTGATAAATAATCAGCCTGGAGCTGCCTCCTATTTCAGCCGAGATATTGGTCTCGTAAATTGTTTGTCAGATTGCTCAGTTGCAGCTAGGTGAGAGCCAGGATACCGTTTTTCTTTGTCTGCTGTAGAATTTTTAATTTATCAGGTGAAGTTCAGCAAAGACCCATTAAAATTATCCCCGTGTAGCTTTTTAAAATTTCACTGCAAACTACCATTTTCAAATGCATAATGACATGTCTTTGCAAAAAGATTATGATTAGTCCCCTTTCTTTGAAATCCGGGCACAGCTTACTTGTGGAAAACAGGATGGAGTCTGTCCGGAAGTCTTCGTCCGTGGTCCCCTAGATATAATCAACATTCAACTCTAAATTCAAGTAGCCATCAGCATTTTGGGGCACTTTGTTTGAATTCAGAGCTATAGAAAAGCTGCAACATTTTCACTCTTTAATCAATTCAGAAACTGCAGATTTTAGATTCCTCTGGAGAATTAATTAAACATTCAATTATTTTAAAAGCGGATCGTTGGAGGGGAAATTGTGATTAAGTCACACTTTTGCTGTAAGCGACGCTCAGAAACTCGGTCTAGAATAAATCGTGGAGGAGGAGGTGTAACCAGTAGTCTCTCACCTTTGGGTTTCTGAGTTTCTGCAGATGTCTGCTGTGCTCATTTCTCCCCGGGTAATTCTGTTACTGGTTGAAAAGAGAGGATTTGGTGGCAAAGATCTAGAGATGTAGCAGCCTGATGACACAGCCAGAGACCAGACCTCTGGACTGACTCGGCGAGGATTCGCCCTGGGACCTCGTTCACAGCTTTCTCGCTCGATGTCACAGTTCAGACCTGCCGAATGTGTACAGTTGCGTTAAGTGTAGTGATCTGTCAGAGAATACAGGAGCCTGGTGACCTACTGGACTAGTGAATTTTTCTACAAAAAGAATCTTTGTAGAAAGTATTTGTTTACAGAGATGCTTAGAATTTTCTCATCTTATTTGATATCATAGATCTGAATTATTTTCCCAGGTGATTCATTAAAGTGTGTGTATGTGTGTGTGTGTGTGTCTTAATTGAGTTTAAAATGCATAACTTCAATGCTAAGCATGTACCCATTAATGTGTTTATTGAATGCTCTTATTTATTAAGTACCTAGACTCAAGAAAAACCTATATTTGATTTCACTTGCTTGACCAAACATATTGGTTCTTACGTGAAAATGTGCTTTGGCAACAATGATGACTTGGGTTTTAGGGTATTTCCTCCAGGTCAAACTCTGGACTAAGTGCTTCAAATACATATCCTCTTCCGTCCTTACCAGCTTCTAAAACCCATTTCACAACTGAGCCAACGCGGTGGCCTCGCGAGGGTTCCCTGTGGCTCCTTGAAAGAGGAAGAGGTGTTCTGAGCTTGACTGAGTGCTCCGAACCCCAGGGGGCATGAGCCAGAAGCAGGTGGAGGCTTGTGTTTGTAGAACCCTTCTGTGGCTGATTCTCTGAGCTCTGTAATGTCCTTCCAATAAATTCCTGTTAAGTTTTCCAGCATAATTCTTGCCATTCAAGAACTCCGGCTGCCTGAGGTCTGTATGATTACCCCATCTTCAGCTGAGAGTTCGGGTCATGGAAAAGTTGTCTTCATTGGCCAATGGTCAGAGGATGAATAGCAGAGCTGAAATTTGAACCCCAATCTGCTGGATGCCAAGATTGTATTGTGAGCCACTATTCTTAGTTCAAAACAGGAAATATTCCAAAGACTCGCTTACTATAGTTTTTAGAGAATTACTTCTCAGCTTAAGGACGCAGACATTTCACATAGTAGATTGGCTCCAAGTGTTGAGGCTTCTTCAAGGAATGATGGAGCCGTGACGATTAACTAGAGAAGATGCCCTGCCAGCCTGTCAATGTAGAACCTCTGTGGGAGCTTGTGTGGGTGGCAGGTCCTCCATTGTCTTTTTGAAGCGTCTACCCAGGGTGGTGTTTTTACTTCTTCTGTGCTTGCTGGTCACCTGTGTCTCTCTTCTTCATTCTGCCTCTACCCGACTTCCTCTAAAACTGGCTCCCTGCTTTAATTCCCACAGTATACTTTTCCTTCTCTGAGAGGAATCTTAGACAATTATTTTCTCCCCAAAATAGAATCCTGCTCTTTTTTTTTTTTTAATATTTATTTATTTGGTTGCTTTGGGTCTTCATTGTGACTCACTGGCTCCTTAGTTGTGGCTCGAGGGCTCCTTAGTTGTGACATGCAAACTCTTAGTTGCGGCATGCGTGTGGGATCTAGTTCCTGGACCAGGGATTGAACCCGGGCCCTCTGCATTGGGAGCGTGGAGTCTTAACCACTGCACCACCAGGGAAGTCCCAAATCCTGCTCTTTTACGAAGGGCTTTCTGATCCAAAGGACTGGAGAAGTGCTCATTTGGTTCTCCTCATTGCCTGATCTTTGAGAGGACGGTTACCCCTGGGGGGGATGTTTCACTATCTCGCAGCTGTTTTCATCAGAGACATTAAGTTTAAATTTCCCTGTCCTTAATTTCACCCCAACTTATTCCCCCTATTCAGCTCAGTAATGACTCTCTTGTTTACACTCTGTGGACACTTTCCAATGGCAATCACATTTCCTCTTAGTTGCTACTCCAGCAGAGCTGGGCGTCTTAGAATCCTTTAATCATTTCTTTTCACATGTCAGTCCCTCTGCCCCCTGAGTCAGATTTATGCTCTCCTCTTCAATTCTAGCCCATTGGAAGCTGTATGATTATCATAGAGATTTTTCCTGCTTCTGGAAAGGATTTTACAAATGGTTGCAAAAAGAAGCTCTGAGCTTTTTAAAAGATCCAAGGTCTAGCCCACCAAATTCCACTGTTGCTTGGACCAATATCCTCTTGCATAATCCCTTTTGTACCAAGTTTGCTTCTGACAATGGAAAGTTTAATCGCATGGCTTTGATATAAAATTCAGGTGAGGCTTGTAGTTTGTGCAGCTCTTTCCCTTAGGCTGTGAATCTCAAATGATAAAGTGGAATTGTAGTTTTCAGTTATCTTACTGTGCTCAACTCTAGGCAGTGTTACTTATCTCACAAATGATTGCAGGATGCTTTAACTATACCTGCAGTGGCTTCTTGCTCTTTTAGTAATCATCACTCTTTTGTAACAGGTATCTCTCGTGCCAGGGATTGCTTCTGTGATCCTGAAACTACATTCTCCTCGGGGATCGAATGTTAATTTTTGCCGCTGCCTTGTCATCCAGCAGCGTCCTTTGTTTTGCTTTAAGGCAGCCACACAGGAGTATTTATCAAGTACGGCACCGTGTAACTGCCTGTAAATATTGGGCCTGGGCTATTTACTTATTAGATGGGTAAAAACTGGCCATTGAGATCATAGTGTTCCCTTTCCAACGACTGGTACAGCTGGAACATTTCCTGCCAGGTTGGAAAATATCAGTGAGCTGTTTGATGTGCTTTTTCTCTGCCTCCTTTAAGAGAAATTTGAAACCAGTGTTTGAAAAATGGAAGCCTGCTTAGTGTTGGCAGAGGGAATGCCACCTAGTTTGTTAACATTGGATACATAAGAGTTTGAATCTGGCTTTATCAGAAGTGTTTGCCCGAGTAGATGAAATTTTGTTCTTCACTGGTTTGCTTTTCACGATCACACTGGGGCAGAGT
Source organism: Aethalodelphis obliquidens (assembly GCF_003676395.1). Classification (NCBI taxonomy): domain Eukaryota; kingdom Metazoa; phylum Chordata; class Mammalia; order Artiodactyla; family Delphinidae; genus Aethalodelphis; species Aethalodelphis obliquidens. Next base: position 9,249,011 of record NW_020838005.1, read on the forward strand.
AAACGGCCTTGTATTTTCCATAGGCTGTGCACTGTTTTCTCAAAACTTTCCTGGGGAGGGAAAGTACTTATCATCCCCTCTCCCCTACCATGGGAGACCACAGATCCTAGGAGGTAAAAGAGGGAACGACTGGTGGTGAATTCAGGAGGAACCCCCAACCCAAGGCATCTGCTCGAGTCTTTGTGCTCAGAGCCCAGGTTACCCTCAACTCTCAGGACTAACGAACTCTACCCCTTTCTCGTGCTACTGAGAAAGCATATCAGAGCACAAGTGAGTGGGATGGACGTTCTTTTAGGAAAAAAATGCAGATTCCTTTAACTCAATAAAAAATTTGCAAACTTTGGAGCTTTACATGTTATTACTAAATTAGTTGTGAGCCACCTTATAACTGATCAAGGTACACAAGTAGACCCAATACGGGGTTGAGAACTGCTGTCTTTCCCCTGCTCCCTGGCAGGACTTCTATTAGCTGGTTGGGCCAGAGGGGAATATTTAGGAAAAGGAAGGCTCTCCTTTTTTGCACTACTAAGGATGTGTCGTTCCTAGTTTCCTTCCTTATATTGAAGATAACAGGGCATTTTTATTTTAGAAAATTTAAAGACTTCAAAAGCACTCCGTATCTTCTTACCTTTTCTTTTTACCCTATCCTTTGAGAAATCTCCAGTCATCTATTAAAAAACAATAGTAAAGGAGAGTGAGATGACTGTTAAGAATGGTTTTCCTTTAAACATGAGCTCTGGCTGGGGTGTTGTAATCCGATAAGCAGGTTTTCAGCCTGCTGGCCAGGTTGACAGACTCTTTGCCTAGCCTCCTTGTGAATTCAGTTATGGGAACAGCTTCGTAGGAGGAGGCTTTTCCATGAAGCACTATTATAGGTTTTTGAGAACTTGTATGTTTAGTGTCTGCCATTCAGCACTCAATAAATGTTTGATGAATGAGTGACTCAGTAGCTGATAGAATTAATACACTGCCAGTCGCTTAGCATCTCTGAGTGTCCTATGGTCCCTTATCTCATTTTTAAAAAGTTATTATTATTTTTTGGGCTTCCCTGGTGGCGCAGTGGTTGAGAGTCCGCCTGCCGACGCAGGGGACACGGGTTCGTGCCCCGGTCCGGGAAGATCCCACATGCCGCGGAGCGGCTGGGCCCGTGAGCCATGGCCGCTAAGCCTGCGTGTCCGGAGCCTGTGCTCCGCAACGGGAGAGGCCACAATGGTGAGAGGCCCGCGTACCGCAAAAAAAAAAAAAAAAAATTATTATTTAAAATTTAATTTAATTTATTTATTTTTTATACATCAGGTTCTTATTAGTTATCTATTTTATACATATTAGTGTATATGTATCAATCCTTACGTCATTTTGGAGTGTGGATACATTTATTTTGTTCAGTCTGACACTGATGATGATTACTCTTATTCCAACCCTCCGAGCCAGGGAAAATACGTTCCATGTTCTCCAGATTAAGTTCGTATAGTGTAACCTGGATCCCTTTCTTGTTTTCTTCTTACTCTAAAATCACAGAATTTTCCACCGTGTGGCTGAACCACACTGACGACCTTGTGTCAGCTCCATCTCAGGCCCCCAGTCCTACCCCCTCCCCTTTCTGCATGACTGAGCTTTAGCCTAACTCACAAGGAGTGCGCCCAAGTCAGATAGGTTCCCTGTCAACCTTTACCCTTGCCTTCATGGGATATGAAAACTGGAAGAATGCCTTTTTTAAAAATATATTTTATTTATTGAGTTTTGGCTGTGTCGGGTCTTAGGTGCGACACTCGGGATCTTCTCTCTAGTTGTGGTGCGCGGGCTTAGTTGCCCTGTGGCCCGTGGGATCTTAATTCCCTGACCAGGGATTGAACCCGTGTCTCCCGCACTGGAAGGGGGATTCTTTAGCACTGGAGGCCCAGGGAAGCCCCGGAAGAATGTCTTTTGCTGACACAGATGATTAATGGTCGTAAGGCCCCCCGACCCCCACCCCAAGTGTGTGTGCGGGAACCTCTGGTGCCCATCCCTGTGGACGTGCTTCTCCCTAGGAGTCAGATTCTGTTTGTAGCTTTGGCCCCTTTATATCCCCATGTACCCCTTTCGGCGGCACAGCTATGAATGTCTCTGGATGGTCACCCGCCCGATACTGCCTGTATGTAAGTTACCCACGATGAACCTCACAATTGCGCTTTATAGCGTTGCTTGCTTCAGTTTTCAGTCTTAAAGTTCCTTCTCAGTTTAGAGGATGTTATTCACCATCTCCTCCTTCCAACATCCATTTATAAGGGACTTTAGAATCCAGCACAATTAAGGAATGAATACTCTCGATTACAGGTATTGGTTCATTTACCCATGGTTATACAGCTAATTAACAGCCAAGTTTAACTTCAATAAAATTAGAGTTGGTGACCTTAGCAATCAGAAACAACAACTAAAACAGGTTTGCTTCGTGTATGGTAAGCCTTGCTCCACTTCTGATGATTTAGAAGAAGCAGCACAGTTGGTCAAATGCAATGTGTTTTGGAGAAATTTAAGAATATTAATTCCCATCAGATCACAGCAGTCACTATCAGGAAAGTAATTCCCACATCCATTGCTTTTGATTATTTTCCCTTTCTGGGGTTAAGCAACATAAGCAAAATGAAGTGAAGTCTGTAGGTCAAGAACAGTCAGTAAACCTTCCTCAGCTGCTTCGGAAGCCTCTTCTGGTTGTGCCATGGCCCAATGTTTCCCTTAAACTTGTGTCCTTTCTCAGTTTCATGCACTTCTTCTTGCTTAATTAGTTTCAGAAATCGCTGTCACTACCTGGGAAAGCTTTCAAATCACAGATTCCTACTTACAGATGGATAAACGTGAATTTATTGGGTAAACACACTTACGTGGCTTCCGCTGTTCCTTGGGCTCCCCGAGCTCTGGTGCCCCAGGGCTCACTTGGAGAGGGTCAGTGCTCTTCCGTTAACAGTGAAGAAGCTCAAAGCTATCACACAGTGGGACCCTTCTGCCTTAGCTTTACTGAGGTCCAGGCCATTGGAACAAATATCTCCCCCAAGGGACTCTATATAACATATCTATATTTGCCATTTCCACCAATAAATAGAAATTCCGTATATAATTTGTATACATCTCAGCTCGTATTGGATCCTTTTCTTTTTTCTTTTTCTCAGATCCCTTTCTCTAACTACTGACAACGCCTAGTGAATATCTTTACTGTATACATTTAGAAAGGGGTAAAAATGTCCGCATGAGCTGGGAAAGGGAGGATGGTCGTTCTCTGATCTGTGCTCTTCCAGTGGGGAATTCCACAGGGGTAGGGGGTGGTGAGAGCAGATCAGAGTCATGAGAGATTCCCTCTAGTCAGGGACCTGTGCCCTTTGAGACTTTTTCCCTGTCCACTGCCTAATGGCATGTATTTTGACTGTGCCTCATTTTTTTTTCTCCTTGGAGCAGCAATTATAAAACAACTCGCCACAACAATCTAAATACCCAGTGAAGGTATATTTCTTATGCTTTAGAGTGTGGGCTTCCATTGATATTGCTTTTCTCCCTCTCTCAGTCTCTCTCTTTCTTTCTGCTCCCCGTTTTCGGGGTTGAGATATGCTACATACTGAGAGGAGTACAGGGAAGGGTGGATGACATTATTCCTGCCATCCATCCATCCATCTGTTCAACACAATTGTAAGCATCTAGTATATACATATTTTAGATAAACCGATTTCTGTCTTCACAGGTGTATTGGTGGAGGAACATTTGGGAGCCTTCTGTTTGTTATTTGCTTTTTGTTTGTATTCTTTTGGTTGGTTGATTTGGTTCTAAACCAGATGGTTTATTTTCTCCTCATTTTTGCTGCAGCTGCAATATAGCTTGTGAGGAACAGACCCTGCAGAAAATAGCTTCATTTCATGGAAGTTCCCCCAATTTCATTTGTCTCAAGATGCACTAAAATTGAACAAACACGGCACCGCCCACATTCTGAAGATGAGGCACATTTATTGGGAAGGTCCATCAGGCCTTATTACCTCACTTTGATGAGGGAATTACCCCTGTGCAATGAGAAACCAAGGAAGTAAATTAGCAATAAAAACCTAATGTCTTCTTCACTATTTTGTTTTACTGCTAAGTTGCCTGACAGCAGCCTCCTTCCAAAATCCTCATTCATCAAGTAAAACGCAATTCTATTGGCAAATCTACATAAAGCAAACTACAAAACAGCAATTTTTAATATTGTGGGAGGTATTTAATAATTCAATAAACTTATAAGTTCTATTTCCCTTTTAAATTAAGTATATACAATTACATATCACAACAGAGGAGAAGACTATATTTCCTTTATAAAGCACCCTCATTGTAAGTTTTTACTTATATTTTCTAAATTAAATTGGTTATTATGATGTTATTTCGATACCCTGATTTGATGAATGAAGACATTAGGGCCATTTCAAGTGGTGAATAGCCTAGATATTTTACTCTAGTTATAATAGCCTATAAACAATTTTAGTTTGGAAAAAGCTTCATTCCCAAACTTAAAAATAGCAAAATAAGGGCTCCCCTGGTGGCACAGTGGTTAAGAATCCACCTGCCAATGCAGGGGACACGGGTTCCAGCCCTGGTCCAGGAAGATCGCTTGTGCCATGGAGCAACTAAGCCCGTGTGCCACAACTACTGAGCCTGCACTCTTGAGCCCGTGAGCCACAACTACTGAGCCCACGTGCCACAACTACTGAAGCCCATGCACCTAGAGCCAGTGCTCCGCAACAAGAGAAGCCACAGCAGTAAGAAGCCCGCACGCTACAATGAAGAGTAGACCCCGCTCGCCACAACTAGAGAAAACCCGCGTGCAGCAACGAAGACCCAACGCAGCCAAAAAAAAAAGAAAAATAAAACCACATAACCTACATGATGTCAAAGAACTTTCCAATAAGAAAATCTAAGTACTCAAACCCAAATCCACTTTGTGAACACTGAAGGGGGTCATGATGATATACCACCCCCCAAATATGCCACTTTTGGCATAGGAATTATTTTGACCTCAGGCATTTGAGTGCCTCAACTCCTTTATCTGCCTGAAAGCAGAGCCTACGAAAAAAAAAGCAAAAAAAACCTCAATTTTCATAAATCCCCACCCAAGGAAGAATTCTAATCTTCTCTGTTTGGAGACAAGAAATTGGCACTGCACCCAAACTGACATGGTCACAGAAACTGTCATTACCTCCCAACTGTTCTCCTAAGGGCCCATTGGTATTTCCAAAAAGTCACTTGTCTTTTCATAAGTCCCCTTTCTCCCCCTCCCCTTCTAATAACTCATTTGTTCTCCTAGAAGTGACCTTCTGCCCCAGCTATCCTCATGTCCAGTGGTCCCCAACCTTTTTGGCACCAGGGACCGGTTTCATGCAAGACAGTTTTTCCACAGACAGGGTGGGGGAGTGGTTCAGGCAGTAACTCAAGCAATGGGGAGGGATGGGGAGTGATGGGGAGCGACGGGGAGCGACGGGGAGCGACGGGGAGTGGTGGGGAGAGATGGGGAGCGATGGGGAGCGGCTGGGAGCGATGGGGAGCAATGGGGAGTGATGGGGAGCGGCAGATGAAGCTTTGCTCTCTCGCCCACCACTCACCTCCTGCTGTACGGCCCAGTTCCTAACAGGCTGTGGACCTATACTTGTCCACGGCTCAGGGGTTGGGGACCTCTGCCCTAGTCAGAAGGTGCGTACATCCCAAATTCTAACTGCCTCTTTGAGTTACATTTCTTTGTGAATTCCTGTGCATAAGTTTATATCTGTTTTTTTTTTCTTGCTAATCTGTCTTTCATCAGTTTAACTCACAGCCCCCCTAAAACTCAACTAAGAGGGTAGAGGTGGTTGTTTTTCTCTCCAACAACCCTTAACTTTTGGCCATGTGGGTTCAGGCTTAATATTTCGTCTTATTTTCTTAGTGTCTTTAAGAAGAGGCTGACCATATGTTTTGGTTTCCCCAGGCCTGGTTTCTACCTGCTTTTCCTCCACCATTTTTTTCATTAAAAAAATTTTTTTAACTGAAGTATAGTTGGTATACAATGTTGTATTAATTTCTTCTGTACAGCAAAGTGATTCAGTTATACATATATATACATATATATATATATATAAACATTATACATATACATATATATATATAAACATTCTTTTTTTAATATTCTTTTCCATTATGGTTTATCATGGTATATTGAATATAGTTCCCTGTGCTATACAGTAGGACCTTATTGTTTATCCATTCTATATGTAATAGTTTGCATCTACTAACCCCAAACTCCCACTCCATCCCTTCCCCAATCCCCTCGCCCTTGGCAACCACAAGTCTGTTCTCTATGTCTGTGAGTCTGTTTGTGTTTCATAGATAGGTTCATTTGTGTCATATTTTAGATTCCACATATAAGTGATATCCTATGGTGTTTGCCTTTCTTTTTCTGACTTACTTCACTTAGTATGATTATCTCTAGTTGCATCCCTGTTGCTGCACATGGCATTATTTCTTTCTTTTTTATGGCTGAGAAGTATTCCATTGTATGTGTGTGTGTGTGTGTGTGTGTGTGTGTGTATATATATATATATATATATACACCCCACATCTTCTTTATCAATTCATCTGTTGATGGACATTTAGATTGTTTCTCCTCCATCATTATTAATAATACCTCATTTCATTCTCAAAAATTTTCTGGTTTGTCTGACGAATTACCCGGTCACCCTATCCAAGAATCACGTTGCTGAATTGTAAGCTGCCAGAGGACGGACTTCCATTAAATGTAAACATGTCTCATTTACATTTTGTTCACCAGTCCTGTTCATTCCCATGTTTCATCACGACCACACTCCTGCAGGGAAGACTTAGGGAGGGTAGAGATTCACCCAGTTTCAAGTGGGAGACTAGGGCTGCAGCCAGGGCCAGAACATCATTTTCTGAGCGTTCACCAGACATTTTTCTCCTAGCTATGTGGACCTTTGGTTCTAACGTGAGGCCTCACTCATGTTGGGACTCAACAAATATTTACTTCATTAAATTAGACTGTCCAGTCCTCAGAGAAAAAGACCAGCCTGCTGACATCGCCTGAAACAGTTTTCCCTAGTCCGAGAGAAGAGCCTCGGAGGACATGGCCTGCAGGGAGACTGGGGCTTTGGCTGCTCTCACATGTCTCCTGAGCCCGATGAGAAAGACGCTCTGATCATCGAGTCAGCAAAGGAATGACGCTGACCTGATGTTCTGATTTCATTTTGGAGGAAGTTTATCAGGATAGATAGAAATAGGGGAGAATTCGCGAGACAGGAGAGGAGGGGAATTTCCCAGGGGGCCTTGGGGTCCCCTGCGCACCCGGTGGGCGGCTCAGGCAGCTCCTGCAGGGCACGTGCCGGCCCCCCTGTGGAGACGTCCATCAGCCTCCTTAGAAGCTGCGCTCGAGTGCAGCCCGTTTTCCCACAGCCTTTCTCTCTGGCCGTTTTAAACCACGCTGCCGCTGCCCCGCCCCCACGGGCGGTTTTCTGGCAGCCGACTGATGTCTGATGGATGTCGGAACAAGGTCATTAGCTCTCCTCCGGTTCAGGCTTTCCTGCCTCTCCCAATCAAAGAGCCTCCCATCCACGTCCAAGGGCATTTATTATCCGGATGAACTGGCCTCGAGATGGCTTTCTTTTAAACATCGCAGGGACTCAGCATAGTTATTTCATCCTTGTTTGAGCTCCCATTCTTTAGAAATCCTTGTGTTCCCGCCGAAGGCGCTTTTCGGGGCGGTGCAGGTCTGTGTGGGTCTGACTCTGGCCACTTGCCGGGGGTGGGGGGATGTGGGTCGGGGAGACGGTGATGAAAGGTGACTGCTTGCTGGAGTGCAGCATTTCTTTTGTGAGATTGTCTCTTTGACATCTCAGCCGCTCCAGCACTTCCCCGCTGCTTCCTCCAGGACAGTAAACGAATTATTTTGAGGAAAGCAAGACATGGCTGTTTCTCTTTCTCTCTCTCATCCTCACCGGTGCCACAGCCCACCTCCTCTCTGCAGGGTGCGGGAGCCTTGTTGGGGACCCCTGGGTCCCGGGTTCTTACTCCTTTCCAAGAATTCAAAAGTCCTGATGACAGAAGTGTGTCTTTTTGAGATGAGATGCACTGTCTAGTTTTGGCTCTAAAAGGAGCTTTTGCACCTGCTGCATTTTTTTTCCCTGTAAGATCTGAACACATGTGGCTGGGATGATTGGCTACATTATACATCACATAACAAGCAATTTGCTGGGTGACACAATCTGAATAGCAAGCAGCAGTAAAGCAAAATTCTTTTGCCCATCATATGTTCTCCTTCATGCATCCATGGTACACACACATACACACACACGCACAACTAGAAAAATACTTGGAAAAAAATGTAATTTGGAGGATTTACTCTGTGTGCCACTAGGGGTTAGAATTTAAATACACTGAAAACAAAAAGACCTATTCTCAGTTAACTTTTATTTTTGAAGACAGAGGACAAGGGAGAAACAAACTTTAAAAAAGGATCTTCGTATTTATTTTCAATGAAAAGAAGGTTACAATCCAAGATAACCACACTTCCAACATGGCAGAAATACTAAGCTTTTCTTTACTTTCTGCAGCTGTTTCTAAGGAAGTTACTCAACTGAGGTGGACATAGTGAGATACTGTTACACTTAAAAGACTTTTAATTAAACTTGCAGCATTTTTCAAAGATGAGAGGAACCATAGCTCAGTCACATCTGCACAATGTTTGTGAAAAGAGCTCAGCCAGGTATTTGCCACCAAAAAAGTAATGTTTCTTTTCTCAAGACAGAACTTGAGAAAAACCATGGTCTAGGTTAGACGGGCTGATATCCTGAAAAACAGTGTTGTAAATTTTTTAACTATATTATGCCTTTGTTTTATTTTCAATACCATTCTATAGTAGCATGAGGCTCATTAACGGAGGAAGGAACAATAATAATTGAATTATTAATACGATGCTTAATGCCAGGCACTTAATGGTAGGGGCCTTGACCTAGTTGATACCATAATACTGCCTATTCTTGGTCTTTCAGCTCTGTGATCTTGACTTAAACAGCTTTAAAATTAGGGGTTTGGGATTAACGGATACTCTCTACTTTATATAAGATAGATAAACAGCAAGGACCCACTGTATAGCACAGGGAACTATATTCAATATCTTGTAATAACCTACAATGGAAAAGAATCTGTGTGTGTACACACACACACACACACACACACACACACACACACATACATATGTATAATTGAATCACTTTGCTGTAGACCTGAAACACTGTAAGTCAACTATACCTCAATTTAAAAGAATTTTAAAAATGAAGAGCTTTAAAAGAGAAACTTTCCTCTGGCAATAAATATTTATTGAAGTGAGTTACACTCAGTTCAGATTTTGAATGAGTTGGGATTTTATCATTTCTAAGACAGGTCTTTTAAATGTAATACATGGTTTCTAAACACATTCAACAGCAATAAAACTAGCTTCAAAAGGTATTTTCAAAATGGTGAGACTGTTGATCTAAGCCAAAGGGTGGATCCCAGACCATCAGGGTCCTCAGTGCGTAGAAACTTGTTAGAAATGTAAATTCCTGGGCTCTACCCCGGATTGAATGAACCAGAATCTTGGGTTGGGGGTGGGAAGGTGGTCCAGCAATCTATTTTTATTTTATTTTTTTGGCTGCCCCCCCCCCCCCGCCACCGAGGGCTGAACCCATTAATACTCCCAAAGTGCACAGTATTTGCTTAAGGATTTCTCCTCCAGAGCTATGCAAATAGCTTTAATAGATCACTTCTCCCAAGTACCCTGGAAATCTCATTAAGAGGGACTAATCCTGAATGCAGTTTGGTGTTCTCCCTTTAACAAGCTTAGGGGAAGAAGAGCGAATATAATTAAGGGTTAAAAACAGAGGCTCCCAAGGAAGGATTGTTCCCACCAGTGAAGTAGTTCAAGCCCTCTTGTATTTGGTTTGATTATGAACCAACGACCCTACAGTGAGGTGCGGACACCACAGAGACTGGAAGAAACCGAGGCCGCAGCATCCAGGCCTGGGTTCTCATCCCAGCTCTGCTGTGAACTTGTTGTGTGACCTTGATCTGGGCACACCCCCTGGGCACAAGTCCTGCACTTTCTTCATAAGGATGGTAATAATCCTCTACCACAGAGGTGGTTACAAGGGCAGAAGGAGATAAATGTAAAATCACTTTAAAAACAAAAGCAATATTGCAAATAGAATCTATCTGTCTGTCTATCTATCTACCTATCATCTATCGATCTCTATCTCATACCATAATATTGAGAATTAATAATATGGCTACTGGTGGGCATCTACTGTTTTCAGCTTGGAAAAGTAGAAAATGACTTAGTTAATTTCAAATCAGTTTTTTAAATCATGAAAAAAACCATTTAAACTAGAATCGTCTTGATTCAACAAAACAATGTAGATGGGTGTAAGAACTCTTAATGAAAAAGCTTCCATGAAGCAACTTGTAAAGAACCATGTGAATGCTTTAGACGATCACCAAATAGAACTGGTTTTCATCTGGTCCTGTGTGAAGGGATGGGGTGAGACGAGTTGATTGCTTGTAGACTCTGGGCCTTCATAAGTACGGGAACTATGAAGTAAACAGGCAGGTGGATTATAGATAGAGTGAGCATAAAATTTGCTGTCCAAACTAGGACACTTTTAAGAGTGAAAGGGGGGCGCTGTTGATAATTACACAGGCAGAAACCAGGACTGTCCCTGGTAAACCAGGACCTATGTCACTTAGTTACAAACTAATAAGCTCACCCTTCCCAAGGTGAGTGATGTCAGGATAGAAGATTCTGCAATGTCCAGCCTTTCTGTACTGAGGTTAACCTGGGCACACGTGGGGTGTGGCAGACTCTAGGGACCCTGGGGGCTGTCTTGTGGTGAGCTGAAGGGGGCCACTTCAGGCCGGAGGGACAGAAGAAATGTCCCCAGGTTTCTCTGAAGCATCGCACACGTGCCTGAGCTGTCGTCTGCTGAGAAGCCGCGGTACCGGACGCACCAGCCTGACGTGTCAAGCGCGGAGATGAGTAACTGTGATAAAAGCTCTGAGCCAATGTCAAGTCTACCAAATAGAGTCGCAAACAGCTCCCAGGGCTCCAACAAAGGCTCCAGACATAAATCAAAGAGCAATCTTCCAAGGTCGGTGGCATGGGAGGACTGGCCACTTGTCACTCTTCAGTGTTCCTGCCACGGTGGCACACGTGGAGGGTAATTACAGCTGGTGGTGTCGTGTGAGAGTTAGGATGGCCAGGGCAGCACCTGGTGATGGAGTGAACGCAGGGGGTGATGGGCACCCGTGTCTAGAGATACAGACTACCTCTTGCCGTTTGCATTTACTCCCAGAATCTCAGGGTATCACTGAGAAATATTTTCCCTTTGAGGTGTTGTCTCCCAGGATTTATATAAAATGCCCTCTTTCTTTATCTCCAGCAGCTGCTTATGAAAGTGTACTTCCACCCTATATCCCTGCCAGGGGAAGAGGCCTCAGGAGATATTCCTAAAGGGGTCCCAGGGATAAATCAATGTTCACAAGAACCTCGTATTATTAGGAAGACTCTAACTTCTGCATAAGGTGACCCGGCAGCATTTGGAGGCTGGGGCACTGTCCACTCCTGGGAAAGAGTCTGTAGCACTTCAGATGGGAAGTCAAAAGCAGAAGGAATGTCCCAGCCTTCCCATCAATGCTGTTCTGGTCCTCAGATGTGTGATGTCACCCAGAGGTGGGCATGGCCTTTTCTCAATGGACAGTTGGCTTTGTCATCCGAGTGTCCTTGGCTCTTTTGATGTGTCTGACGTAAAGTTTATATGCCAGTCTTTCCAATAAAAGTTTCCTTTTTGCTCCTTCGTTGTGGAGATAATGAAGTTATTGGAGTTATGAAGGAATTGAAATCGAAGTTTTTCATGTGAGGGCAAGAAGCACAAAAGAGATATTTATATGCCCTTTATTTTCTGGCTGATTTTTTTTTAAAATTTATTTATTTGGTTGTGCCGGGTCTTAGTTGCAGCTCATGGGTTCCTTAGCTGTGGCATGCGAACTCTTAGTTGCGGCATGCACGTGGGATCTAGTTCCCCGACCAGGGATTGAACCCGGGCCCCTTGCACTGGGAGCGCAGAGTCTTAATCACTGTGCCACCAGGGAAGTCCCCTGGCTGCTTTTTAAAAAAACATATAATTGTCCCTAAAGGACACCTTGTCAAGTGTTTTGCTAGAATGTGAACAGAATGGGCCTAACGCTCTCTTTCATTGACTGTACATCCATTTTCGTTACGTGTTACACATCTGTTGTGTAACGCTCTATGTTACCAATTCACAAAATAATCCTGGAACAGGCATTGTACACTGAGGCCTCTGTTATCATAAATACATTTCAAAACAGTCATGTGATCATGTTACTATTTTAAACTAAATAGCAGTAGACCTAGAAGCCAGTCATTGTTATTGCCATGGTATTAATCCAACCTTGGAGCACATATAAATCCCACAATTAGTTCACAACTGTTTTCCAGCCTTTTCTCAGTAAATGCATAGAAAGGATTTGAAAAATTAACTATTTTCTAACTTCTGGCAAAACCATTTCTTATTCTGGAGAAGTAGCAATTTCCAGGGCCGGATGAACTTTCTGCTGGTTTTCTTCTCATTCTGATAAAAGGGCGGGTCAGAACTCTGATGCTTCATTTCTAAATCGTGTTCTTTCCAGGAAAGAGAATCTCTCTGACGACTGTTCAGTCCTTCTGCCGAATAAATGCAAAAACATATGCAATTTTCTATTTTTCAGAATGGCCATAGCGGTATTTCAAGTAAGCGGAGTCCCGCCGTTTGGTGGTACTGGGAAACCTCCTTGGACATGTGTATTGCAGTGCCAGGCCCTCCTGCCTGGGACTAGATTCTGAGGCTCTGTTTGATTCTGTTTGGATGTTCCCACTTTGCACACATCTAACAATTACTTGGCAGTTTGAGGTTTTCATTTTGGCTTTCATGTCTCAGGCTTCTCTGGAAAATGTTTAATATTTTTTAAATTACATCCTTCTAGCCAAAGTAAGAGACAGGGCCCTCTGAGATCAGATCCTGGTTGTCACACCCAAAGGATGCGTTTTCCCAGGATGAGAGCACCCTCGCCTACTGCAAATCTGGGCTTTCCGGGGTGCAAAACCTGGGGCTGGCTCTTCGGTGGAACTGTAAACAGCAGTCAACTGTTTAGTGACATAATGTGGGTTTTTATAGGCTCATCTCATTCTACAACCAGATTGCTGTCTGAACGCTTGAGATAAATCTTCACCCACTCTCTGGAACTGTTCAGCACACAGGTTAATTTCTCACTATTGATTTTCTCCACTACGCATCGTGGAAGCCTCAAGACCGCTTGACCTACACACACACAAAAATCTCTGCGACTGTCAGTTTAAATGGAATAGCTTTTCAAAAGTATTCTTGAAAAATCAGTAAAGATAACGAAATAACTCTTCCCCACCCATTAGCAGGGCAGTTTAACTGGACATTTTGATTAGGTTTGAACAAAATCATGAACATTTACGCGAAGAGGTTTCACATGTTAAAGCTTCTGAACGTGAATGCTTCTCTTGTGGGCAGCCCCAGGCAGGCATGTTATTCTCATCTAGGGACTGAACATTTCTAGTTAAATCAGAGTAGAAACCAGAACCTTCTTGGATAACAGAAGAGGCAACACAGGAAGAAAAGCACTGGGCACCAGGCGTTGGAAGACCCATCCGCCCTGCCAGGAATTAGGACCACTCTCCTCTGGGCTTTCGCTATTCATCTGTAAAAACAAAGGGATTGGATTCTAAGTGTCTTCCCAGTTCTAAAATTCAATGTTTTTATATCCAAGACAATATATATATTTTTATTAATATGAAAAGCGAGTTGAAAGAAAACAACAAAAGCAAAATAAAAACTTTGTTCTACCTGAAAAAGACTTGAGAAATATATATATAAAACAAACATCATTCTTTCCTCTATATATCCATTCCTGTATATTCCTGTATACTCATCCCTGTATATGCCTCCCCCACCCCCATTGTTATTGAAAAGTAAAAAAAAAAAAAAGTTCTTTTAAGGATTAAATGTTCCATTTAGTTTTTTAATCATCCCTGAAATCTTGTCCCGTTAATAGAAAATGGGGTCAGAAGCACTTTATTAATGGAAATTCCTTCAATGTGCTTCCAAGGAAAACTAAAGCATCCTTAATACCTACGATATAAAACAAATAAACAAAAAACCCCAGCCGAGAGCAAAACCCAACCAGTTCTATGTCCCCGGCACTGATCAAGTATAACTGAAATGTACTAAGCCATTTTCACATCACTTGGAGTGTAGATTTATTTGGATTTAAGAATCTCCTAAACAAATTACATCAACCTCACTCCATGTCCTTCCTTAATAAAACTGTGACTGGACAAACATCAGACTTTTAAAAGTCTAAAAATAATAGAAAAGTAAAAATAGATTTCCTAGGGAAATTCCTCTCCTTAAACCTTACATGGTTTTGCTGCTTCTGTGAAACCTTTTTCTTTGGAGTAACTTGGTAGCATGGTTTTTCGTGTTTGTTTTTCGGCTGGATTCATACAAGGGCACTGAATTAGAACTTCGGCTAATTTATGGAGCGCGAACTTTTAGGACCAGTTAAGTTACCTCCGCTGTGAAAGGAGAATGGCAGACGTCAATGAAGGCATGGAGACACTCCAAGTCCATTTCATGATGTAACTGAAGTCTTAGATAGCACACCCTCATTGCAAAATAAAACAAGAACACAGAATGGTATGAGCACTCTAGAATCATCTGCAGCACGTTTCACCATTCGAGTCGCAGAATGGCCCGTTCTAAACCTGCGACAGGTCGTCGGAGCGGTCATGCCCTTCACCTGCACCCCACCCACCCGCTTAAGAGGATCCATTCATAGCTACTCACTACTGCAGGATTTGACCTGAGAAATGCTAGGATTCATTAACTCAGCGGTTGTTTGCAAAAGTACCTAAATCATCTTTGCCCTTGGCCAGCAAGGGGACTGCTCAAGTTCTCAGAAGCAGCTGGTGAGGTTCTTAGCCAAGTTCCTCAGGTGCAGGAAGTTCTTCGGGACAACCTACTTTGACGTGGCATCTACATATCTTTAAACCAGACTTCCTGGATCTAGGAAATGTTATTCCTGACTCCTTTGACCCAGAGACTGGCTAAAATTTAGTTTTTATAACCTGTAGGTGATCACTGTTTCTTCCTTTTTTTCTTTCTAGGAGCTGGCATGGTAGTTAAATTTTTCTAAAACAGTCATATTAATATGTTCAAAAATCCACTGCTGAGTCTCGGAGAGAGGGTCACATCTGGCCATGAAAATCTTCTTCTCTGCTGGGTTGCAATCCATGCAGCTGTTACTCACAGGATGGAATAATGTTCTGTCCTGCAGGGATCGGAAAGAAAAGAAAAGACTGATATCATGCATGGTGAATGCTTGGAACCCAAACTATAAAGAGAAAGTAAAATAGCCCTGCTGATACTTCAGTATCTACCCAGAGTGTGAAAATAAATAGACCACCTCCCAAATCAAACAACAGGAGGTGGGGTTGCCACACGGAATGTGGTTTCCTAGGAACCGTGGGCGCAACGTGGGCCCTCCAAGCAGATTCAGCCAGAAACAAAGAATTCATTCATTCATGGACTTTTAAAAAGTATAATCCATTCATTGCCTGCTCTGTGGTAAGCATTTTGTTACACCCTCGGGTTTTGAAGATGAAAAGTACATGAGGTTGCTTGTCAAGTGGCTACTAATCTAGCTGTCTGGGGAGAGGGATGCATACGGAAATGGTAATTTAGTCCGCAGTAGACACCACCGCAGCCTCGCACACACACCCAGAGGACCAGAAGAGTCATCATCTTCCCTACCCTGGTACTGGGAAAGGCAAATACCAGAGGACCGGGAACCAGGATGAACTCGGGACCGGGGGTCCACAGTGCGCAGGCAGAACCTCCAAGCACAGGCTCAAATCTGAGCTTCTGCCTCTTCCCGACCCCTTTATCGGCATCGCTGCTCTTCCTGGGATGCAGCTCTCCCTGCCTTTTGTAAAGCGGAGGGAGGCAGTGTTAGCTCAGTGTGTGATAAAGAGAACGGCTCTGTGAATGAAGGTGCTAGCAGGGCACAGAGTTTAAGTGGTAAGCAAGCCCGTTATGTGAACAGCCTCTGTTAATACACACGGCTTTGTATTGTGCAAACAGGGAGAAGGAAGCCAGTGCTACGAGAAAGGGATCTTTCCTCAAGTAGCAATAAATGCTTTTGTCTCTTATAGTGTCTATGCATTAAAAAGAAAAGGGCCAATAACATGTAAAAACATCCCCAGATCACTGCTGAGATTTTAGGAACAAGTTGTGTTTTATTACTTAGCTTGGGAAACATTTAGAGGATCTGCTTATTTTCTTTAACTGAGGAGCGTTAGACTCAGCTTTTAGGCATCCCACGTCAGCATCTCTGGGTTACACTGGTTGCTAACCAATATTTAACGTGCTTTCGGACCCGGATGTTTGCATAGTTAGGTGTCTGCGAAGGAAGGAAGAATAAGGAAGGAGGAAGGCGGCCCCAAGCCTCGTTTGCATGTTTCCACTTTCAGTGTAAACACAGAGCTACATCTAATACCTAGGCTCCCTCCTCTCCTCTGCTCTCTTCCAAGTCTCCCAGGTTTATTGTGGATTTCCCTTTCCGTACACACGAGAGGGCTGCTGACTTCTCCTGCCCATTTTCCTCATCCCCCGCTTCACTGGCTGCCGTTGGACCCCAGGGCAGCTGGCAGGAGCTCTCCTTTCACGGGCGAGGCAGCAGATTCTGGAGAAGGAGGCTGTGCGCTGAGCTCACCCGCCCCTTCCCTCCTGGGGCTGATGGTAATGCTGAGGTCACAGATCCCATCCCACAGACGCCCCCGCGCCTCCCTAGGCAGCAGCTCCTTGGCCCTCCCACCCCCCTCCTCCCCAGCATCCCTCCCACTCCGTCTCCTGCCCCACTTTCTACCAATTTAGCTACACAGGCCTAATATATTTCCATCAGCTATTCAAAGAGCATCCTTAAGCTGTTACATTCGTGATAATTCTATGTGACCTGCTAAATTCTAAAACTCACTCTGCTCCACATCCATGTACTTCTTTTCCTTCTTAACTATCTAGATTTCTTCCTATTGTCACTTTTGTCAGTAGCTCAAGCGGGGATCCCCCCATAGACTTGCAGTTTCTCTCCCCAAACACGTATGTCCATAAAAACTAAAAAATGAGGAAAAAAGGAGTAGAACGTGTTTTAATTCTCTTCCCTTCTCATTGTGTGCGCCTCAGCGCAGATGCAAAAGCCAAACCAGATCTTCTGAACATTTAATTTTTCCGAATGTTATTTTCCAAGCCATAAGGTGATCATACTTTTCCAAATCTCCAGCTGGAATACACGCTCTGGCAGATCCAGGTATGCTCGTGGGGACAGTCGGGTGGGATGAACAGGTTCAGCACGACCCTGAACCCTCCGGAGTATGTTTCTGTAACTATACGTCATGTTCTCATAAACGCTGAAAAGTAGAATTCCCCACATCTATCTGCATCTGAGAAGCTTCATCAGTAAAACGAGGGGGTGGATAACATCCATCTCTGAAGCCTCTCCCAGCCATAAAATTGAATGAACATTTTTTCCCAAAGTTCACTGGGGACGAATGACAGGGCTTCCAATAGACCCTATCAACCATATGCTGGGGACTAACAGATGATTGCTCTCTGGTTGTGGACTGAGCTTCCGTGTCTTTGGCGTGTGCAGCAGGTCCTGGAGGGGAACCTTCTGGAAGCACCTTTAGTGTCCCCAAAACATACGTTTTCCACTCTGACCTTGGGAGCTACGTACATTGCCATCATTATATTTCTCCTCAGCTCAGCTTCTGGATCGCTAAACGTCATTACTGATGCTTCTCCTGGCTGGCGCGTCGTCGTTGGTAAATGTGGCCTCTTGTCCTACACCAGCCCTTTTTAAAAAATTTTTCTTGGAGTCTAGTTGATTTACAATGTTGTGTTAGTTTCAGGTGTACAGCAAAGTGATTCAGTTATACATGTATCCACTCTTTTTTAGATTCTTTTCCCATATGGGCCATTATAGAGTGTTGAGTAGAGTTCTCTGTGCAATACAAGTAGGTTCTTATTAGTTATCTATTTTATATATAGTAGTGTGTCTACAGTGGAATATTACTCAGCCATAAAAAAGACAAAATAGGGCTTCCCTGGTGGCGCAGTGGTTGAGAGTCCGCCTGCTGATGCAGCGGACGCGGGTTCATGCCCCGGTCTGGAAGGATCCCACATGCCGCGGAGCGGCTGGGCCCGTGAGCCATGGCCACTGAGCCTGCGCATCTGGAGCCTGTGCTCAGCAACAGGAGAGGCCACAATAGTGAGAGGCCCGCATACCACACACAAAAAAAAAAAGATGCAGAGACAATAAAATAGGTGGGTGAGTTCATAACATACAAGAAGATGACCTTGAGAATAAACACCCACACGGTGGCAGGGTGCAGGGGGCCAGGGCTTTATTCCATAGGAAATTTGGTCACATTCCTGTCACACGACTCATCTGTTACATGACCCTGGTTGATTACTTAATTCTCTGAACCTCAGCTTCCTCACTTGTGAAATATAGATAATAATATCTGCTTCACGAGTTTGCTGTGGATAAAATGAGTTAATATATGTAAAATCGCTGGCACAATGTCCTACGTGCAGTAACTAACGAAGTAATAGTTATTCCACGTCTGCTCTCCTCTTAATTTATTTTCAGTCAAGGAGCATCCCCAATTCTAAAAATCAGAACGTACTAACCATCTGGTCTGAGACCAGCTATTCAAGACCAAATTGCATTTTCTGAAATACTGGCGAAATAGAATTTGCAAAAATTGGCACCTGCCTTGACCAGTTATCCGAATGGATACATCAGTACCTCCTGGTTTAAGCAAAAGATTTATGGAACCAAAGTAATTAGTTCAGGAATGAGCTCTTCTGTATAGTTATGGTCCGAGTTTGTATGTGTTGCCTGAAATACAACATGAGTTCAACAAATATTTATTAAGCGCTTTTTATTTTCCGGTGTGTGTTAGGAAGTAGGCATAAAAAGATAACCTAAGATGCCTCCCCTGGCCCAAGAAGTGGGGGAGACCAATAGGTAAACAAGACATGTTTGAAGCAGAAAGTGTCAATGAGATTGTAGCTGTGGGGGAATAGGATGAATAAAGAAGAATGTGTGAACAGAGAGATGTGAACTAACAGGTATATTTATGCATTCAAGTTATTCAGCAAGAGTCTACAGGGTGCTTACTATCTGTCAGGCACTGTTTTAGGTGGTTGGGATGTATCAACAACCTTAATAATATAAAAATTCCTGCCCTCCTGGAGCTTACATTCTAGAGGTGGGGTTGGGGGTAGAGCGGTAGGGCACAGACCATAAACCATGAGTGTAATCGTTTCCATGGCCTGTTCAAAGGTGACACGGAGCAAATCAAAGCAGTCCGGAGAAACTGGAGTGCCAAGGGAAGGGCTGGTGTGCAAACTTAAATAGGGAGGCAAGGGTAAACCTCACTGGGAAGGTGACATTTGAGTAGGTGATGAAGAAGGTAAGGGAATTGGCCATGCGAGTATCTGGAGGAAGAGGTGCCAGATGGGGCAACGGCCAGTGCGGAGGCCCTAAGCAGGGATGCAGTGTGTGGATTACAGAAACATGAGGAGGCCAGGGTGAGGGAGAGTGGTAGGAGATGCGTCAGAGGTGATGGAGGGCTCCGTCCATCATGTGCTGGGGACCAGCAGGTCACTTGGCGTGGCCCAAGCCCAAGGAGCAAGGGGGAAGATTCCAGAGGGTGACAGATGAATTCCACATCATGAAGAGACTGCGGTGTGACGCTAAGGCTTGACTTTTCAGGCAAGCGTGCGGGATGGTGGTTGGAGGATTTAGAGCAGTGGAGTTAAGGATCTTGGGTGCCTCATGCTAGTGGCAGAGAGGAGAATGGGGTGGGAGTGGGGGACTCGGGACACAGCTGGAGGCACAGCTGGAGGCTACTGCAGGGGTCCAGATTTGACAGCAATAGGGAAGAGTTGGGGGTGACATGAGACATGGTTGGAAAGCTTTTTCAGGAGGTGAATGCACAGGGCATTCTGACTGATGGGACATGGGGATTAAGGTGGAGGAAGTGAAGAACTAGAGGAAAAGCAGTGTTGAGGTGAGAAATGGAGAGAGGAGTAGGATTGGGGGCGGGAAGGATGATCTCTGTTTCAGGTATAACGAGTCGTAGGTGTTTAGGGGACAGCCAGGTTTAGATGCCCCGGAAGCAGTTGGGTATAGACTGGACCTCAAGATAGCTTCTCTGTAAAGTGGGGAGAGGCGAGTTACTCCCTCCTGCTGACTGTTCATTTCTGTGTAACTCACATTGACAGCAAATGCATTTGTGAGAGACATCGCCTTCATGTCCTTTTGTTTCTAGTATGGATACGAGAGAAGGAAGGCTCGGAATTATGGGACTAGGTTTTAATCCTAGTTTTATCTCTGACAAGAATCTCTGATGGCCCCTTCGTTTGCTAGTGATTTCAGTTTTCCATCTGCAAGACGAATGGAGTGGGAAGACGAGGGAGGGATGAGATAAGAGACAAAAATAGCCGCCTTCCCACCTCCTAGGGTCGTGGAGAAGAACCAGGTGGATTTGTGAGTGGCCCTTTGAGCTCTGGAAGAAAGACACATCAGGTGGTTTTTTCCTGCCTATTTTTGCCGTTGGCATCTGGGAGAAGGAGTGTAACACCTTGACAGGCGTAAAAGGGACAAAGCAGTGTGATTGCCTATCCTTTTCAATTTTTTCTTTGGACAGGTACAGTTTCTCACAGGAGGAGAAAATTGGTCTTCCTGCATCAGTGGATAATTTGGCCAATCAGAAATAATGCTTCTGATGCCCCTACCAACAGAGCCCTCGGTGTGTGCGCTGAGACAGTGCTGACAGCCCCGCAGCCCTGCCTGCTGCTCCATTGCTGGTTTTCTGGGCTACAGGCAAGCGATGGGCGTGAGTATACCCTCAATTCTCAGAGCGGCCAGGATCATTACAGAATCGGTTGTGATTTGTTAAATCTCTGTTCTTCACACCATTCAAAGACTTCCCAGCCTCTTTGCTAAATTCTTAGCATGGTCCCGAGGTCTTGTATAGGCAGCCCTGCCCCTGGCCTTAGAATTCATCATTTCCCCTCACACGCAGACGCTTCAACTGGCTTCTCCGTTCTTCCAAGAAAACCAAGCTCTTCCCTACCTGAGGGCATTTGCACAAGCCAATCCCTGTATCTGGGATTTTTTTTTAACTTAATTTTTATTTTATATTGGGGTATAGTTGATTACGATGTTGTGTTAGTTTCAGTTGTACAGCAAAGTGATTCAGTTATACGTATATGGGTTTGGCCAAAAAGTTCCTTTGGGGGACTTCCCTGGTGGTCCCGTGGGTAAGACCTCGAGCTCCCAATGCAGGGGGCCCGGGTTCGATCCCTGGTTGGGGAACTAGATCCTGCATGCCGCAACTAAGGAGTCCGCATGCCACAACTAAAGATCCCACATGCTGCAATGAAGACCCGGCACAGGCAAAATAAATAAGTAAATAAATAAATAAATAAAAATAAACCAAACTCCTGCCAACGTTGCATAAAAGAAAGTTCATTTGGTTAATGAATACGTTGTTCAATAAAGTTCTTGCGGGAAATGAAAAATGTGTCTTCTATTTTTACTTAAAACTGAATGAACTTTTTGGCCAACCCAATACATATATCCATTCTTGTTCAGATTCTTTTCTTCACTTGCCTAAATCCTGCTCATCTTTTAGGTCTCCATTTAAAAGCTACTGTGTCAGAGCAGCCTTGCATACCTCTCTGACCTGGGTAGAGCCCAGTGTCCCATCCCCATATTATCCTGTACACTTAATGTATTCAATTTAAAAATCTGTCTGCTTCCCCACTAGACTGAAAACTCCAAGACTAGAGAAAACCCATCTGTTCCATATCTTGTTTCCATCTGTCCATAGCTGTTCATCTCCCCTCAGTAAACCTGCCATCAGTCACATCAACATAATAATAGCTGCTATTTATCGAGTATGTATTTATGTGCCTCGTAGTGTTAAGTGTTCTACCCAGATTTTCTCATTTTATCTACTTCATCCACGTAAGCAACCTGAAGAGAGAGGGAATGTGGACAAACAGGAAGCCAGGTTCGTCCGTTTATTTAACAAATGTTAATTCAGCACCTACTACGTGCCAAGCAGTGTTTTAGGTACTGAGGATACTGCATGAAAGAAAGCAGAGAAAAATCCCTGCTCTTGTGGAATTTACATTCTAATATTTAGCGACAGTTAAATAGCTAAAATAGTATAGGAAGACGACTAGACAGCCTATCGTTTCCTCTATGTAAACTTACTAGGAGAGCTAAAGTCAAATCAGAAGTTTTTCAGGCACCTAAGAGAGTAATAGCTGACACTCACTGAACTCTTATTAAGTGCCGTGTCCTAGGTGCATTTAGCGTTTATTTCATCATCGCGATAATCTTCTAAGGTAGATACTGTTATTATCACCATTTGATAAACGAGGAAGCAGAAGCACAGAGTAAGGAGGTTTCCCAAGGTCCCAGAGCTAGGACCACCGTGGAGCCAGAACTCAAATCCCAGGTCCCTCAGGGTCCAGCGCCTGTGCTCTCAGCCTCAGCCTGTCTCACCCCCGTCTTCTTCCTCTTCTTCTTTTTAAATTTTTTTGGCCATGCTGCACAGCATGTGAGATCTCAGTTCCCTGACCAGGGATCGAACCCTCACCCCTTGCATTGGAAGCATGGAGTCTTAACCACTGGACCGCCAGGGAAGGCCCTCACCCCCTTCTTAGCCGAGCCAACTAGCAGTCCGGCTCTAGACCCACACGTGCTCAGCAGGGAAGAACTGTCCTCCTTAGCAAATACTAATTTCAAATGTGTATAGTTTCAATTAGCCTGATCCTTTAAAGTCTGACAATCTCCATCTTGACAGGCCTTCAGTTCAGGAAGTCTCTGTCCATATGTTAGAGCCTGAGATAGATTGTGATGAAATCTTTTTACTAGTGACCAGAGGGTGGCAGTGCAGCCTGTTAGGTAAAATGGTAACTGGCAGGGATATGGCTAAGGTACCCAGATATGGCAAAAGTTAAAAGGACGTGACGACGAAATGACTTCAGCTGGATTAGACACACAGAAACAGAATGGGAAGGCAACACTGCTGAAAATGTAGCTTCTTTGCAGGGGTGTATGTACTCCCGTCTTGGGAGTTAACCTCCCTCATCTTTGAATTGTCAAGTTGCACCGAAGATCGGAACTTCTCAGGGTACAATGCTCATGTCTCCTATTGTGTCTCCTATTATTTTCAGAGTATAGGGTATGATGTAGACATTGTGCATCTGGTTTTCAGCAAGATGTTTAAAAATCCCCCTTCGTTTTCCTATGGGTAAGCTGGAGAAATATGGGCTAGAAGATAATTCACCATTAGGTGAATTTGTATCTGGTTGAGTAACTGCACCCGATGGGCCAATGCCTCCTCTGTCATAGGATGGAGGGCTCGGTTCTGGGCCTTGTTCATTGGGATCAACAGCTTAGATGAGGGCCTGAGTGCGCGCTACTTTGCCCTAACTCACGGCTGGAGTAAAACTAGTTCACCTGGTAATAAGCTGGATCAAAGAGTCGAAATCCAGGCTGGGGTAAATCTCGTGAGGGAGAATTTGATAGAAACCAATGGATGGCTACCCAAGTATAAAAGGTGAACTGGGGCTTCCCTGGTGGCACAGTGGTTGAGAGTCCGCCTGCCAACGCAGGGGACACGGGTTCGTGCCCCGGTCCGGGAAGATCCCACATGCCGCGGAGCAGCTGGGCCCGTGAGCCATGGCCGCTGAGCCTGCGCGTCCGGAGCCTGTGCTCCGCAACAGGAGAGGCCACAACAGTGAGAGGCCCGCGTACCACAAAAAAAAAAAAGGTGAACTGTACAGGTAGAAGACTACAGAGACGTATCTGTGTAGCAAAGCAAGAGTGGTTTTTTAATACTGAAAGCTCATTAAGAGGCCAAGTATGTGAAGTTAAGGCAGAAAATCAATCAACTCGAGCTAATTCAACAGGCATATACTGCTCATAACAAAGGGGTGCTAGAAACTCATTCTGTTCTTTGGTTAAACACACCTAGAATACTGTGTTCCCTTTTGGGCATCACGCCACCCTCTAGGACCATCTGGAGTGTGTTAAGAATCTGTGTCCAGGAGGCTGAGGTAGGTCCCAATGAAGTTATCTGAAGAGCAGTGGCAGGAAGTTGGGCCATGTAACTGGAAGTAAGGAGTAAAGATCAGACCAGCATTGTTCAAGGATCTGGACTCTGTCTTGACCAAAATGGATGAAACTTAATCTGTGCGGTACCAAAAGTCTTAGAGCTTTATAATACTTGGGACTGTCCAGAAACGAAGGGGCTGATCAGGGATAGTGTGACTGTCTAAGCATGACCACAAGTCCAGGATTTTGTAGTGGGGCTTCATTTATCAGAACCAGAGTCGAATTGCACGCCTTTTAATTAAACTCTGTTTCCTCATTTTAGGTCCTAAATCAATACCAAACCGGAATGATTTAAAAATAACAACCTTGTGGCCATCCATCTGGCATCTTTGTGGACCAGCAGGATTTTATGAGCTGAGAAGCTAAAGCCCTGGCACGTAACATAAGGTACCATAAATAGTCTGATGTGGGCACATGTCAAGAATTCCACCCATTCACTTTTTAAAGTACTGTGACTGTTTCACTGTTATCAGTTTAGCCTGACAGGTGTCTTTTTATCTGTATTTTCCTGTTTGATGTTATTTTTAAGCCCTTTCTTATGGAAGTTAAACTATAAGGACACCCCAGAGAGCAACTCAGAAAAGTGATGTAAGCCTTTCACTTTTGGACTTTGGGGAGGCTGTGAACGTGGTTCTGAGACCAAAAGATGTGCTAAGTTTTATCCAGCGCAGCTTGGGGTTCCTGGAGGGGATCGCATCAGTAATTGAGCCCATTTAATGAATACTTATTTACGAATGTCTACGTGGTAGATATTAGGCAGGCCATACAGAAATACAAGAAAAAGTTCCTGCCCTCAGATAATTAACATCTATAAGGGGAGACCAGCCATGCATAATACAATGTTCTAAGTACAAAGGAGGGAACAAAATGCTATAGGAATACAAGCAGAGGGGCAATTCCAACTACAGTAGGAGGGAAGAGTAGGGTAAGGAAAGTAGGTAAAAACTGGAACTAGAAAAGTGATTCTCTATCTGGCTGCCCATCAGAACCTTTTAGGGGCTTTTAAAAACTACCAATACCCAGGCTTCTCTTTCTAGAGCATCAGTCTATCCTTATGCCAACAGCACACTACACTAATAATTGCATTTTTGCGATGTCTGGGTACCTGGCACTTTTATAGTGTTTGATGCTTGTTCTTTTTCTTCTTCAACTTTTTCTTGGCTCTTCCTGGCCCTTTCATTCCCATGTACATTTCAGAATCAGCTCATCAATTTCCACAAATAAACCTGCTGGGATTTGATTGGTTTTGCATGAAATGTAAACACCTGCTTGAGAACGGGTATCTTCACAATATTGTCTTCTTATCCTTGAACATGCTAGCTTTCCTTTGTAGTTTTAGAAGTTCCTCTTAGTGATGTTTCGTAGTTTTCTGTATAAAGGCCTTGTGCATCTGTTGTGACAGTTATTCCTAATTATTTGATACTTTTATGGTGATCAAATGGAATACGTTTAGAATTTCATTTTCCAGTATTTTGTTGCTGGCATACAGACACTTGATTGTCTTATATTTACTTTCTATCCAGGACTGTGCTGAATGTACTTACTAACTTTAATAGTTTAGATGTATAACCTTTGGATTTTTTTATGGACACAACTATGTCGTCTGTGAGTAGACCGTTTTATTTCTTCCTTTCTGTTTCTTAGACCTTTTAATTTCTTTATCTTGCCTGATGGCCTGGGAAGGCCCCCCTGTGCCATGTTGAATAGAAGTGACGGTAGCAGACATTATATTTTATTCCCAGTCTCCAGAGGGAAGTTGAAACATTTCACCACTAAGACTGATGTTATGGGGTTTGGGTTCTTATTAGGTTAAGTTTGCCCATCAGTTTACTTTCTGTATGGCTAAGACTTATTAGTCAGAGGGTTAAAAACTTGAGGATTCATAAATAGACCATGCATATAAGGCCCCTCGACTTATGTCAAGGGTGCCACTTCCCTGCAGTGGGAAAAATGATTTTTTTTAAGTAAATGATGATTGATCAATCGAATATAAATATGAAACAAACAGCCCCACTTTACATTGTAAACAATGTAAACAAAAACTATTCCAGGGAATATATACCACAATGCAGAAGATTAAACAACAAAGCTTCCAAAGATGACTTAGAATACTACCTTCTTGACTTTGGTGTGGGCAAAGATTTCCTAAACAGGACACTGAAAACACTAATTGGAAAGAACAGCTCTTCATCAAGGAGAGAGAAATGGCCAGAAACTGACTGGAGTAAGGTATTTACAAAAAACCAACGAAGCACTATACCTAGATGTACCAAACACTCTTCAAAATTTGTAAAAAAAAAAAAAAAAAAAAAAAAGAAAAGAAAAGAAAAGAAAAAACAAAGTCAGACAACCCACGTTAAAACACGGTCAACAGACTTGAACAGGTCCTTCTCAAAGAAGATCTCCAAAAAGGCTAACAGACATGTGATCTCACTCTACAACCACAGAACGGAAAAAGGAAAAGAAAAAGAGACCAACGTGCCAGGTGTTGGTGAAGATGGGAAGGTCTGGGTTCTCAGGCAGCGTCTGCCCACAGTTCTTCAGGCCCCAGGATTTCAGTGCCTGCTGACCTGACCTCCTTAAGCTGGCCCCTGTATCTCGCTCTAGGGCCTCTGTTCTCTGGGCTCTAGAACAGCTCCATCTGTAAGAGCCGCCGCCCAGAGATGTCAGGAATAAACACCCCCCAGGAGCAGCCGTCAGCCAAGACTTGACTGTGGTGGTGGTGAAATATCCCAACCTCCTTCCCGTCGGTATGTGTGGTAGACCATTGCAGAAGTGTCCGTGGGCTTGGTCTCCCCTTGCCCACGCTGGTACTTGCTTTATCAGAGGCCCTGTATTGGTTCCCTTCCCTGTTTCACTTCCCTACTCTCTGCCACGATTTTGGAGGAGGGTGGGCATCTCCCAAATAAACCACTCGCACTCCAATTCTCACTTCAGGGTCTCCATCTGGGGAAACCCCAATGAAGATTTATGTTATACTCCCATAAAAATGTTTCCTTACTAGAAAAGGACATGGGAGATAGCTCTTGATCTGGGGGGATAACAGTAGTTCCTATTTCTTAGCATAGATTGCTATACAGCAGGATATAGCTCACCACTATTCCCAGTGTAAAAAGTGTACTTGTCACCCACATGGATGGAAATTCAATCATATGGTCAGAAACCTTGCTGGAAGTTTTCCACAGTTTACCTCACTGAATTACTGTCTCTGCTTTATTGACGTGGAAGTTGAAAATCACACATGTGAAATAACTCACTCGAGATCACATTACAGTTCCAGGATGAATTAGGATGTCTTGGGCCAGACAAGCCACTGTGACCTTGACCAGATTGTGAAGAGGCAGGATGAGAATTTGGGAGAAGGTACTTCATCTTCTCGGTGGGAAACCAAGTAACGTATAAACCAGAGGGATGCAATGACCAGCTCCTGTGGGCATCCCTCTGACTTCAGGATGGAAGGTGGGCTGGCGGGTGGGGGGGGGGCGGAGGCAGGGTGGCCCTTTAAGGCAGCCTTTGCGGTAATCCGGGACTGAGACTGGGAAGTGCTGCAGTCGGGGCTGCGGCCACAGGGACGGCAAGGAGAGGGAAGGGTTCACACGTCTTAGAGACCAACTAGATGTAGGGGGTTAAGGAGGCAGCGGGACAGTTTCTTGTTTCGGATGTCGTTTTGAGTGTCGGCTGGTGATTTGAGTATTTTTACTGAGGTCTCTTCTGCGAGTCATTGTTCTTGTAGCCGGGGTCCCCCTGGTGGCGAAAGAAACCGGAAATGGGATTTCTCACCCTGGGTACCTGCTACGAGGGGAGATGGCTGGGCAGGAGCCTAGTTACACGACCCTAGGATAGGGATTCCTTCCTTTTCTCGTGGTGGCAAAGAGCCACATAGAAAAATAACTGGGAGCAAGGGGGCGGAGGGTCATGGAGGGTGGTCCACTTCTAAGCTGGGTAAGTTTCTGGGGCTGTAATACACAGCATGGGGACTACAGTGAATAACTCTGTATCGTATACTTGAAAGCTGCTAGAGAGTAGATCTTAACAGTTCTCCTCACACACACACACACACACCCAGAACCCTGTACAGTGATGCATTTGTTAACTATACCTGTGGTCATCATTTCTCAGTTCATAGGTGTATCAAATCGTTACATTGTATATCTTAAACTTACACAGTGTTGTGTGTCAATTATCTCAGTAAAGCTGGGGGAAAAGGGGAAAATCTTCCTGAAAAAAAAAAAAAAAGGCCAACAAGGTCTGAGAGGTCAGAAAACGGGGCCGACAGCGTCCTTCCCCACTCAGGCAGGTCGCCGGTAGCCACTACTCAACCCAGGAAATCTCTGTGCGCCTGGGAGAAGCGCTTGTCTGGTCTTGGTGATGCAGAATCCAGCAGGCATCAGGACTCCCCCCGGGGAATATTGATCGGATGGCTTAAGGGCGCAGGAAGGAGGAGAGGCTTCAAGGCCAGATGCACCTGCGCTTGAATGCTGGCTTGGCCCCAAATCTGTTTCTTCCCCTGTGGATCGTACGTGACAGGCCCAGGTGGTTGGTTGTGAGGTGTGGAAGGCACTAGCTCTGAGCACCCTCACCAGCTGGAGCACGAGGAGGACGGAGCCTCAGAGATGCCCCACGGGGGTCCTTCAGGCAGTCAGCAGAGTCTCAGGGATCCACGTGGATTCGTCAGTGTGCTGCTACAAAGGGCGACCCCAAAGCCAACTCCAAAGATTGCTAAGCTGTCCAAAGCCCCCAGGGCCAAGCAATGCCTCCAAACAGACAAGGAAGCACCCGCCAGAGGGACTTGTCGCTCTGTGCCTCAGGAAGAGCCCTTGGAATAGACAAGGGACTTTCTCAAGCAGGTACATTTGAACAGGCCTGAATCATCACCTCAGATGAGCTGTTTCAGAAACTTTCCATTCTAGGCCTTGGCCATGTTCCCGATGACGTATACATCGTGCTTGCTGTATAACTAACTGGTGAGTGTAACCAGAGTCACGTGAGGCCAGGTCTGAGGAAAGAGCCCAGCACAGTCATGCCTGGCGGGTCCCTGTAAGCAGTGATGAGAAACGGTCTGCTCCGTGGGGACCAACAGTACACGAGGCAAATGGCAGATCAGGTATTTTATCCATGTGCCCTGAAAGTAACTTCCTAACGGTCAGCATATAACCATCAAAACAAAACACTTCTTTATTGCACCACGCATGGACTGTACTATACTGAATAGCAAAAGGGTTTGACAAGATTAATCATTTCTGATACATCTCACAAGGAAAACAGGGAGGTTTTCCTCTTGTCTGATTTCCCCCCATCACCCCGTACCATATCGGACGCCATCTTCTTATTAGCTCTTTTGATTTTAAATTGTTTTTTAAGAGGATATAACAACTGGTGTTTTGTACTTTTTCCACAACCTGCCAGATGTTGGCAGGGGTGGGTGGCAGTGTGCGGAATAAACTTGTACAAATGAGTTTGCCTTTGAGTATAATTTTCGGTGCCCACCTCTAAGAGGTAGATGCCAGAAAGCTTACTAAGTGAGGGAACAGGTATCAAAACCAGTGGTCCCCATATTGATTCTCTGCAGACCTTCCCCTTCAGCTCTCTGTGATTTCAGGGGATACTGACTACCACAGCCAAGGCTGGCCAACACTCCTGATTCAAGTGGTGGGTGGGACATTTCCCTTACAGTCTGGGGTGAGGCTGAATCACTCCACAGTGTGAAAAGGCAAACAGAGGGCATCTTCCACCTGGCTGGGGAGGCCCATAGCAATTCTACAAACTTGAGGGGCAGAAGGGAACTTATGAGTTCTTGCTAATTGACAGCCGAGTCCTGCCTTAGAAACCAAAGAAGCTGAGAAAAAACTTGTATTCTAAAAAGCTATCAAAAGATAACTTCATGAAAATATTTTAAAATATTTAATTGCTCTTTATTCTTTACTTAAATGCTCAACTCAATAAAATATGATTTTGTATTTAGTTTTGAACTATTTTTTCTAGCAATAAATGTTACCCTTCTAATTCTTTAAACTTTTAAATTCCCCAAATAAGTTTTCCTTTGTTATACTTGGGCAGGATTTTGGCCAGATTAAAAATGGGTCTTTCTATATAAAGGTTGCAACAATTAGATCTACATGAATATATTAGAATTTGTGTAAATGTAATTGTCTTAACCCAGAGAGCTCCCAAGCGAATGAGCCTGAGATGCATAATAAGTAAAGAGATGTGTTAATCTGTGTGTGTGTGAATCGGTGTCGCGAAAAACTCTACATGTGCACATTTGTTTGCAGGGCATATGGCTTCTGCGTTTGGGAGCCATCTGGGTTGAGACCAGGCCCTTCCCGTGTAGGGCTAGTGTCCTGGCTCAAAGCCATGTGAAGTCGAAACTGACTGTGCTGGGTGTGCACGCGGCCAGCAAAGCCAAAGCAATGCCCCTTCCTACACACTCTTGTCTTTCCCCTCATCTTCGCTGTGGTCTCCAAATGCATGAACCAAATGGCCAGGTAACAATTTAAATCAAAACAATGCGTTAAAACCAAAAACCTTTGCGTCAGAAAACCGTAAGCAGGGCAGTTGGAGAGCTCGCTGCCCGCAGCGAGCTGGCCCTTACCTTTCGATGTCCCCAGAGCTGATTCCCTTTCATGCCGTGACAGTCATACAGAGTGACCGGGCTGCTATGGGAGATGGCGTCGAAGCAGAATTTTCGGGTGTGCAGGGGCTCACCAGGCCGAATATCTTCTCTCCAGCCAAAGGTGAAGAGCTAGCAAAGCAACAATAGCAGAAAAGCTACGGTGAGTTGAATTTGGAGAGATTAGGAAGCAGGGGGAGGTATGTCTTTTAGCTGCGAAGAACTCCTGCTTCGTGATTTACAAGAAAAGAACTATGTCTCAGCATAAGAGGGGCACTGAAATAGGCATGGATGCTAATGCCCTGTAGCAACACCAGAAGCACTTTTGGCCCAGCCTGGCCAAAAAAGCAAATGAAGTGTTTCCGGTTAGATAGAGGGAGAGAGACAGACAGACAGAGGGAGACAGAGGGACAGAAAGAGGGGAGAAACTTTTTAATGATGTTCTTTACCTTCTTCATTTAGATAAAAAAAATCAGTGGGTTAAATGTTACACAGTTAGCCTAAATTGAGCAGATTAACTGAGAAAAGACCAGGAGTAGGGTTGAACTGGATGGATGCCAGCAACTTGAACATTTTGATTTAAGTGAAAGCTAAGCTTGATGAAGTAAAGAATAGGCAAATTGGTTTCCTGGAGTTGGTAAGAGTAATCTTGCCGGGCAGTGTAGAAAGTTCTGGACTGTGACTCCCAGTAAGAGATACAGTTTGCAAACACACATAGATCCCCTTTGAAAATGGAAATGGAAATTTCATGAAATATTTGTCCTCAGTGCATTTAATAGACTCTGATATTCCATCCAAACTTTTCCTGTCTTAGTCTATTCTATTCCATCCATCCATTCTATTAAATTTATTTTTAATTTAGGTAGTATGTTTATTTTTGGCCGCGTTGGATCTTCGTTGCTGTGTGCCGGCTTTCTCTAGTTGCAGGGAGCGGGGGGGCTACTCTTCGCTGTGGCGTGCAGGCTTCTCATTGCAGTGGCTTCTCTTGTTGTGGAGCACGGGCTGTAGGTGCGTGGGCTTCAGTAGTTGTGGCACATGGGCTCAGGAGTTGTGGCTCGTGGGCTCTAGAGCGCAGGCTCAGTAGTTGTGGCGCACGGGCTTAGTTACTCCGCAGCATGTGGGATCTTCCTGGACCAGGGCTCGAACCCACCTCCCCTGCTTTGGCAGGCATTTCTTAACCACTGCGCCACCAGGGAAGTCCCCATTCTATTAGTTAAAAAATGTGACTTATGGATGCACTAAATTGATTTTACAATGCATTAAATTGAAAAAACTACACTTCTGTAAGGAAAGGGTATTTTTTGGAGTTTGAGCTGGATAACCATTTGAGAGGTTCAGTATGAGAAATCCTTAAGTAAGTGGGAAAATGGACTAGATCAGCCCTAGGATTTCTTCCAGTTCTAACATCTCAATGTCAGGAGACTCTGGATGTAAAAACAAGCACAGTGCTGAGCTATAAGCAGACAATACACTCGGCTCTGTCAAGCTGCAGATTACTGCAATTTTGGGGTCCTACCTGGGTAAGAAAATGCAGAGAATCTGGCAAAATTCCACGGAGGGCTGACAAAAACAGTTAAATGGTGGGGAAACTGCAGAAAACTTGAAAAAGCTGGGTTAAGTGGCCTGAAGAAACTCGGAAAGAACTCATCTAAATCAAACACATGAAGCCTACTGTCTGAGTTGTGGCAAGAGATTGCATTCTGTTTCCCTGGGAGACACGACAAAATAGGATGTTTTAAATAGAGGAAGGTGTTTTAGGTTAGGCATTTGAAATAGATTCATGAAGAGGAATTGTGTGGTCTCTTTCCCTAGATTCATTGTTGTCCTTTTAATATGATTGTGGACTGAGGCATTTTTATCTTTTTTTTTTTTTTTTTTTTTTTTTTTTTTGCGGTACGCCGTCCCCTCTCACCATTGTGGCCTCTCCCGTTGCGGAGCACAGGCTCCAGACGCGCAGGCTCAGCGGCCATGGCTCACGGGCCCAGCCCCTCCGCGGCACGTGGGATCCTCCCGGACCGGGGCATGAACCCGTGTCCCCTGAACAGGCAGGCGGACTCTCAACCACTGTGCCACCAGGGAAGCCCCTGAGGCATTTTTAGATTCATTCAAACCCTATGCAGGGGAGTCATTTCTCAAGGAAAAGTGTCTGTTCAGCTATTTCTGGTTTTGATCACTCCCTTCAAATCGGGACCTACCGCTCCCTTGGTTTTTGAGATACTGTGCTCCTGTGTTATCCTAGAACTCTGTCCTGCCCATATCCCATTTCTATCCAACCCTTCAATGTAGGTCCAGCTCAGGGTTCCTCAGATCCCCTCCTTGCACCTTCCCTGGTTGGTCTCACACATGCTCAGTTTAACTCTCGCTGGCACGTGGATAACTCGTCATCTGTGTTATGTCCAACCCTGTGTAGGATTTCCCTCCTACGTGTCCTGTGGACATCTCAAAGTCACCACATCCTGAGTTCCATTGACTTCCTTCCCTTCTAAACCTGTTTCTGCTCCTGTGTTTTGTTTTAGTTGGTCACATCTTTAGCTTCTCAACCTGGGCGTCCTTTGTCTTTATGTCCTTGGTCTCCCTCATCATCTTCATCTACTCCATCACCAAGTCTCACCACTTTTGTCTTCTAAGTATTACAGGAAGTGGTCCCTTCCCCTCTGTCTCCACCACCTTTGCTCTCAATGTTTCTTGTCTGGACTCTTGAAATGACCTTCTAACTGCTTTCTTTCCCACCTTCCTCTTCTGGTTCCTTCATATCGTTTTCTGTTAAATTGAAGTATAGCTGATTTACAACTTTGTGTTAGTTTCAGGTATAAAGCATGGTGATTCATTTATACATATATATCTATTCTTTTTCAGATTCTTTTCCCTTATAGGTTATTATAATATATTGAGTATCGTTCCCTGTTGGTTAGCTATTTTATATATAGTAGTGTGTATATGTTAATTCCAAACTCCTAATTTATCCCTCCCCTGCCTTTCCCCTTTGGTACCATAAGTTTATTTTCTATGTCTGTGGGTCTCTCTCTGTTTGTACCTAAGTTCATTTGTATCATTTTTTTTAGATTCCACATATAAGTGATATCATATGATATTTGTCTTTCTCTGGCTTACTTCACTTAGTATGATAATCTCCAGGTCCATCCATGTTGCTGCAAGAGGCATTATTTCATTCTTTTTTTATGGCTGAGTAGTGTTCCATTGTATATATGTACCACATCTTGTTTATCCATTCCTCTGTCGATGGACACTTAGGTTGCTTCCATGTCTTGGCTATTGTAAATACTTCTGCAGTGAACATTGGGGTGCATGTATCTTTTCAAATTAGAGTTTAAAATACCCATATGACCATGTTACCTCTTAACCTGAAATCTTACCATATTTTCACATAACCCTTAGAGAATGAAGTTCAGACTCTTTAACACATAAAGAACTTTCCACGATCTGGACTTTGCCATGTTTTCCAGCTGCATCCCTTTCCCTTTAGTTTATGTTCTATCAACAATAAAAGATTTATAAGTTGCTAAGAGAGTAGATCTTAAAAGTTCTCATCACAGGAAAAAAATTCTGTATGTTTGGTGACGAATGTTAACTAGACTTACTGGGGCGATCATTTCACAATAGATACAAATATCGAGTCAATATGTTGTATTACTGAAACTAATATAAAACTGTATGTGAATTATACCTCAATTTTAAAAAACTGTAGTTCCTTGCACTAATCAGGTGGTATGTGTTTCCCCTTCGGTGACTTTGTTCACAGGAGCCCCTCTGGTTGGAAGGCCCACATTCACTGGCCAACCTAGTTACTGCTCAGCAGTCCTTGAAGGTTAAGTTCAGGTGTCCACTCACTAAGAAGCCTTCTCTTTGAACCCCTCCTTCCCATCCCCCACCTTATTTCTCATGATTATCCAATTATGTTTCTGTATCCCTCACTAGACCGTGAGACCCGTAATGGCAGGAAGCACATCTTCTTCATCTTTGTGTTTCCAGCACCCAGAACAATTCATGACATTTAATTAATGTCCAATGAAATTTCTATTGAATAAGTAAAAACTCGCACTCATTATATTAACAGAAATGGCATTGAGATAACTGTCAAGAGGAACTAAAAATTAGTCTTTTCAGGTTCTCTAATGAATTTGTGTTGTTTGTGTCTAATTACAACGATAATTAATTTTTTTGAGCTTTCAATTTCAATGATTCTAGGCTCAGTTACCTATTATTAGAATAAAAATTTCCTGGCCTGTACATCTGTCATTGCTTAAATCTTTATGTTATTTAAATATCACAACCCCTTGGTACTATAAGCTGTGCAACCCGTGCAGGAACCGGTGGCCTTGAGGGTTTATCGATTTTCTGCTTTGTCTCTTTTCCTCTTTTTGGTTTTTATACATGTAGAAGCCAGAGCTGAAAGGCTCTGTCATCATCACCCAGCTGGGGACAATTGGCCTGCAGAAGTGCAAGGACTGGCCACCGGCACACTTCAGGAGTCCAGGCTTGTGTACCCCTCTGTAGACAGACTTCTCTTACTTTTGACTTTCTTTCTGTTTCTTTTCTTTACTTTTTATTAAATAGATCAGTCAAGTCCAAAAGAATACCTGCGTGAAAGCAAACGGGCACATTCGTCTCTCAGCTGATTTATTCATCTGCTGTCACAGTTACATCTCAGGGCACCCTCGGGTGACTTTTAGTTCTTGTTTCCAGGCTTGTTATTAGGGTGCAGTAATCATTCTCAGCTGTGCAGACTGAGCATCAGCTTGTAGGCTGCAGTGTTGGAGGCATTAGTATTATTATTATCACCTGGTGCTTACTTTCCTGCGTCCCGGGAGACGCGTCTTCGGATTATATAAACGGCTTTATTCTTCTGCACCTGCCATTAGCTAAGATTTTTCTCTCTCGTGTCTTTGAAATGCTGTCTCCTGCCACATAGCTTATCCTAATGGTAGTGAGGAACCAATCAGGCACCGAGGGTCTTATTCCTTAGGCCCACGTGCCCCCGTGCAATCGTGTCAAAGAAGAAACTGACAGACATCGTGCACGTATTTGATGGTTTGCAAACCCTTGGGCCGCTCCTCGCTGACAAGAAGTATTCAGATTTTATTCAGGTTCCCTGCACAATACCTCCTGATTTTCTTTCAGCCTCAAATTCCTCAGCCTTGGAGTAAATTGATGTTCATTTCTCCACTTTCCTCTTTGAAGGGACACTTTAAAACGGATTCGGACTGATACGTAAGTCGTACTCCTTGGTGTGTGTAACATTGCCCGAGTCTGTATCGTGTTATACGAACAAGCTCACAAGCCTCGCTGCTGCATGTAAATTTATTATCTCAGTGTTGCTACCTGACCTGAGAAGATGGAAACTATTTTTCTCTCTGTAATTAGTTAGATTTTATCGTATTGGCGTGTGGTTGGTAGAGGTCTCAGCTACCGCATGTTTCTCCTTGTGGTTTGGCATCCTCGGTCCTGAGGCTGACACTGCGTATCCATCAGCTGTCCTGTACCAGGTGCACTGATCCGCCTCCATCTCTGCACATCTCTGTCCAGCTCTGGGCAGGACAGCCTCCTCAGCAGGACGGAGACTCCCCTGCAGGCTTCCTCCCAGCACAGGTCAGGGCTGCCCCCTGGCACCGAAGACTCCCCACGCCCCGCCTTTCCATCAGACTCCTAACGACACATGGGGAGTGTTCTTTCCAGACCTCACAGTCCTATGAAGGCCCTTTTCTTCTTTTCTTTCTTGGTCCCCATAGGAAACTGAGGGCCAGCTCTCGGAGCTGCGGTGATGCCTCGACAGAGGGCTGGAAAATGAACTGCACGCTCCCTTCCTGCAGGGAAGCCTCAATCATCCCCCTCTTCTGTGACAAAAACCGTTTTCTTACCAGGAGCTTCCAGAGACTCTCTTTAACTCCCCACAGAACTATTTTGTTTATTCATTTGTGTTTTATTTTTGCCATTAAAAAAAAATCATTCCAGCTCTAATAAGTGCCCCTTTCGTGTTCTTTGAATGCTTTTGAATCAAAAAGAGTGCCTATCACTTTCCTGTCCTGATATTCTTTTCTCCTCTGGGAATTTTAATCTAAATGTAGAAGAATGAGTCCTAATTTTTAGAAGTCATTGGGTAATATATCAAAAAAAGCGAACAGTTAACTACCGGAAGACGAAGCAGCTTGTGGTGATTGAACCTCCACATCAGTATACGGTGATACGTATTTCAGATATGATTGACTTAACCTCCTTTCAACCTTGTTGCATTGCCCCGTTTTCAGAAGTGTCTAGAGGCTGGAAATCTCTTCCACGAGCCGTAGTAACCGATCTTTCGTTCCTCTTAGATAGTTGTCTGCTTGTCTAGTGCTGCCCTCTGGTGACTGTTTCTGGAATTACACGTCATAGCTTTTTGCAGTTTAGCTTGGGATGGGGCGGGGTCGGGGAGGAACTGAACCAAGAATTTTTAAATGTATGCAGTGTAGCTGGTTTTCTTTATATTTACGTGCAGCCGTCAAACAAAATCTGCAGCCCAGAGCATATTTCATTCTAGCACATTGCAGGGGATGGAGATGTTCAACCTGATCCAGGCATTCAGGTATGCATCCTTCGTTTCAGCCAGCCGGATAGGTGTGTCTCTTGGTTGGGCTGAATAGAGATGGCAGAGTGAACTTTAACCCAACAGATACGGATTTTCCTTATAGCATTCTCCTTTTTCTTTTTAAAAAAAATATCCTTTCCCTCCCTAGATGCCAGCCTACTGACTGGCCTTGAAACCTTCTCTTTTGTTCCCAGGCTGCAGTCTGAATTGCTTCTTGGGGGAAACAGGCTGGCACCGTCCACCGCCCTGGTCACATCCCCGTGGTGCTTATAGAAAGGGACAGAGGATGGAGTAGGCCGTCAGCTTCCACGGATATTCCACACCCCGCAGTGACCCTTGAGCTGCAGGGCCTTCTTTAAAACCCATCTGATACGTGTCCACACGTGCAGGGTGTATTTGAGTGAGTGAGACGTAGTATTTGATGTTTGGCGGCTGCCTTGGACGGCGGGAGATTTCTAGTTTGGGGTTGGTATAAAGCGATCCGCGGGGAAGGTTGTGAGAAGGAAGAAGACAAAGTATATTTGCTCTGCACCTCCTACCTGTGCAAGATGCTGGGACATCACGGACGATATTGATTCTCACAATAACCCTGTCCGTGAGGTGGGTGTTATTGTCCCTCTTTAAAGGGGGAGGGACTATGGCCTCGAAAGATATAACGATTTCACAAGGACGCACAGGTTAAACTGGCCGGGATCTAGGTTAGCCTGACCGAAGGCCCATGATCCTTCTAGAAGACCACGAGGCTGCGGGAGAAGAGGACAGGGGCCCGGTTCCCGGCCGGGGAGGGGTGGTGTTGGGTTAGGGGTTGTTTGGGTGGACTCTGGGCTGTGCTGTGGGCTTGGTCTGCTGCTGCTGTTTTCCTCAATCAGCGGCTCTGCGCTGTACTGCAGGCCGGAGGGATGGGGATGCTCGGTGGAGAGGGGTTGGAGAGGGGCCGACAGGCCGGGTCTGCACACCCAAACCACTCGTGGAGAACCCAGGCTGGGGGACGGGGAGCTTCACTGACTTGATGTTCAAGATGGACACTTGAGAGCTTCCCTGGTGGCGCAGTGGTTGAGAGTCCGCCTGCCGATGCAGGGGACACGGGTTCGTGCCCCTGTCTGGGAAGATCCCACATGCCGCGGAGCGGGTGGGCCCGTGAGCCATGGCCGCT